>NC_064615.1:911343890-911658759 GCF_023898315.1 Schistocerca nitens | reverse complement strand
ATACTGAAATACGTATTGGGGAAGTGATGGTCGCTTTTATAACTTAGGTGACAAACGTCATGAGATAGCTCCGAATACCGTGCCCGACGTCCTGTTACCTGGCGTAGTGTAGCATTTGCACGTGGTATGGACTCAAGAAGTCATTGGAAGTCCCCTCCAGAAATATTGACCCATCCTGCCACTAAATCCATAATTGCGAAAGTGCTACCAGTGCAGGATTTTGTGCAAGATCCGACAAATCGAATACGTCCCATAAATGTTCTATGGGACTCATGTAGGGTGATATAGGTGGTCAAATCATTTTCTCCAGTTGTCGACAATGTTCCTCAATCCAATCGCGAAAAATTGCGGCCCGGTAACATGAGACCGTTGTTTGTGAGCATTAAGTCCATGAATGGCTACGTATGGTCTCCAAGTATCCAAACATAAATATTCTCAATCAATGATCGCTGCCGTTGCACCAGAGGATCCTGCCCAATTCATGTAAATACAGCCCACACCATTACGGAGCCACCAGCAGCTTGCTCAGTGCATTGTTGAAACCTGGGTCCGTGGCTTCGTGGGGTCTGCACCAGAGAAGAACCCTACCACCAGCTCCTACAAACTGAAATCGGGACTCATCTGACCAGGCCACGGTCAGATGATATGGTTGCAGACCAAGGGCAGAATCTGCTGGCGATGTCGTGCTGTTAGCTAAAGTACTCGTGTCGCTCTTCTGCTGCCATAGGCCATTAATGCAAAATTTTACCACACACTCCTAACGGATAACTTAGTCGTAAATCTCACATAGATTCCTGTGGTTATTTCACGCAGTATTACCTGTCTGTTAACACTGACAACTCTACGCTTACAGGCCGGCCGGAGTGGCCGAGCGGTTCTAGGCGCTACAGTCTGGCACCGCGCGACCGCTGCGGTCGCAGGTTCGAATCCTGCCTCGGGCATGGATGTGTGTGATGTCCTTAGGTTAGTTGGTGACCTCAGAAGTTAAGTCCCATAGTGCTCAGAGCCATTTTTCTACGCTTACATCGCTGCCCTCGGTAGATAAATGAAATCCATCGACCACTGCGTTGCCTATGGCGTGAGGCAATACCTTAAATTTGGTAATCTCGGCACAGTCTTGACATTGTGGGTCTAGGAATATCGCATTCCCTAACGACTTCCGAAATGGAATTTCCCATGTATCTAGCTCCAACTAACATTTCATGTTCAGAGACTTAATACCCGGCATGCGGTCGTAATGAGGTTGACAACTTTTTCACGTGAACCAGTTGAGTACAAATGACAGTTACGCCGATGCACTGCCCTGCCAGGCAGATGACGGTTGGAATGCTGACATCACAGTTACAGATTTTCTGCGGAAAACTTATGTTGGCCGCTGATGCAGCATATATGTGGATCGTGATAACCCCTTCAGCTCAACTAAGGCCTGAAGATGGAGCATTGAAGCGCTGAAACTGGTAGCTACACGATAAATACACTACTAGCCATTAAAACTGCTACACCACGAAGATGACGTGCTACAGACGCGAAATTTAACCAACAGGAAGAAGATGCTGTGATATGCAAATGATTAGCTTTTCAGAGCATTCACACAATGTTGGCGCCGGTGGCGACACCTACAACGTGCTGACATGACGAAAGTTTCCAACCGATTTCTCATACAGAAACATCAGTTGACCGGCGTTTCCTGGTGAAACGTTGTTGTGATGCCTCGTGTAAGGAGGAGAAATGCGTACTATCACGTTTTCGACTCTGATATAGGTCGGATTGTAGCCTATCGCGATTGCGGTTTATCATAGCGCTCGCGTTGGACGAGATCCAATGACTGTTAGCAGAATATGGAATCGGTGGGTTCAGGAGGGTAATACGGAACGCCGTGCTGGATCCCAACGGCCTCGTATCACTAGCAGTCGAGATGACAGGCATCTTATCCGCATAGCTGTAACGGATAGTGCACCCACGTCTCGATCCCTGAGTCAACAGATGGGGACGTTTGCAAGACAACAACCATCTGCACGAACAGTCCGACGACGTTTGCAGCAGCACGGACTATCAGTTCGGAGACCATGGCTGCGGTTACCCTTGACACTGCATCACAGAAAGAAGCGCCCGCGATGGTGTACTCGACGACGAATCTGGGTGCTCAAATGGCAAAACGCAATTTTTTCGGATGAATCCAGGTTCTGTTTACAGCATCATGATGGTCGCATCGGTGTTTGGCGACATCGCGGTGAACGCACATTGGAAGCGTGTATTCATCATCGCCATACTGGCGTATCACCCAGCGTGATGGTATGGGGTCCAATTGGTCTTGTTCGCATTGACGGCACTTTGAACAGTGGACGTTGCATTGCAGATGTGTTACAACCCGTGGCTCTGTCCTCTATTCGATCCCTGCGAAACCCTACATTTCAGCAGGATAATGCACGACCGCATGTTGCAGGTCCTATACGGGCCTTTCTGGATACAGAAAATGTTCGACTGCTGCTCTGGCCAGCACATTCTCCAGATCTCTCACCAATTGTCTGGTCAATGGTGGCCGAGCATCTAGCTCGTCACAATACGCCAGTGACTACTCTTGATGAACTATGGTATCGTGTTGAAGCTACATGGTCAGCTGTACCTGTACACGCCATCCAAGCTCTGTTTGACTCAATGCCCAGGCGTATCAAGGCCGTTATTACGGCCAGAGGTGGTTGTTCTGGGTACTGATTTCTCAGGATCTATGCACCCAAATTGCGTGAAAATGTAATCACATGTCAGTTCTAGTATAATATATTTGACCAATGAATACCCGTTTATCATGTGGATTTGTTCTTGGTGTAGCAATTTTAATGGCCAGTAGTGTAAGATCGGATAAAGGGCTGTAGGCGTTTCATTTTTTTACAGTAGTGTGTAGCTGTGGTCCCCAAAACCTCCAGGGAAAAGGATGGACATAGGTAAAGTTGATGGAGGGGTCGGGAAAGATGCTGATGCGACAGCTCGAAAGCAGAGGTTTGTGGGCATCAGCTGCCTTCCATTGGCCTGCCTGAACTACCTGGCAAAGGTGGCGCCTGAAAACCTCCGGCAAAGCCTGTCGTCGGGCCGTGTCTGGCCGGCCTACCTGCGCGCCGGCGACAGTGCTGAGGCGCAGCAGCTGCAGCACGGCGGCGGCCGTGGTCCAGGCGGCGGCGGCGAGCAGCACGTAGTGCAGCGCAACCCCCAGCGCGACGCAGCCAGCGGAGGCGCGCGGCTGCCACCAGCCCTGGCCTCCCAGCGTCACCAGCGCGAACAGCAGGTCGCGCGCCGCCACCGCGCCGCCCAGCTGCAGCAGCACGCGGGACCTGACAACAAGCCGCGCGCGGCGGCCGTGAAGCCACAACACCACGAGTGTCACCTCACAGGTTAGAAGAGGCGTGCTTCTCGTTCTACAGTCAGAACCACAACTCCGCCGACAAAACTGAAAGAGGGCAATGTGTCAGAAGCACACAATTACACAACATTTATTACGAGGAACATTTCATAAATCTTTATCTACATACATACTCCGCAATCCACCATACGGTGCGTGGCGGAGGGTACCTCGTACCACAACTAGCATCTTCTCTCCCTGTTCCACTCCCAAACAGAACGAGGGGAAAATGACTGCCTATTTGCCTCTGTACGAGCCCTAATCTCTCTTATATTATCTTTGTGGTCCTTCCGTGAAATGTAAGTTGGCGGCAGTAAAATTGTACTGCAGTCAGCCTCAAATGCTGGTTCTCTAAATTTCCTCAGTAGCAATTCACGAAAAGAACGCCTCCTTTCCTCCAGCCAGAGACTCCCACCCGAGTTCCTGAAACATTTCCGTAACACTCGCGTGATGATCAAATCTACCAGTAACAAATCTAGCAGCCCGCCTCTGAATTGCTTCTATGTCGTCCCTCAATCCGCCCTGATAGGGATCCCAAACGCTCGAGCAGTATTCAAGAATAGGTCGTATTAGTGTTTTATAAGCGGTCTCCTTTACAGATGAACCACATCTTCCCAAAATTCTACCAATGAACCGAAGACGACAATCCGCCTTCCCCACAACTGGCACTACATGCTTGTCTCACTTCACATCGCTCTGCAATGTTACGCCCAAATATGTAATCGACGTGACTGTGTCAAGCGCTACACTACTAATGGAGTATTCAAACATAATTTCGGGATTCTTTTTCCTATTCATCTGCATTAATTTACATTTATCTATATTTAGAGTTAGCTGCCACTCTTTACACCAATCACAAATCCTGTCCAAGTCATCTTGTATCCTCCTACAGTCACTCAACGACGACACCCTCACGTACACCACAGCATCATCAGCAAACAGCCGCACATTGCTATCCACCCTATCCAAAAGATCATTTATGTAGATAGAAAACAACAGCGGACCTACCAAACTTCCCTGGGGCACTCCAGATGATACCTTCACCTCCGATTAACACTCACCATCGAGGACAACGTACTGGGTTCTATTACTTGTCTTCGAGCCACTCACATATTTGGGAACCAGTCCCATATGCTCGTACCTTAGTTAGGAGTCTGCAGTGGGGCACCGAGTCAAACGCTTTCCGGAAGTCAAGGAATATGGCATCTGTCTGATACCCTTCATCCATGGTTCCCAAGATATAATGTGAAAAAAGGGCGAGTTGCGTTTCGCAGGAGCGATGCTTTCTAAAGCCGTGCTGATGCAACTTCTCTGTCTTAAGGAAATTCATTGTATTCGAACTGAGAATATGTTCGAGAATCCTGCAACAAACCGATGTTAAGGATATTGGTCTGTAATTTTGAGGATCCGTCCTTCTACCCTTCTTATATACAGGCGTCACCTGCGCTTTTTTCCAGTCGCTCGGGACTTTACGTTGGGCAAAAGATTTGCGATAAATGCAAGCTAAGTAAGGGGCCAATGCAGTAGAGTACTCTCTGTAAAAACGAATCGGAATCCCATCAGGACCTGGCGATTTATTTATTTCCAATCCATTCAACTGCTTCACAACCCCAGGGATGTCTATCACTATGTCCTCCATACGGGGATCTGTACGAGACTCAAACGGGGGTATGTTTGTACGATCCTCCTGCGTGAAAGATTTCTCAAATGCTAAATTTAAAATTTCAGCTTTCGTTTTGCTGTCTTCCGTTGCCAGGCCAGACTGATCAGTGAGTGACTGGATGGAAGCCTTCGACCCGCTTACCAATTTTACGTAAGACCAGAATTTCCTTGGGTTTTCAGCAAGATATTTTGCTAAGGTATGACGGTGGTAGTGGTTGAATGCTTCGCGCATCGCTCTTTTTACAGCAACACGAATCTCTATTAACTTTTGCCTGTCCTTAATTTCCCTATCTTTCTTGTACCGCGAGTGCAAATGCCTTGCTTCCTGAGCATTCTCCGAATTGCGCTGTTAAACCACGGTGGGTATTTTCCGTCCGTAACCCACTATCTTGGCACATACTTGTCCAATGCGTGATTTACAATGTGTTTAAAATTTGTCCATAACTCTTCCACGTCCATCGTACCGGAAATAAATGCAATCGATTCATTTACTAAGTGGGATGCTAACAACTGCTTATATGCTATTTCTAGTAAGAATACTCTCCTAGCCTTCGTGACCGACTTTTTAACTTTCGTAGCCATAGTCGCACTGGTTGGTGTTACTCTGGATTGTTTCATGCAACAACAACAAAAATTATGTCAGACGTAGTTGGGAGCTTTCGGAAGAAACCTGTGTTTTGTTTTATCACTGCATACTCTAACATAAAATTGGTGAGACTTGAAAATGAACCCTCCAGGGGTCTCGGGTACTGTGACTGTTGGATACCAGTGGTCATACATTGAGATCTAAACTTTACGCGGCAAAAACCCAATAGCAATTCACATTGCGTTAAGCGAAGTTTGTGGTGAGGTTACAGTGAAGCATAGCACAGTTTCACGTTAAGCTAATCGTTTCCGTGGTAGTCGTACGAACATAGACGATAATCCAAGACCTGGAAGGGAAAAAACGTCAACAGATGAGCGATGTGTGAAACTTGTGGCTAATATTGTTGAAGAAGATCGCAGTATGCCGGCCGGTGTGGCCGAGCGGTTCTAGGAGCTACGGTCGCAGGTTCGAATCCTGCCTCGGCATGGGTGTGTGTGATGTCCTTAGGTTCGTTAGGTTTAAGTAGTTCTAAGTTCTAGGGGAGTGATGACCTCAGATGTTAAATCCCATAGTGGTCGGAGCCATTTTTTTGAAGATCGCAGTGCGACTTGTGAGCGACTCTCTGAAGCCACGGGAGTTCCCCCAACACCAGTATTCCATATTCTGACAATTTGGAGAAGAGAAAAATTTCTGCGGCATGGATCCTACACTGTTTGACACTGACCTGAACATTGTAACCCTGCTCAAACAACGATTCGGACGTGCAGCTCAAGGATTCTTCTGTCGAATTGTGGCTGTTGATGAAACGTAGATTACAGACTTTGAATCGGAATTGAAATCACAGTCCAATGAGAGGAGAGCCTCAGCTTTTCCGCGTACAATTAAATTTCGACGCGCTCAGTCGAAGCCCAAGCAAATGATAAATTTTGTTTATATTCTCCAAAGAATCATCATGGCATGTAGAATCCCATGTGGAACAAGTGTTACAGCAGTATATAATCGTAACTTCATGCAAAACCTGCGCAGAAAAATGCACAAAACCAGACCTCAGTTGTTCGAGGCTGGGCCACTCATTCTCTACAATAATGTTCGCCTGCATATCGCCAATGTTGTAGCCACAAAACTACGCGAATGCGGATGGAAAGTGTTGTCGCATTCTCTCTACATTCCAGACATGAATCCACCAGACTTAGACTTGTTCCCCAAGTCGAAAAAACCCTATGCTTGGATGTCGTTTTCTTTCTCTGGAAGAGTCCGCAGCTCGTGGTCGTGCGGTAGCGTTCTCGCTTCCCACGCCCGGGTTCCTGGGTTCGATTCCCGGCGGGTCAGGGATTTTCTCTGCCTCGTGATGACTGGGTGTTGTGTGCTGTCCTTAGGTTAGTTAGGTTTAAGTAGTCCTAAGTTCTAGGGGACTGATGACCATAGATGTTAAGTCCCATAGTGCTCAGAGCCATTTGAACCATTTTTCTCTGGAAGAGCTTACTACAAACATTACCAGAGCCATTCGACAGACGAACAGAAATGGTGTCCTGGATGGAATAATGAGCTTTGGAGACGTTGGGATTCAGTCATAGACAATCAGGGAGACTGAACTGAAGGACTGTAAAGAGATAGTGAAAAAATTATTAGTGAAATGTCCCTGTAACTTATCAATCTACAGAAATGAAACAATTCTTCCCCTCAGAATTGCCCTCTGTAGTGCTGGTCTGAAAAGGCAAAACCTTGTTCCAGGCTGTGCAGTTTAAGGTAAGTAAACCTTGGGACTCTGTGAGTCGACTCTTTGTCCCGCGGATGTCTTGCCTCGGACCAGGCTGCCCCGACTCTTTATTGCGATGATTCTGGTGTATTGCGGGCTAGTATTTCTTGCGTCTTTTGCGCCCTACCCGAAATGGTATTCAAGGACACTATGTTTTGCAACACCGGGTGGTGTGGACGTGCGTCGCAATTGTTTGTTGTCTCATTTCGATGACTGGTATAGCAGTCGTGTTGCGGGGCACAGAACTGACATTGCAATCCATAGACGAAATGCACACTAATCGTTGTTTGTCGCATGTATCTTTTAGACAGTATAGAAACCACGACGTAAAAATCAAAACGTTGAAAAGTTTATCCGAAAAATGTAACGTATATCTTTGTCGGTAACAGAAAGCACAAAGAACGAAGAACTTAAAGCGTAGAACTTGACCAGTTAAATGAAGTTGGTTCAGGTACGACACTTTATTATTCTTATTGGCTACTGTAGAGTCCAGAGGAAGCAGAAATATTGACGAAAGTACAGAGGATGTAAAGTATGTTAAAAATTTATTTTTAAGAACGTTTTACTTGTTATTACCTATAGTTAACAACCTTTCCCAAATCAATAGTGAAGTAACAATTTAATTGCGGAAATCAGTGCACACAATAACGTAGCTGTGTTTGGTAACATTAAAAGGTCAAGAAATACGTACGTTGTCTCATACGATTTCATTTTTTCACAGCTCTGAACCATCGTGTGAGACAAAGTAATCACGAAATTCATTTCGTATTTCCCTCGCATCGTTCGCCTATCCTCGCGGAATATTTTGCATGGAGACAATTGCCTCAGAAGGTGAAATTTCAAATCTCCATGATCCTGGTATGAAACTCAGATCAGAATTTTGTACATCCATAGCGCCAGGGGGAATAAATTTGACCATCGATGATGCATTTATTCGAAGTAAGTTATGGAAATAGGCCCAAGGAGGAGTCAGTGTTTCTACTATCATAGGATCCAAACCAATGGTTTTTAAAAGTAATCGGAATTTTGAACTCAAAATCCCAACCATATACTGAATAATTCGTCGAACTTGGCTTAGGTGATAGCTGAATACTCTTTCCGCCATTATTAAACCATTGCTACAACTGGGAAAATTTTTCATCAAGATTGGAGATAATGGCAGAGTCATCCACAACGAACATATACGGAACATTAATTTCTCCTACATTTAATGGCACAGGCTGAGGCAAATCCAGGTGCCCATTAGAGAGATCATGGTATAGTGAACAGTAATAGAACACTTCTCCATCTGAAATGCAACCCTGGCACCCTATAACTAGGTATTTCAAATTACAATTATCGTCAGCAAATGCCAGAACTGCAATGCTATGAATTCATTTGTATTTAAAATATGTGCTACCACTTCCATTAGGTGCTACAGTTTCAATGTATCTTCCACCAATACTGTCAATACAGAGAGGGAAATTCCACCAGAACGAAAATAATTGTTTTTTGTGTTAATAACTGTGTTAATAAATAAGTGATGATTATTTTGTTACAGGAAGCTTCTGTAAGTAGTTGGATAAAAACCGTTCTGAGCCACTTTCTTTGCGAGGGTTGCATACATTCAGAGGTAAGCAAACATTCAGGGGCAAATTATCCCACTCCCTATCTCTTAACCTATTGTTCTTCTCCATATCAGCCCTTAACCTATTGTTCTTCTATGTCACTTTGATTTTTAACGTACCATTCTGCACACACTTTGATATCAAATAATTGTGCAAAGTAATTAATTAATCAATTAATTACAACCTCCCCTTGATGAAATCATCAGCTTTCCATGTCAACCCCTCCCTATCCCCTTAACACATTGTGCCGCTTTTTCCTCTCTGCCAACACTTTTGATATAAAAAGAGGCTCACTTGTGCTACAAGTTCATCAACTAGTTAATACTGTTCTGTTCCGTGTCACCACTTAACTCACTGTACCACTCCCTATCCCCTATCTCTCTGGGAAATCCCCCAGCCTTCCTTCCTCCCTCCCTCACAGAAACCCTGCCCCATTTTGATATAAAGATTGAGCTATTAAATTGATTGATTAATTAATCTATATCCTTTCCTCTGTGTATGTGTGTGTATGTGAGACAGTCTTTTTTCCTTTCACTCTGTTGGTGCTATTAGGTCAAAATCCATGCTTTTTCGAACCCAAAACTCCAGTTTCAGCCCACCATCCCTTCTGGGTAAAAAGAGAAACTGATTACTGTGTATAATATCTCACTGACTATTTTGCAACATACTTAAATGCAGGGCAGGGCTATGTATTTCAGATAGATCACTTAGAAGACACCCCGGCAGTGACACCCACAACACTCTCACTTGCCACCAGTGCTGACTTGCTGGGCGTGCACCACAGGGTCATGCGCCAACTGCTGCAGCATGCTTTTGCAAGCTTCGATTGATGAATGTGTGCAGGGTGCTGGTATGGAATATGTGCAGTCTAATTCCATCTGACGGCCTTGGGAGAGCCAGTCCTGACAAAACTTTACCATCTGGTGAGCAAGATGTATGAGGCAGGTGAAATACCCTCAGACTTCAAGAAGAATATAATAATTCCCATGCCAAAGAAAGCAGGTGTTGACCGAACTATCAGTTTAATAAGTCACAGCTGCAAAATACTAACACGAATTCTTTACAGATGAATGAAAAAACTGGTAGAAGCCAACCTCGGCGAAGATCAGTTTGGATTCCACAGAAATGTTGGAACACGTGAGGCAATACTGACCCTACAACTTATCTTAGAAAATAGATTAAGGAAAGGCAAACCTACATTTCTAGCATTTGTAGACTTAGAGAAAGCTTTTGACAATGTTCACTGGAATACTCTCTTTCAAATTCTAAAGGTGGCAGGGGTAAAATACAGGGAGGGAAAGGCTATTTACAAACCAGATGGCAGTTAACAGAGTCGAGGGTCATGAAAGGGAAGCAACGGTTGGGACGGGAGTGAGACAGGGTTGTAGCCTGTCCCCGATGTTATTCAATCTGTATATTGAGCACGTAGTAAAGGAAACAAAAGAAAAATTTGGAGTAGGTATTAAAGTCCATGGAGAAGACATGAAAACGTTGAGGTTCGCCGATGACATTGTAATTCTGTCAGAGGCAGTAAAGGACTTGGAAGAGCAGTTGAACGGAATGGACAGTGTCTTGAAAGGAGGATATAAGATGAACATCAACAAAAGCAAAACGAGGATAATGGAATGTAGTCAAATTAAGTCGGGTGATGCTGAGGGAATTAGATTAGGAAATGAGACACTTAAAGTAATAACGGAGTTTTGCTATTTGGGGAGCAAAATAACTGATGATGGTCGAAGTAGAGAGGATATAAAATGTAGACTGTCAATGGCAAGGAAATAGTTTCTGAAGAAGAGAAATTTGTTAACACCGAGTATAGATTTAAGTGTCAGGAAGTCGTTTCTGAAAGTATTTGTATAGAGTTTAGCCATGTATGGAAGTGAAACATGGACAATAAATAGTTTGACAAGAAGAGAATACAAGCTTTCGAAATGTGGTGCTACAGAAGAATGCTGAAGATCTGATGGGCAGATCACATAACTAATGAGGAGGTATTGAACAGAATTGGGGAGGAGAGGAGTTTGTGGCACAACTAGACAAGAAGAAGGGACCGGTTGGTAGGACATGTTTTGAGGCATCAAGGGATCACAAATTTAGCATTGGAGGGCAGCGTGGAGGCTAAAAATCGTAGAGGGAGACCAGGAGATGCATATACTAAGCAGATTCAGAAGGATGTAGGTTGCAGTAAGTACTGGGAGATGAAGAAGCTTGCACAGGATAGAGTGGCATGGAGAGCTGCATCAAACCAGTCTCAGGATTGAACACAACAACAACATCAACAATTCCATCTCTTGTACTGTTAGGATTCTCGGTTGCCAGCACATGCAAGAACTCCTTCCAAGGCAGCTGATGTGACTGGACATGTAAGTATGTGTTCCAATGTAACTGACTGCACCTAAGGAAAACTCCTGTCTTGTTCGAAGCAGTCTATAGAGGCTCCTCAGTACCAACAGAGTGCAGGGGAAAAAAGTTCCCTTCCCATACACATGAAAAAGGATATAGATCTAACTAATTAATCAATCAATTTGATAGTACAGTTTTTTGATATTAAATGATGCAGGGTTTCTGGGAAGGAGGGAGGAAAGCTGGTGGATTTACCAGAGGGATGAGGGATAGTGTGGGGTACAATAGATTAAGGGATAACATGGAACAGAAAAATTTGAAGTGCAATTGAGCTATTTTTTATATCAAAAGTGCTGGCAGAGGGGAGAAAGTGACACAATACGTTAAGGGGAGAAGGGGGAGTGACAAGTAAATTCCATGGAGTTATCAGAGGAGGCAGTAATTGAACAATTAACTACTTTGCATAATTAATTTGATATCAAATGTATGCACAGAACAATAGGTTAAGGAATCAAAAGTGAATAGAAGATCAATAGGTTAATGGCTGACAAGGAGCAGAAAAATAGAATAAGGGGAGGGGAAGGGTATAATCTGGCCCTGAATATATGCTTGTCCCTGAATGCATGCAACCCACATAAACAAAATGGCTGAGAACTCTCTTTACCCTACTACTTCTGTAGGCAACTCGTCTACCAAAAGGGCTTGTGTCTAGAGGAGGATTCTGAACTATTTACTCAGAAAGAACAGTCAGGGTGCCAAACCGAAAATTTACATCAGAGAGAGAGAAACATTTCATGAAAAACAAAAAGAGATTGAAACTATCATTTTCAGCTTCTGAAGACATCACAGCACAAGTCTTAACTTGCATAAAATCTATATTTGAGGCCATGGCGAATAGGGATAGTTGTTCTATATTTGCAGATTTGTATTCGGTTCAACCTGCAAAATGCTGATTATTCACATCATATTCGGCCTTTACCTCGTCAGCACATATGGATTATTACATAGTTCACCCTCTGTTTCAATCTGAGCCAAGTGAGCTAAACAGTTCACATTTGTCCTGCAACTTTCAACATTATAGCAGCAATTTTAGTGAGAAAGAGGATTGATATATTATTGTCCCTTCAGTTTTTGGTGTTGATCAGTGTGTGTGTGAATATTCAGTGTTTTGCTATTTTTTGCAGTTAAATTTATTCATGCTAATTAAATAACTCTTATATTGCACTTTATAGTTCAGTTACATTAGTTAGATATTGTGATGTACTTCAAAGAACACATAATAGGCTCACACACCTCTGGAATGAACTGGAATATTAATTGCTTCGGTATCTTTAAAGTGTACACTAGACTTGTGCACGAATTTCCAGTAGCAAGGAATCTGAGTGTGACCAGATGTTGGCTGGTGTGATACTTTATTTAAAATCAGCACTTTTCTTTTGAGTAGCAACGTTGACTAAAATAATTTCAAAATCGACTGAAGATATTCTCAAAACTTTCTAAGCCCTATACGTATTCCAACTTTAAAGTGTCCTACAGATTATTCCCATACTGATTCCCACAATTAAATAATTTGTGAACCCACAACCTTCTCTGTTGTTTTTTCTTACGTTTATTCCCAATATTAATTGTACAAAACAGAGCTAACGAATTTCCCGAGAGAGCAACTTGCTCTGACATCTTCTACACTCGACTGACCTGAAACATGAATGTTGGCGTAGACACTATTCTTTGGCGCGAAGCAGCGTCTGGGCTGAGACCGAACGAGTCGAAGCAGCACTGATTCCGAGCCCCAGTGTGTATTTGCCTTTAGAGGAATCGAGTACCAACTGTCCTAATGCCTGTCCAGACCACGCCTAACGCATTGAATTCCTCTCCTACTTAAGGACTGATTCCATTTAGTGTTTACAATGAGAGTGGATAGAGTTAGGATAGAAGGAGATAGCACAACTGTAACAGTGCATCACAGACTCAAATACGTATATTTTCATAAAAGGCCACAAACATATCAAAAATACAGCTCGTAGACTGAGCTGGGTAAAAAGGCACTTTCCAGAAAGGAAGGACGTGCTGACAATGTAGCTGCCATGGGTCAGCCAAGCAGATAAAGGTGCATTGATGAAATTGTGAGGGTTCTCAATAAGCCTGCAGTGGTTCGCAGCTCGTGGTCGTGCGGTAGCGTTCTCGCTTCCCGCCCCCGGGTTCCCGGGTTCGATTCCCCACGGGGTCAGAGATTTTCTCTGCCTCGTGATTACTGTGTTTTGTGTGCTGTCCTTAGGTTAGTTAGGTTTAAGTAGTTCTAAGTTCTAGGGGACTGATTACCATAGAAGTTAAGTCCCATAGTGCTCAGAGCCATTTGAACCATTTTATGCGCCTGCAGTCGAAAACAATAATTGGAATAGAGTGTCTCGCAGTTGTGTCAGCAAAAGTTCCAAAGGACATGAACGTATTACCGAACCGGTAGACCACTCACACATAGGTAATCAGACGACACAAATGAAGAAGACACAAATAACTGAGAACGAGCAAGAGAGATAGAGTGTAATGATGAAACATGGCAGCAGAACTTGGCCGACTACATTAACGTCGGCACCGAGGCGTTGGTGGTAGGGTTGCGATCGTATTCACGAGTTTACAGGGTTATCCTGGATGAACTGATTGTCACAATAACTAACCGTTTCTTTGACTAACCGGCAATCGTCTTTTCAGGTGCCCGTAGGCACTCACAAGGGGATGGTCCAGTCCAACAGGTCGAAACTTGCTCTGAAATATTTTGTACATGAAGAATACACCGAAAAGAACGCAGTGTCAAAATTTTATCCTCTAAGATACACTGTAAATATTTAAAAGAAGTTTTGACTAATTGCCAGATTTGTAGCTCGCGAGATGGCTTGAAAAACGTACAATCCTATCATAGCTGTAGGGAACAGTGCATGCACATTACAGCAGACACGTAGCCTTGGGCGATGGTGCATCGGTAAAAAGATATTACGATCGTAATTTGTAAAGTGAATTTAAGTCTCTGTAGCACAATTTCTCTGACACAATTGTCCACAGATGCAATTCGCTATTTCTAACTCATTTAGTATCCACAATATTTAGCAATTACCTTTGTGTTGTCACTAAGTGTTAATGGAGATAAAATTGTATTAATTTTCTTCGTGTTTTCTTTGTATATATATGAAATATGAAGCATATGTTATGCAACTTAAATGACATACGTTTCATGTTGACGTACATATTTGTTATTTATTAGTTAATTTCTTGGACTTGCACTCGAATGATGTCGAAATTTCGTTAGAAATTGTGAAAATATTAGAAAGAACAGCAAATTGACAATTCTCTGCTGATTAAAGTCCAGAACAAAAATACAGTACCTTCCTAACCAAAGAAAACATGTACAACAATAGCCTCCAGTGACAAAGAAAAAGCCTGTTAAGTTTTTGGTTAAACGGAGAATGGAGAAAACACTTTAACTTAAGCAATGTGAAAGCTAGTTTCGCTTCTAAAATCTGAAAGTGAACTGCGTAAAAGAAAGAAATATTTACACAAAGTATGAAATATATGCCAAAATTAGACCCACAAAAATGTGAAAGAAACACTATTGGTAAGATTTAGAACTGTCTGTCAGGATCCATGCACCGTTACCAAGTGAGAACTATGAGGCTGCTGCCTCTGAATTGCAAGTGAGATGTACATTACTCATTTCCTTACTTATTCGACCTGGTTAAAGAGATTCGGGAAATTACACGGGCAAGGAAGTCGTGAAAGTACTAGGTTTATTTGTTTATTTCAAGTGAACGTGTACCGGACACATCATCAATAGGTAAAACTACAGAGAAATTTGTATCTGGCGTGAAGATAAAGCTTCCTGGTATACCATAAAAGCTTGTGTATAAAGCTAATCAGTCAGGTTCCGTGCAAGAACTGAGTGCAAACTGCACTTTACCTTTTAGAGTGAAAAAAGGCAGAGTCCCTGGTGCAGTCGATGATTGCTAAGACACATTCACATACAACATAAATACATAAATTACTGTTTCTGGTGCTTTATATCTATCTTCACAAACATCAAGGCACATTAGTACCAAAAATTTAAAAAAAATGGCTGTTTGGTTTCAAAAGTCTTGTGATCAACATAGTGTGGAATCTGAAAAAATTCTGTCACATCCGAAACGATTTCTTACCAGTTGCAAGAAATAATTCATTGCTTTTGTTTGACTCTTGGCTTGGAGACGACATCCCTGTCGTCAGGAGAACGACAAAAACACTGTTAATATAATTCTGATTCCACTTGGAACTAATAGTGTGCTTCAGTCTCTCGATAAAGAAGTTTTTGTGACAGCGTCGAGCATTTTTCAGAAAATTGTAGACAGTATAATTTCGGATAGCTCTTTGTCATTTCAGGTTTATCAGGAGAGCAGTATTGTTAAACTTACTGTAAGTCATTTGTGCACTGTCACTTTGGATCAACGCGTTTTACCAATTTGATTAAGTACGTCCTGTATGCAGCACAATATGCAGAACAAAGGTCACTGTCATTTCTTACTGCATTCCAGTTCTGTCTAAATAAAACTAGCAATTACTGTGATGAGCCTAATGCATTAATTTTTCTTTTATTAGATGTGCTTAGTGTAAGGGAAAAGTCTGTTTCGTCATTCAAGAGACACTTCGCATTATTGTGGCGACTGCATGGAATAAGCAGGGAACTGTTTTACTGTAAGTAAAATATAAAAGTACTCAAAAACTGTCATAAGACCTGTGGTGCAGGAATTGTTATAAAATATTTCATGTGCACAAATTAAAGCCCAGACAGACGGAAGTCGTCTGTAATATGACGTCATACACTGCCTTGGTTTTCTTTTCTTTGTTAGTCACTTGTGTAAAATTCATATCTGCAACAGTTTAGCTGTCAATATGAACTTTAAGTTATTCAAAAAAAAAAACCAATGATTTGAGACGGTTTTAGTATCGTTTAAGTGCCTGAAATGGATGCGTGTACATTTTTGACTTTGCTCTACGCGGCGCTAATTTCTCCTGCCGTGGACGCATCTGATCATTCGCTGACTTGCGCGCTAGACCCGAAGCGATGTACAAACCACTGTTATAGCCGGTTCCAGCTGCAGAAAAAATGAGTAACCTTAACAGCCTTTTAAAAAAATACTTGCATTACCCCTCAGCAGCGAAAATTAACTTTGTCTCGAAAACTGGCAGAAAATACAAAGAGATTCTTGGCGTATGTGAAGTATATTAGCGGCAAGAAACAATCAATGCCTCGTCTGTGCGATAGCAATGGAGATACTGTTGAAGACAGAGCTCCGAAGCATACTAAACACAGCCTTCCGAAATGCCTTCACAAAAGAAGACGAAGTAAATATTCCAGAATTCGAATCAAGAACAGCTGCCAACATGACTAACGTAGAAGTAAATATCCTCGGAGTAGTGAAGCAACTTAAATTACTTAATAAAAGCAAGTCTTATAATCCAGACTGTATGCCAATTAGTATCGTTTCAGAGTATGCTGATGCGTTAGCTCCATACTTGACAATCATATACAACCGTTCGCTCGACAAAAGATCCGTACCCAAAGACTGGAAACTTGCACAGGTCACACCAATATTCAAGAAAGGTAGTACGAGTAATCCACGCAATTACAGGCCCGTATCATTAACGTCGATATGCAGCAGGATTCTGCATCATATATTGAGTTCCAACACTGTGAATTACTTCGAAGAAAACGGTCTATTGACATACAGTCAACATGGATTTAGAAAACATCGTTCTTGTGAAACACAACTAGCTCTTTATTCGCATGAAGTGTTGGGTGCTATTGACAAGGGATTTCAGATCGATTCAGTATTTCTGGATTTCCAGAAGGTTTTTGACACTGTAGCACAGAAGAGGTTTATAGTGAAATTGCGTGCTTATGGAATATCGTCTCAGTTATGTGACTGTAATAGTGACTTCATGTCAGAGAGGTCACAGCTTGTAGTAACTGACGGAAAGTCATCGAGTAAAACACAAGTGATTTCTGGCGTACCCCAAGGTAGTGTTGTAGGCCCTTTGCTGTTCCTTATCTATATGAACGATTATATCTATATAAACGATTTGGGAGACAATCGGAGCAGCCGTCTTAGGTTTTTTGCGGATAACGCTGTCGTTTGTCGACTAATAAAGTGATAAGAATATCAAAACAAACTGCAAAACGATTTATAGAAGATATCTGAATTGTGCGAAAACTGGCAGTGGACCCTAAATAACGAAAAGTGTGAGGTCATCCACATGAGTGCTAAAAGGAATCCGTTAAGCTTCGGTTACACGATAAAAGAGTCAAATATAGAGGCCATAAATTCAACTAAATACCTAGGAATTACAATTAATAATAACTTAAATTGGAAGAAAATTTTGTGGGGAAGGCTAACCAAAGATTGCGTTTTATCTTCAGGACACTTAGAAAATGTAACAGATCTACTAAGAAGACAACCCACACTACGCTTTTCCGTCCTACCTTACCAGGTAGGACCGACGGGGTACAGCGAAAAAATTCAAACAAGGGCAGTACGTTTTGTAATATCGCGAAATATGGGAGAGAGTGTGACTGAAATGATACAGGATTTGGGCTGGACATCATTAACAGAAAGGCGTTTTTCGTTGCAACGGAATCTTCTGACGAAATTCCAGTCACCAACTTCCTCCTCCGAATGCGAAAATATTTTATTGACACCGACCTACATAGGGAGAAACGATCACAACGAACAAATAAGGGAAATCAGAGCTCGTACGGAAAGATATATGTGTTCGTTCTTTCCGAGCTCTATACGTAATTGAAATAATTGAGAATTGTGAAGGTGGTTCGATGAACCCTCTGCCACGCACTTAAATATGATATGCAGAGTATCCATGTAGATGTAGATGTAGTTGCGCATTGTCCAAGGATTCAGTAGCTGTAATTATTGAACTCCACTCCCTAATGTATGCACGCACTCAGTCGGCTGGCGTCCGTGAAAGGAAATAAACGATTGCAAACGATAAGTGGGTATTTCTGACCTTTCCACAGTCGCGAAGTAGTATTTCTGTGCCATTTTTCAGTTTATCTCTCTTCATAAATGTTTCGTGGTTTTTGGTGTTTTTAGTCAAAATGGACAACGAAGAAATGGAGGCTGAGCGCATACGCCGTTGCCTGGTGGAATTATCAGACAGTGAAAACGACTTTACGACAGATTTCACTGAAAATGAAAATTGTGTAAGTGAGCGCAGTGGCAGTAGTGGTACTAAACAAGGTGCAAGTGAAGGCAGTGACAAAGAAGATAATATACCACCAAATGAGCTACAAAGTACTGCCCACAATGCTGCGTTACCAGAATTAGTCGAGCGATCGGAGAATTAGTTACGCAGTTCATTTTATTTTGGTAAAGATTGATCCAAATGTTGCAAAAATCCACCTCAACAACAGGTTCGGACCTGTTCTGAAAATACCAACAGGCAGATACCTGGCGTGAGTTTAGTGACAAGACTATCAAAGACAGAGCTTGAATGCTGCAGTCTGTTCTGCAATGAAAATATGCTTAGTATTTTCTTGAAATATACAAACTTGCAGATTGCAGAAAGAAAGGCAGCTTGTGAAGTAGTTGCAAATCATTATTTTATGAAGAAAATGACCATGAGCGAGCTGAAGGCTTATATATGCTTGTTGTACACTACTGGAGTTTACCGATCTGGGGCGCAGGTCACCCTTGACCTTTGGGTTTCAGACAGAACAGGCTGACAATGACACGGCAACGTCTTCGATTTATTCAAAGCGGTGAAGAAAGAAAACAGCTGGACAACCTAGCACCAGTACGTTAGATATTTGAAATATTCGTTGAAAACTGCAAGAAAGCCTGTGTACTAGGAGAATATACAACCATAGATGAAATCATGCTTGCATTCAGAGTCAGATGTAAATTTAGACAGTACGTTTCATCAAAACAATACATTTCATATTTGGCTTGGTCGACGCAAAGAATTTCTATATCTTCAACCTCGAAATATAAGCTGGGAAGCAGCCAGAGGGACCGTTTCCACTGAGTAATAAACCATTTGATGCGGTGAATCGGCTGGTGCAACCCATTTCAAAAACAAGCCGTAATGTGACTTTTGATAATTGGTGCAGCTATGAAATAGTGTCACATCTGCTGAAAGAACACAAGATAACTTCCGTGCCAACAATGCGTAAGAACAAGAGGCAAATCCCTCCTGAAGTTTGCAAAACTGGTGGTATAGAAATATATTTATCTAAGTTCGGTTTCCAAAAGGATATTACACTTGTTTCTCATATACCAAAGAAAAACGAAATTGTTTTTTCTCATGTCTGCTCTTTACCACAATGCTGAAATTGATGAAGCGACAGGAGATAAAAAGAAACCAAAGATAAACATGTTTTATAATTCTACGAAATGTTGAGTTGACGTTGCAGATGAGCTGTCAGTGACTTATGATGTAAGCCGCAAAAAAAAAAAAAAAAAAAAAAAAAAAAAAAAAAAAAAAAAAAAAAAAAAGCCTCAGACTTTCTTCTATGTAGTATCCAGCATAAATGCTGCTATTTCTATGCGATCAAATCACAATGAAAACCAAAAGCGTCGTAATTTCATAGAAACACTAGGCCATATGCTCGTCAGTGAACACTTGAGTGCCCAACAAGAACTACCTCAACTGCCAAGCACTTTTGCGTAAGAGAATTAGAGAATTTTGTGGAGAATCTTCACAAGAACTGACTGCCGGAATCCAAGGTGTAAGAAAAAGGTGCCTCATGTTTCTGAAGGTCTCATAAGTACATTTGTCAAGAACATATCGTTCCATTCTGCCAACAGTGTGCTATGGCAAGAGATGATTAAGAGCTTATGTGAAAAGTTTATTGTTCATTTTGTGTTCAAGAAATATTTATCTCGTAAACACTTAGCAAAATATCCTAATTACTGATAAGAATCTGGGGTTTTATAGATTTTAAAAAATATGTTGAGAGCTGTTAAAATGATTATTTTGGAGACTTTATATAAAAAATATAAATGAAAATTAAGTAATAAAACATTTGTTCACTTAATAGGTCTATTTCTATGAAAATCCTTTAATTAATACATAATTCGTTAATTTAATTTCCATCTTTTGTTAAAAAGCGCCAAAAAATACTAAAAAATATAAATCGAAAACAGGGTCAATATGACCCTCCACATCCTTGATGTACCCGTTTCGCACCACATCCTCGCCGGGTTAATGAAACCGAATAGTATTAATGCAAGACGATAGAGTGCAATTCTCGTTGCTTTCATAATATAATAAGTAAATTATCCTTGTACTTTGTGTACAAGGACTGAAGTTAACCAACTGGGTATACAGCATCTGTATGTACATTTTTCTACAGATGGTTGTGGATCTCGGCTGTTCAGTACAGAATGTCAAATGGAAACACTTTTTGATGGGAAAGTATTCTCTCATTTTATCCCTTAATATATCTCTAACTTTGATGTTACTGCCTGTACAGTTTGGTATTGTTATATATTACTGCATATTACCACTGTATGTAAGACTTGCACCCTGCACCTTCTTGTTATGCATTTCTCACTGTTGCAAATTGTTGTCTGTACACAAGGGCCGAAGATGGCGTAACTTATAGCAGAAACTGGTTGGTCAATAAAATAACAATTTGGAAATTAGATGGCTGAAAACGGTATGCAACAGGTTATAGCCTGTATATTTTTAATGGGTCGCCCTACAAGGAAAATGTGTAGGACTAGTTAAAGGATCTTGGAATTTAAGTTAAGCCTGCGTAAACAGGTGTTTATTTGTTCTGTAGGATTCATGAAATTAACAAAAAATTGACATAGAGCAAAGTTATTGAATTAAACTGACCAAGAATAATTTTATCACTGTATGTGTTAGTGTTTCATTCTTCTGGTTGATTCAGGCAGTCACTTTGTCTCCAGTGCAGATTTGTCTTCCAATAATTCATTCGTAGATTACGGTTTTTTCCCACTACCTAAGATATCCAGTCATTGCTGGGACATTCAATTGTTGGTTTCGTACTGTCTTATGTCAATAATTGTCAGTTTTTGTATTCATTGCCATTCTTTAGATCGAATATATCCTCTAATAATTTCTTATTACTACATATGTCAGCAAGGAGATTTATAATAAACAGGCATTTATGTGGACTATTATTTCATTTCCCAGTTAGAGATCACCCTGTTTGTCATCTTTTGAGAGGTGCGACACCCATGTCTCATGTTTGCTATGGTTACACCTGTCCTACTAGTTATCCGTTGTGTGATACCTTTTATTAAAGGCATATGAGCGATATGAGTATTGGGTAGTCCAACGTATGTGGATCATTCTGACATCTACAGCGGTATGTCAATAGGCTCAGCAGCACTTTCACACATCACCACATGCATTGCAACAAAATGGCTCTGAGCACTATGGGACTTAAATTCTGAGGTCATCAGTCCCCTAGAACTTAGAACTACTTAAACCTAACTAACCTAAAGACATCACACATATCCATGCATGAGGCTGGATTCGAACCTGCGACCGTAGCGGTCGCGCGGTTCCAGACTGTAGCGCCTACAACCGCTTGGCCACTCCGGCCGGCGCAACATGCTCGGATTTTCTTTCACATGTTGACTAGATTGTTGTCGTAATGGAAATGGAATACCAAAGCCGGATTTTCACAGTATTTCTTATTCAGACGACTTGTTTCAACATTACATTTCCGTCATCTTCAGGTCCTACTATTAGCCAAATAAGTACTTCCAGTCATTGGCTCTTGTATCATAGGACTCGGTTCGGAATATACTCTCCTCATGAATAAAGGTCCGCAGCACCTAGTTATTGTACGGATCATATGTTACATGAGCCATTGTTTGGAAGTACTTACACTGAAGAGCCAAAGAAACTGGTACACCTGCGTAATTTCGTGTAGGGCCCCCGCAAGCACGCAGAAGTGCTACAACACAACGTGGCATGGACTCGAATAATCTCTGAAGTAGTTCTGGAGGGAAATGGCACCATGAATCCTGCAGGGCTGTCCATAAATGCTTAAGAGTACGAGGGGATCGAGATCTGTTCTAAACAGCACGTTGCAAGGCATCCCAGATATGCTCAATATTGTTCATGTCTGGGGAGTCTGGTGACCAGTGGAAGTGTTTAAACTCAGAAGAGTGCTCCTGCAGTAGATCTGTAGCAATTCTGAAAGTATGGGGTATCGCATTGTCCTGTTGTAATTCCCCAAGTCCGTTGGAATGCACAATGGACGTGAATGGATACAGGTGATCAGACAAGATGCTTACGTTCGTGTCACATGTCAGAGTCGTATCTAGACGTATCAGGGGCCCCTAACACTCCAATTGCACACGACCCACACCATTCCAGAGCCTCCGCCAGCTTGAACAGTTCCCTGTTGACATTCAGGGTCCATGGATTCATGAAGTTATGGTCGATTCTTTTCGGTCGTCGATGGTCTCGTTCTCGTAGGACCCTTTTCCGGCCTTAATGACGTCGGAGATTTGATGTTTTTCCGGATTTCTGATATTCACGATACACTTGCGAAATGGTTGTACTGGAAAATCTCCACTTCATCGCTACCTCGGAGATGTCCCATCGCTCTTGCGCCGAACATGACACCACTTTCAAACTGACTTAAGATCTTGACAACTTGCCATTGTAGCAGCGGTAATCGATTTACCAACTGCGCCAGACACCTGCCTAGTACAGGCGTAGCCGAGTGCAGCGCCGTATTCTGCCAGTTTACATATCTCTGTATTTGAATACGCATGCCTATAACAGTTTCTTTGGCGATTCAGTGTATGTGGTTAATAGTAGGACCTGAAGATGACGCAAATGCAGCCTTGAAACAAGTCGTCTGAATAATAATGACTTTGAAAATACGGCTGTAGTGTTCCATTTCCATTACTTATATTGTCAGACACTGTCCAACGTCCACAAGAAGAATGGATTTTCTCAAGTCGAACATTTTGGTCGCGACATTACTGTGCTGCCATACCCCACTCTGTGAGAGCAGACGTTTTGGCGTCATCTAGCGTGTAAGAAGATTGGCTGCAGCTACGCACTGCAAGCGTCAACTGATGTCAAGCACTCTAATCAGGTTTATGTCAGTAGATAGGCCAGGCTATGCCACTGGATTGCTCCCTTTATTGGGGACACTTATTAACGAGTTGAGTGTTGAGTACTCGTCCATCATCGTCTTGAAACGCGAACCTGAAGTTAAAATGCAGATTGTAGGACTCTACACCGCACCAGTCCAGAACCTGACTGATACAATTCCATGTTTAGCCCAGGGGACATCATGCCTCGGACGTGTATTCGTACTTGGGCGCGTCCACACCGTTGCGTGGCGATCATCGGAAGTCACACAAATTCTGGACTCGACGGTGTTGCCTTGCCCATCTTTTTCGCACACTACTTAAGGCCATATTGATCTTGTGTACATGATTGTGTGACGGCTGAGTCGACGCTGCCCACCAAGTTCCCTTAGACAAGGCCATGCGCAGCTCTATAGGGGTTCTCCTTGAAGTACCTACGAGCCATAACTTTTAGATATCGGCTATCAACATGCGTTGTTGTCGTGCCCACTACATTTGCAACTTCCTCTGTTCAGTTAGATCGCTACCGAAGGTTTTCTGGAATGATACGCTTCTGTAACTAGTTATCTATTGGTACCAACAATATTTGTCTTTGGCACTGTTCCTAAGGTTTTAAAGAAGAGCTCCCTCAATTCTGGTTTAACGCCCTCGAGCAGGTCCCATCCAGCCTCATGGTGAACCCTGTAGGCTGTATGAAGACACACAACAGTTTTGCCAAGCTTGGCGTCTGATCTCGTTATGACATCCGGGTGGCACGATTCGGTGTTTGGGACATGACAGTATGGTAACGTGCCACTCTGACTGTATGCAGGATTAGCACATTTTAATATGAGTTTGTTAATTATTTACAGAGATCATGCTGTTAACGCCGGCCGTTGTGGCCGAGCGGTTCTAGGCGCTTCAGTCTGGAACAACGCGACCGCTACACTCGCAGGTTCGGATCCTGCCTCGGGCATGGATGTATGTGATGTCCTTAGGTTAGTTAGGTTTAAGTAGTTCTAAGTCTAGAGGACTGATGACCTCCGATGTTAAGTCCCATACTGCTTAGAGCCATTTGAATCTTGTCTTTTTTTTTGTCTTTGTAAAAAAGCGATACAAAACTATGTGCTATTAAATTGTAAATTCATCGAGCTCTTTAAAAATGAGCTCTATTCAATATTTTTCATTACATACGGATTCTACACTCCTGGAAATTGAAATAAGAAAACCGTGAATTCATTGTCCCAGGAAGGGGAAACTTTATTGACACATTCCTGGGGTCAGATACATCACATGATCACACTGACAGAACCACAGGCACATAGACACAGGCAACAGAGCATGCACAATGTCGGCACTAGTACAGTGTATATCCACCTTTCGCAGCAATGCAGGCTGCTATTCTCCCATGGAGACGATCGTAGAGATGCTGGATGTAGTCCTGTGGAACGGCTTGCCATGCCATTTCCACCTGGCGCCTCAGTTGGACCAGCGTTCGTGCTGGACGTGCAGACCGCGTGAGATGACGCTTCATCCAGTCCCAAACATGCTCAATGGGGGACAGATCCGGAGATCTTGCTGGCCAGGGTAGTTGACTTACACCTTCTAGAGCACGTTGGGTGGCACGGGATACATGCGGACGTGCATTGTCCTGTTGGAACAGCAAGTTCCATTGCCGGTCTAGGAATGGTAGAACGATGGGTTCGATGACGGTTTGGATGTACCGTGCACTATTCAGTGTCCCCTCGACGATCACCAGTGGTGTACGGCCAGTGTAGGAGATCGCTCCCCACACCATGATGCCGGGTGTTGGCCCTGTGTGCCTCGGTCGTATGCAGTCCTGATTGTGGCGCTCACCTGCACGGCGCCAAACACGCATACGACCATCATTGGCACCAAGGCAGAAGCGACTCTCATCGCTGAAGACGACATGTCTCCATTCGTCCCTCCATTCACGCCTGTCGCGACACCACTGGAGGCGGGCTGCACGATGTTGGGGCGTGAGCGGAAGACGGCCTAACGGTGTGCGGGACCGTAGCCCAGCTTCATGGAGACGGTTGCGAATGGTCCTCGCCGATACCCCAGGAGCAACAGTGTCCCTAATTTGCTGGGAAGTGGCGGTGCGGTCCCCTACGGCACTGCGTAGGATCCTACGGTCTTGGAGTGCATCCGTGCGTCGCTGCGGTCCGGTCCCAGGTCGACGGGCACGTGCACCTTCCGCCGACCACTGGCGACAACATCGATGTACTGTGGAGACCTCACGCCCCACGTGTTGAGCAATTCGGCGGTACGTCTATCCGGCCTCCCGCATGCCCACTATACGCCAGTGTTAAAGACTGCGATGGAGCTCCGTATGCCACAGCAAACTGGCTGACACTGACGGCGGCGGTGCACAAATGCTGTGCAGCTAGCGCCATTCGACGGCCAACATCGCGGTTCCTGGTGTGTCCGCTGTGCCGTGCGTGTGATCATTGCTTGTACAGCCCTCTCGCAGTGTCCGGAGCAAGTATGGTGGGTCTGACACACCGGTGTCAATGTGTTCTTTTTTCCATTTCCAGGAGTGTACTTTAGCTCACTTTGTAATGTATTGGAAATTTGTGTACGACGTGTTTCGATCACTAACATCGTACTTGCTATCGCGGCTTAACTACTTTCTGCAGGTAATGTCCTTGTCACTACTTTCCTATTCAGACGAGTTTGAGCTTAGTTGATCTTAGCCATTATCCCAATACCACTCGATGCGGGTGTGTACTACTTGCCATCACAAATGGTAGTGATTCTCTAGGATTCTTACTACTATCGGTATCAAGACTGCAAAAAATCGTGCTGAACGTTATACTTTACTTTTGTGTGCGTGACTTTTCAGTATAAAGGATAGGTGACGGTGTTTGACGAAGCTGGCAGAGTGTCAGTTCTTAATTGGATAAAGTGTGATTATTTGATGCCTTGTATTTCTTAGCTATAATGACACAGTATGTCCACGTCCTCAGGACACCCCAAAGAGTTTAGGCCCCTTTGCTTATACATTTCTTACGCGAAGTCTGAAATTTGTTACGATTAATCAAGTTCTTGAAAATAATTTTATTTGCAGTGTTCATTATACATCGTCGTGCACAACAAGTCTTTCCTGTCTAGATAATGTTCGAAAATTCTGCAGTTAGATCACGTTACTAATCAAATCTTGGGTCTAAACATTGTATATGAGTGGACATTTTCAATGCAGGACATATTTGCTATTTGTATTTAAACGTTGCATGGAGCTTGACTTTCACGGGCTAAAAGCCCTTCTTGCGAGCTAAGGCCTTCCTGCAAACAGAGCCAAATCTGTGACAATGTACACTTGAATATCACAAAAATCAGAAAAAGTTAGATCTCGAACAGAGGTTTATCGAAAGTTGTTCTACCCATGCATTATTCCCTAATCTTAAGTGTGGTGTTGTTGACTATCGACAACTTCACTGCCGCAGTCGACCACCGCAGAGACACTGCACCTAACGTTGAGTCACCGGCGGCAGCAATCTGGACGACGCTCAAAGCCACGCCTCACGCTCAAGCCACTGACGCGCAGCTTGCTATTACACAACGTCATAGGAGACAAATAAGGGAAGCTCTGCTTCTAGCTACTTGTTGGAGTCGCAGAGTCCTCGTTCTTCCGAGCCCACGTCGGTCTAGTGCATATGGAGTAATGGAGTACAGTATTGTCGCCCAGCTGACAAGTGTACAGTAATTGTGGCGAGTAGATTTCAAGTACTTCACATTCCCCTGAGAAGGACACGAACAAGCTGGCGTTTTTTCTGCTTTGTGGTGCAATAACCGGAAAGTTTAGCCGACTGCTAAAGGTGCAAATAATCGAAAGGGTCTTAGAGCTCCAGCAAAAATTCAATAGCTAATGAAGCGTGTGAAAGACAGTGTAGGTCTCAGAATTCCAGAAGTATATAAAATACGGTGTGCATGTAGAGAATTTATGTTGGACAGATTGTGCCTACTACTGAACGCGCCGTGTAGAATACGAGATATGTTTTCGACTACGTCATCTTGAGAAATCAGTAGCAGCAGAATATGCTCTAGAAAATAGACACCGTGTTACATTCAGTGAGACATGTTATTACACGGACTAGTAGCTTGTACAGTATCATAAAGAAGCGATCGAGATATAAATTTCCGACAGCACCCTTGGTAAAGAAGGCAGCCTGCAGCTAAGCACAGCTTGGAACCCAGCTGTTGAAAGGTTGAAGCGGGAGCGAAAAGCACACAACATAAACATTACATATAGCGGTGGAGGAAGCACCAGTGACGTCCCAAAAGCAGTGCGATTGCGTAAAGACGGCAGCAGAAATTATTCGAGAGTCAACATCTGACAATGGCCGAGGAGGACTCGGCAGAAAGCTCGTGGATTTTAAACCACTTGACAAGGCTGGAAGCCCAAGAGCGTTTAATCACTACACATTCTCAATATCATGCAGCACAATGTTGGCTGTGTCTTTGCGTAGTAGCTGCAACCAAAGCGTTATTATTCCCATGCTTGCAAGCTTAAGTTACAGCAAATTGGAGAGCTATAAATTATAAGCGTTGTATTCTGACTTTTCTATGGCCATAGATCCATGTTCAAACTGAAGTACAACAAAAGGAGGAAATGATAATGGTATTATTGGTACTTACGTAGCTCAGACGTTTCGCGTAGATGCCTTCAATGCTTTTGACATACTGAAAAATGTTGTTCTGTCTATTGCTTAGCTGAACTGAGATTGCAGGTTTACTTTTAACTCCATAGCTCAAATGGTTGTACATAGCGGTATTAAAAGAAAGAAGCACTCCGTCTGCAGGCCACGAGTGGCCTACCGGGACCATCCGACCGCCTTGTCATCCTCAGAGGAGGATGCAGATAGGAGGGGCGTGGGGTCAGCACACCGCTCTCCTGGTCGTTATGATGGTATTCTTGACCGAAGCCGCTACTTTTCGGTCGAGTAGCTCCTCAATTGGCATCACGAGGCTGAGTGCATCCCGAAAAATCGCAACAAGGCATGGCGGCCTGGATGGTCACCCATCCTAGTGCCGACCACGTCCGACAGCGCTTAACTTCGGTGATCGCACGGGAACCGGTGCATCAAGTGCGGCAAGGCCGTTGCCCTCTGTAATCAGGCTCAGAGGAAAATTGATACCAAATGATTACTGTGTCATCCTATGCCATATGGCGTCGTTTCGATGAGGGGTGGGATCAGCACAATGCTCTGTCGGCCGCTGTCATCTTTCCAGAGTTTGTAGCCGGTACTTCCCATTCAAGAAGCTCCTCAGTCGGCCTCACGAGGGTGAGTGTGCAGCGCTCTAGTCCTCCCATCAACGGTAAACCTCTGTCAGTACAGATTCTCTGCTCCATTCCTCTCATCAAGAGAAAAACTCTGTGAGTACTGGGAATCGAACCCAGATCCTCTGCGTCACAGTCAGACACACTGACCGAATTGTCATGGAGGTGGACCATCAAAAATATGTTTAAGCTTATGTTCAATGCAGATAATAGCCTTTCCTATAGATGGCGAATGCTGTGAGAACATTGAGAGAACATTAGCTTTGTACACACAAACATGGATTTCATGTATACTGCACACTTACATGTATGATTATCTGTAGTTTGTCAGCCGCGCTTTGTAGACGAGCGGTCTGAGGCGCCTTGCAACAGTTCGCGTCCCCCCGTTCCCCTCCCCCCCCTCTCCACACCCCCACTGTCGGAGGTTCGAGTCCTCCCTCGGCGATGCGTGTAAGTTAGTTTAAGTTAGATTAACTAGTGTGTAAGCCTAGGAACCGATGACCTCAGCAGTTTGGTCCCATAGGAACTTACCACAAATCTCTGTAGTTTTACACCATACGATTCCAGAGGTAATGTTAAATTTATCTGTGGTATTCAGCCATGCGGCTTGAACTGTTGTACTGAAACCAGTTGACAAAAACACTGGCTCACAACAAAGCTCATTCTCACGACCTGGCTGATTTACTGAACAGCACAAATAAGAGGAAAATTGCACTTTATACTTAATTCCATGAGAACTGCATCCATGATGGTAGACGTAAGCTTGGCTTCCCCCCTCTTCGACCTGATACATCATACACTGTCCCTTTTTCACCATATTTTTCACACCCTACCCCTCTTCCATCTAGTCATCAATCCCTGTCCCTCTTCTACCATGCCCGCATCTCGTGGTCGTGCGGTAGCGTTCTCGCTTCCCACGCCCGGGTTCCCGGGTTCGATTCCCGGCGGGGTCAGGGATTTTCTCTGCCTCGTGATGGCTGGGTGTTGTGTGCTGTCCTTAGGTTAGTTAGGTTTAAGTAGTTCTAAGTTCTAGGGGACTTATGACCACAGCAGTTGAGTCCCATAGTGCTCAGAGCCATTTGAACCATTTTTTCTTCCACCATGCTCCTCACACACTGTCCTTCCTTGCTTCACCTCTCTCATCACACCGTCTCCCTCCTACACATCACATCGTCTCTCCCTCCCATCTATTTCTTCACACCCATTCCTGTTCCATACGAACATTTACGAAATCCCACCTGCCACCTAAACCACCCATTCTCCACCACTCTCTCTCTGTCTGTCTCTTCCTGTACCATGTCCATCGCCTCCATCCCCTCTCTTTGTTCATCTCCTCCTGTCCTCTACGTTCTCCTCCCTCCCCTTTCTGTAGATCTCCTGATCACTGCTCTCCATTTCTTGTTCTCCTGCTCCTCCCCTTTCTCTGACCATATTAACATGCCCCTTTCTGTCCTTTCTCCTTCCCCTCTCTATCCATCTTCTTGTCCCTCTGCTCATCTCCTCCCACTGTCGCTATCCATTGATTCCTCCCCATCGCTCTATGTCCCTCTTATCCTCCCTTCTCTCTCCTCTCTCTCTCTCTGTCCCACCATCTCCCATTCACTTTCTATTTCCTCCTTATTCCCTCCCTCTGCCTACCTCCTATGTCCACCAATCTGTCTCCTCCCCTCATTCTCACTGCCCATATCTTCCCCTTCTCTCCGCTCATTCTCTTCTTCTCCATTTCTCACTCCATTTCTTCATCCCCCTCTCGATGTCACTCGCTTTCACCCCCAACCCACGGTTATGGAAGGTGGTTCTCACCCCATGGTCCTGCTTTCGAAATAGTAATTCATAAGATTGAATGAAACATATCCTGTGGTTTAGAGGAAAATGTGTCACACACACACACACACACACACACGCACAAATTCCTTTTATATATTATTTATTTTATGGTCTAGAGGTAGCGTCTTGGATTAGCAATCAAAACGTCCTCGTTTCCAGGTTGTAACGCCGTCACTACTCAGATTTTGAATAAAACACAATAGAAATGGCGGCAGAAGATTTTCGGCACGAGAAGTCACGCTCATTCGGCTATCGGCCCCAGTAAAAGAAGCCGGAGGAGCAGACAGAGGTTCAGCGCACACTCTTGCCCTAAAGGCGGATGAATCAGCAATGATCAGCGGTGTGAGGATGCAGAAGGCAATGAAAACTACTGCGCTAAAGATACAATGTGAATCAACAGCACATGTTGCCTGTGCTTGAAAAAGTAACACGATGGTCCCTCCATTGACAAAAGATTCCGGAATAGCCACGAATTCGGATCTCCGAGAGGGGATTGACAAAGGAGAGGTGACCAAGAGAAAACGATTGAGTAACCAACGAAGGGATAACGTTCTAGGTGTCGGGGAATGGAATGTCAGAAGTTTGAACGTTGTAGGGAAACTAAAAAATTTGAAAAGGGAATCTAAGACTCAGTCCAGGTAAAATGGGGGTCAGTGAAGCGAAATGGCAGAAAGACAAGGATTTCTGGTCAGACGAATATAAGGTAATATCAACAGCTGTAGAAAATGGTATAACGAGAGTAGGATTCGTTATGAGTAGGAAAGTAGGGCAGAGAGTGAGCTACTGGAAAACAGTTCAATGATAGGGTTATTCTCATCAGAATCGACAGCAAACCATCACCGGCACCTTCAGCTGGGAAAGTATATGAGGATATTGAAGGTGTAATCCGGTACGTAAAGGGAGATGAAAATCTAATGGTCATGGGGGCATGGAATGGGGTTGTAGGGGAAGGAGTAGGAGAAAGGATCACTGGGAGAATATGGGCTTGGTACTAAAACGAGGGAGGATAAAGACTTGTTGAGTTATGCAATAAATATCAGTTATTAGTAGCGAATACTCTCTTCAAGAATCACAAGCGGAGAGGAGGTGTGCTTGGGAAAGCCCGAGAGATACGGGAAGATTTAGTTACATTGTATCACGTTCAGGCAGAGTTTCCGGAATCAGATACTGAATTGTAAGGCGTACCCAGGAGCAGATATAGAGTGAGACCACCATTTAGTAGGAAGAGAAGGCTGACGATAAAGAGACAAGGCAGGAAGAATCAATGCGCAAAGAAGTGGAACACGGAACTACTGAGGAATGAAAAGATGTACTAGAAATCTCTGAGGCTGTAGATATTGCGATACGGAATAGTTAAATAGACAGTTATGCTGAAAAGGAATGGACATCTCTAAAGAGGGCAATCGCAGAAGTTGGAGAGAAAACCATAGTTACAGGGAAGACAACTGCAATGAAACCATGAATAGCAGACTAAATACTTCAGCTGACCGATGAAAGAAGGAAGTACAATAAAGTTCAGAGAAATTCAGAACTACAGAAATACAAGCCACTTAGGAAAGAAGTAAATAGGAAGTGCAGGGAAGCTAAGGCAAAATGGCTGCATGTAAAATGTGAACAAATCGTAAAGGAAATGATTATCGGAAGGACGGATTCAGCATATAGAAAACTGAAAACGACCTTCCTTGAAATTAAAAGCAAGGGCGGTAATATTGAGAGTTCAAAGGAAATCCACTGTTGAATTCGGAGGAGAGAGCGAATGAATCGAAAGAGCATACTGAAGGCTTCTACGTGTGGAGAAGACTTGTCTGACGACGTGATAAAAGAAGAAATAGGAGTCAACAGGGAAGAGATAGGGTACCCAATATTAAAATCAGAATTCAAAAGAGCTGTAGAAGACTTAATATCAAGTAAGGTAAAAGGGATAGCTAACATTCCTACCGAATTTCTAAAATCCATGGGAAAAGCGGCAACATAACGGCTATTAACGTTGGTGTGTAGAATGTATGAGACTGGCGATATACCATCAGCCTTCCGGAAAAACATCATCCACACAATTCCGAAGATAATAAGAGCCGAAAAGTGCGATAATCATGGCAAAGTAAGCTAAACAGCTCGTGCAGCCAAGTTGCTGACAAGAATAACATAGCGAAGAATGGAAAAGAAAATTGAGGATGTGATGACGATCAGATTGGTTTTACGGAAGGTAAAGGCACCAGGGAAGCAGTTCTGACGCTGGGAGCAACACTAAAGAAAAAGCAGGTCATTTTGTCGATCTGGAAAAAGCATTAGACAATGTAAAATGATGCAAGATGTTCGAAATTCAGAGATAAATAGGGGTGAGCTACAAGGAGAGACGAGTAATATACAATATGCACAACAGAAAAGAGGGAATAATAACAGCGGACGACGAAGAAGGAAGTGCTCGGACTTTTTTTTTTTTTTTTTTTTTGAGGGGCTTCGGACAGGGATTAGTCTTTCACCCCTACTATTCAATCTATACAGCGAAGAAGGAATGTGGGAAATATAAGAAAGATTCAAGGTTGAGATTAAAATTAAGGGTGAAAGGATATAAATGACAAGATTCGCTGATGACACTACTATCGTCAGTGAAAGAGAGAAAGGATTGCAGGATGTGTTGAAAGGAATGAGTATGGAATATGGGTTGAGAGTAAATCGAAGAAAGGTCAAAGTACTGAAAAGTAGCAGAAATGAGAAATGAGAGACATTTAACAATACAATTGGGTATCAGAAAGTAGACAAAGGAATTCTGCTACCTAGGCAGCAAAATAATCTATGACGGACGGAACAAGGAGAACGTAAAAAGGAGAGCAGCACTGGGAAAAAGACATCCCTTGCCAAGAGAAGTCTGCTAGTATCAAACACAGATCTTAACTTGAGGAAGAAATTTCTGAGAATGTACGTTTAGAGCATAGCACATGGTGGTAGTGAGACATAGACTGTGGGAAAACCAAAACAGAAGAGAATCGAAGCCTTTGAGATGCGGTGCTGCAGAAGAATGTTCAAAATTATGGGGAATGATAAGGTAAGAAATGAGGAGGTTCTTCGAAGAACTGACAAGGGAAGGAAGATATGGAACAGTACTGGCATAGACGCGGAGTGTCCCCATGAGTCGTCGGGAATAGCTTACTGAAAACTGACTTGCGATCTCATGTTTCCATATGTTGATAACTACTGACACCATACCATAGACAGTAACGACTTGCATGGCGTAGAGTCACAGTCAACGGAGACTGCTCTGTGGTATGCAGCAATGAGTGTCAGTTCTGTTTGTAGAGGTCAGATTGTTGCCAATGTGTCCAGAGACGACCTGTTGGAAGGTCACTGGAAGCAGCTTTTTTATTTAAGACGCATACCTTTTCATCTTTTGTAATCGTAATGTGGGAACTACTGGAGAGGGCATCGTTACTGACTGGCTAATTGTCGAAGGGAGGCTGAATATTGGCCAGTATATGGCAAGAATGGGACCAGGACACCAAATAGTGTATTCCAGCATAGTAAAGCGGGACCCAGCACTAGAGTGAACATCACAAATACCGTGAGGAATTTATGGATATTTCACTAGACCTAACTGGTCCCCTGATTCGAAACTTATAGAGCATGCCTGGAATCCCACGTAAGAGCTGTATACTTTCACACCATACTTCAACCAGCTATCTTCTCCAAATGTGAGTCCATATTTTCGGGTTTGGGAAGAAATTCGTCAATACGACATTCGAAGGCTCTTCGCTTTCATACCACAACGAATACAAAAGTGTGTTCGTTCCTGTGGGTGTCACACTTCATACTGATGTTGACGGTGGGTATCACTTCAGAATGGAATGAAGGTTTATCAAATACAACGCACTGTATGATTAAGATTTTCAGAAATTTTGATAAATATCGGAATGGTGCTTCAATAGTGTACCACTATCAGTTCTCCTCAGTGCAATAATCCTTGTAGTGACTGTATTATGAGCTGGATGGGTTTATTCTAGTAGCGCAGACGTGTAAGTGTTTGTTTGTTAGTTTCTTCGTGCGTTTGTTCTGACTTACCCGTAATTTAAATGCTGTACCTGCTACAAATAAGTTAGTAAACACTCCGCTCCTTCCTCATTACGATACACACAGCCTCTAAAAGTGATAGAATTAATCTACCCACTCCAAATTAATTAAATAGTGTCCATTCACACACAAAACTTTATAAGAATGATGTTTGGACAACATAGTTGTGGAGTAACAGTGATTGATATAAAATTAACTTAGTATTAAGAAAACAGTCTTAATCGCGTTTTTTTTATTTGTTTAGTGCCGACCGGTTTCAGCCCATCGCAGGGGCCATCTTCAGGGCGAACATATTGTGAAATTACAATACATATCTAGACAAAACTAATGACAACCATCTTATAAAAGTGGATTACGTAAATATAGTTTTTACCCGCTGGGCGACTGCTGGTGACATATGACTGTATAAACGTTATAAACGTTTACACAGTCATACTAAATATAAAGGCAAAATGTTCATATTTTTGGGCGGACGCCTCTATACACAGTGTAGGCTGCCAATATCTTGCGCACTATAACGATGGATTCCCTTCGAAGTGTAGTATCGATCCTATCGTTACCTAGGCGACGGACAGCAGCGTGGCAAAGGGGGCAGCCATATTGCGCCGCTGCCATGACAACAGCGTCCATAGGGCCTGGACTATTCAACATATAACATTGTAGCAGAGAGGACAGCCATGTTCGGCCACTACCATGACAACGGCGTACATAGCACCTGGACTAGAGGGTTCTGTATATATGATTACAGATAGGCACACTTAAACTTGTTACGTTATTAAATAATAGATATAGGATATAAATAAGCACAAAGTAAATAGAATACAGACAGGAAATTGTTCCCTTCCCCAATAGCATATTATGAATGAAGATAAGGTAACTTACTAACGTTCTTTTATAAGTTTGACGTGAAAAAGTTTTTTTGGTTTCTTTAAATTGTAAACTTAACGCAAATTGTATTTATACTTCAAATCTTTAAGCCTAGATGCCTACCATTGGTCACCGCTTACGCTCACGTGCTCATAGCTTGCTATATAAACCCAGGCATAAGGTAAATTCATTATAATCCCCTCCCGATTGCGGGTGGCGGAGTTGCCATTGGTAACCACCGCCAGATTCCGGTTCGGCTCCAACCTCTCCTTTCCGACCCCACCGAACGTCTGATCCTTAGTCTCTTCTTCCCCGGCCTTACCGTCACCTGCGCCACCATCTATGTCCGCCCTAACGCCCCTATCCCTTTCGACTTCTCCTCCTACGTGATCGCCGCAGACTTCAACGTCCATAGTCGTTCCGCCGCCCAGTTACGGCGGTGGCATTGGTTCCTCTCCACCCTCCAAGGCGACCTCGTCTCCATTCCCCAGGACACCCGCCCCGAATCCAACTCCACTCCCGATGTCATCCTCTCCTCCCCCAACCTCCCTGGCCGCTTAGCGGTGGATCTCCTGGACCACATTGGTAGCGGCCATCTCCCTGTCCTCCTCACCATTTCAGACGGTCGTCGCCCCCGCCCCAAACCTCGTAATGACCCTCCCCCGAAGTATGTCCATGGTTATTCCCGTGCCGACTGGAATGCCTACCAGGATACCCCCTCCACCGAGGTCGAAGTCCACCCCTTCACCTACCACCACCCTGACAATGTAACCCATGCTGCCTCCTTTCTCCAGCAGACCTTGTCTGAGGCCATGGAAGCCCACGTCCCTACTGTCGCCATCCACCCCTACCGTCCTACCTTACCCCCACAGGCCGTCCTCCTCCTCCTCCGTGAATCCCGCCGTCTCTACGCTCCTGGTCATGATCGTGTCACCTACCGCCACCTTCATGAAGCTCCTGTCTCTTTCCTCTCCAACCTGGCCAGGCTCTACAATGTAGTCCTGTCCACCGGCTACTACCCCAACCTGTGGAAAACCTCCCGTATCCTGATGTTCCTTAAACCCACCAAACCGCCGTCCGCCATCTCCTCCTACCATCCCATCAGCCTTACCTCGGTCTTCAGCAAGGTCCTGGAATCCATCCTCACCCGACGCATCCACCAGCATCTCCGCCAGCACCGCTTCCTTCCCGTTACCCAGTGTGGCTTTCGGCCATCCTGCTCTTCCGATGACCTTCTCCTTCACCTCACTCATCTCCTTTCCGAACAGCTTAATTCCCGTCGCTCCGCAATCTTCCTATCCCTGGACCTCGAACGTGCCTATGACCGCGTATGGCATTTTGGTCTCCTCTTCAAGCTCCAAACCTTTGCCCTTCCCATTAACTACGTCCATCTGATCAGCTCCTTTCTCCCACCGTCCTTCCTATGTCACCATCCATAACACGGATTCTTACACCTTTTTTCCCTCCGCCGGTGTGCCCCAAGGCTCCGTCCTCTCCCCCTTTCTGTACCTTTAGTATACAGCGGACATGCCGCCGCCGTCACCCCCTATCCACCTACTCCAGTTTGCTGGTGACACCGCCTTACTTGTCCTTGCCCCCACCGTGCAGCGTTCCCAACACCTTCTCCTATCCCTTCTTGACTGGTTCACCACTTGGTGCAACCAGTGGTTGCTCAGGGTCAATCCCTCCAAAATCTAGGCGATCATTGTAGGCAAAACCACCCCTTCCTTCCGCCTCCTCGATCTTTATCTAACCATCTATGGCCGTCCTATCGCCCGCACCCCCACCCTTAAGTACTTTGGCGTCACCCTCGACCGTCGCATCTCCTGGGCCCCCCCATGTCCTGTTAATCCAAGCCAAGGCACGCTCCTGACTCTGTCTCCTCAAGCTCCTTTCCGGCCGCACATGGGGTCTGGACCCCTCCACCATACTCCACACCTATAAATCCCTCATCCATCCTATGTTACGCCCATCTGGCCTGGATCTCGCCCCCCCTCCTACCTTTTATAAACCCCTTCAGGTCCTCTCCACCTCACGTATCGCATCTGTCTCCCCTACCCCACGCGGATCCTGTACGACCTAATTCCGTTCCCCCACCTCCTCCTTTGCCTCGAACAAATATGAATCCTCTACACCTCCTGTAAACTCGATCCTCCTCATCCGCTTGTCTCACCCATCCTCTCCCACCCCTACCCGCTGCCGCACCTGTATTCCGACGTCCCACCCAGTCTCCATCTCTCCACCCATTTTACCCTCTCCCAAGGTGACTTCTGCCAGCTCCCCCTCCCTGATGATGCCCTCCTCCCCTACATCTACACCTCCTATCAATTTTGATCCTCCCCCCACTTCCTGTGTATTTTCCTTTGGGCACCCTCCCTCCCTTCTCTCTCCTTTTCCCTGATCCCCCCTTCCTCCACCCCTCTTCCTCCGGGCTTCCCCTCCCCCTTCCTCCCTCCCCCCTATCTCCCCTGCCGTGGCATCTCTACTCTCCCCTCTCCCCCTCCCACCCCACCTCCTCCTCTCTTGGCAGGTCCCCGGACTCGTACACCTCAGTGAACATCGCGCGCTGGAGTTCCTCGCCATCAGTGTCTAGTGTGTGTGCCTTCGTGTTTGTTTTTAGTGTTCTTTCGCCATCACACCAGCACCGTTCACCTGTGCTGTGGCAATCGTCCGTTTTTTTTTTTTTCGCCTTGCACTGCAGTCTGGAATCGCAAGACCGCTACGGTCGCAGGTTCGAATCCTGCCTCGGGCATGGATGTTTGTGATGTCCTTAGGTTAGTTAGGTTTAACTAGTTCTAAGTTCTAGGGGACTAATGACCTCAGCAGTTGAGTCCCATGGTGCTCAGAGCCATTTGCGCCTTGTCAACAGGTTTTAGTGTTTTTTCTTGTCCAGCGTGAACGGCTTCATGTACCTTGTTTTTCATGTCTACAGTTTTTACACGCCATTTTTATTGTATTATCTGTACCTACTTTCTGTCATTTATTGTACCACTCGTGGCTGAAGAGCAGCGTACTATGCTGCTGACAGCCCACCTTTGTACAAGGTGTTTAAAATAACAATAAAGAAAAAAAAAGTAAATTCATTATACTCTACACTTCCCGCCGCCTTCATCCCCCTCACCCCCTGGTTGCTCCTCTTCCCTCCCATCACCGCCCCCTGCCATGCCTTCACTGTTGTGTCCCCCCTACCCTCCATCTCTACACCCTTCATCTCCTTTCCCAAGGTGGCTTCCATCAACTCCCCCTCCCAGATGATGCCCTCTCTCCTTCCATTTATCCCTCCTATTAACTCTGATCCTCCCCCCCCCCTCCTTTCCTCCGTCCTTTCCCCCCTTCCATCGTGTGTTTCTCCCCGTCGAACTTCTCCCTACCTCCCTCCTCATCCTCCACTGGCTCCTTTAACCCCTCCTCCCCCTTCGCTTTTCCTCACCTTCCCCCCTTTTTTTATTTTCCCATCATCAGTTTCCCACCACCTGTTCTCGGCTGTCGTATGGCATATTTTAGTACAGTGTTCCAGTGACTGTTCAGTGTTGTTTCGTCTTTTCCCGTGTTGCGAATAGAAACCATGCTGTCGCTGGGTGTGAATTTTATTTTTGCGAACAGAAACCAGACTATCGCCGCGTTTTTTAATTGTCTGTATATTATTTTACCTGTCTGCTTCATATGTATTTTAGTAGCGTCATAATCCCTTGGTTCTGTGTTTTAAGTTCCACGATTTTTTCGCCATGTTACCCTTTATCTCCGATTTTGTCGCCTGTTTTTTATTATATATTATCTTCTCCTTTTTTAAACAAAGCCTGTAGGCTGAAGAGTGGCATACTAAGCTGCTGCCAGCCCGCCCCCTTCGGGGGGAATCGAAATTCAATAAAGAAAAAAAAGTAAATTCATTAGTCTCCTGTCACACCATGGTAAACATGACGCCACTAGCAGTCGCCCAGCGGGTAAACATTATGTTTACGTAATCCACTCTTATAAGATGGTTGTCATTAGTTTTGTCTAAGATATGTATTGTAATTTCACAGTATGTCCGCCCTGAAGATGGCCCTGCGATGGGCTGAAACCGGTCGGCACTAAATAAATAAAAAACGCGATTAATACTGTTTTCTTAATACTAAGTTTATAAGAATGACCTCTCAGCGAATTACAAGTTTATTGATCGGATACGTACCACAGTAGCACAAAATTTCTAAAATGACTATATCTTTCTCCGTGCATAACCTTTTGACTGAAGTTAGGCTATTAGTCTATTTTCAAGCGGTAGTTGACGTTCATGAACAAAAGCTGTGAAGCTATCCAGCCCCAGCACAGAGCAGGCAAACATGTGACTAACGAATTTTGGTCATGAGTAAAATGGTACAAAAATACAGTAATAGCAGTAGCTGAAACGAATGCACTACACATTGCCACCCAACTGTACCAGAAAAAATGGCACAGCACTTGTAATAGTCTAATAGTGAAAAATGATTAATAATTAGAATCAAAGGCGCAAACAGATGGTGATTTCAGAAAGAGCCGTTACCCCGGTTTGCTGCGCCACTCGGGGGCGAGCGCGGCGGCGGCGCCGAGCCCCGCGGCGCCCAGCAGGGAGGCGCAGACGCCGGCGAGCGAGAGCGCCTCCAGCGCCCCGGCGTGGCCGCCCCACTGCAGGTCGGCGTCCGTCACCAGCTGCGCGAAGTGCGTCAGGTGCCGGCAGCGGCACACGTCGCTCAGCTGCCAACACACGCTTCTTCAGCTCACACCGTGACGTGATACTTGCGACGGAAATCGGTAGTTGAGATGTGCATGTACAGACGAACAAGGATCATTAAGTCAAAAACAAGAGATTCACAAACTGAGCAGGTCAATAAATCGTTGATCCACCTCCGGCTCTTATGCAAGCTGTTATTCGGCTTGGCACCGACTGATAGGCTAACTGGATGTGCTTGTAAAGGTAACACGCCAAATTCTGTCCAAGTGGCGCGTTATAGCGTCAAAATGCCGAGCAGCTTGGGGGGACCTTCCCATAATATTCCAAAAAATGTGTGTGAAGTCTTATGGGACTTAACTGCTAAGGTCATCAGTCCCTAAGCCTACACACTGCTTAACCTAAATTATCATAAGGACAAACACAGACACCCATACCCAAGGAAGGACTCGAACCTCCGCCGGAACCAGTCGCACAGTCCATGACTGCAGTGCCTCAGACCGCTCGGCTAATCCTGCGCGGCCATAATACTCCAAACATTCTCAATCGTCGAGACATCCGGCGACTTTGCCGGCCAAGGTAGGGTTTGTCAATCATGTGAACATGTAGTAAAAACTCTTGCAGTGTGCGGGTGGCCATTATACCGGGTGATCAAAAAGTCAGTATAAATTCGAAAACTTAATAAATCACGGAATAATGTAGATAGAGAGGTACAAATTGACACACATGCTTGGAATGACGTGGGGATTTATTAGAACCAAAAAAAATACAAAAGTTCAAAAAATGTCCGACAGATGGCGCTTCATCTGATCAGAATAGCACTAATTAGCATAACAAAGTAAGACAAAACATAGATGATGTTCTTTACAGGAAATGCTCAATATGTCCACCATCATTCCTCAACAATAGCTGTAGTCGAGAAATAACGTTGTGAACAGCACTGTAAAGCATGTCTGGAGTTACGGTGTGGCATTGGCGTTTGATGTCGTCTTTCAGCATCCCTAGAGATGTCGGTCGATCACGATGCACTTGCAGCTTCAGGTAACCCCGAAGCCAATAACAGCACGGACTGAGGTCTGGAGACCTGGGAGGCCAAGCATGACGAAAGTGGCGGCTGAGCACACGATCATCACCAAACGACCCGCATCTGTCGGACATTTTGTGAACTTACTTTTTTTCTTTTTTTTTTTTGTAAAAAAACCCATGTCATTCCAGGCATGTGTCTCAATGTTTACCTCTCTATCTACATTATAAGGGTACCTGTGGTCTAGGGATAGCGTCTTTGATTTATAATCAAAACGTCTTTGGTCCCGGGTTCGATCCCCGCAACTGCCTAAATTTTGATAAATAATCAGCATAGGCGGCCGAAGACTTCCGGCATAAGAATTCAGCCTCATTCTGCCAATGGCCTTGTCAAAGAGGGTGGAGGAGCGGATAGAGGTTCAGGGCACTCTCTTGTCCTAGGGGTGGGAAATTGCCATAAAGGCGGAAGAATCAGCAATGATCAACGACATGAGGATGCAGAAGGCAATGGAAACCACTGCATTAAAGACACGTAATGTGTATCCACAGGACATGTGGCCTGTAATTGAAGAAGTGTCATGATGATATCTCCATTGGCAAAAGATTCCGGAATAGTCCCCCATTCGGATCTCCGGGAGGGGACTGCCAAAGGGGAGGTTACCATGAGAAAAAGATTGAATAATCAACGAAAGGATAACGTTGGGGCGTGGAATGTCAGAAGCTTGAACGTGGTAGGGAAACTAGAAAATCTGAAAAGGGAAATGCAAAGGCTCAATCTAGATATAGTAGGGATCAGTGAAGTGAAGTGGAAGGAAGACAAGGATTTCTGGTCAGATGAGTATTGGGTAATATCAACAGCAGCAGAAAATGGTAAAACAGGTGTAGGATTCGTTATGAATAGGAAGGTAGGGCAGAGGGTGTGTTACTGTGAACAGTTCAGTGACCGGGTTGTCGACAGCAGACCAACACCGACAACGATAGTTCAGGTAAACATGCCGACGTCGCAAGGTGAAAATGAACAGATAGAGAAAGTGTATGAGGATATTGAAAGGGTAATGCAGTATGTAAAGGGGGACGAAAATCTAATAGTCATGGGCGACTGGAATGCAGTTGTAGGGGAAGGAGTAAAAGAAAAGGTTACAGGAGAATATGGGCTTGGGACAAGGAATGAAAGAGGAGAAAGACTAATTGAGTTCTGTAACAAGTTTCAGCTAGTAATAGCGAATACCCTGTTCAAGAACCACAAGAGGAGGACGTATACTTGGAAAAGACCAGGAGATACGGGAAGATTTCAATTAGATTACATCATGGTCAGACAGAGATTCCGAAATCAGATACTGGATTGTAAAGCATGTCTTCATTTAGCCGCTGCAGCTACGTAAGCCGGGTGACCTTGAACGAGTTTCGCTCGGCCGCCACTAGGGCTGGGCGGATCGCGCTAAGTTTTAACTAAGTGCGATCCGCAGAATTGCTAGACTTCCGGCGCCGCCATTGTGGTTTATCGGGGCGCCACTTCCTGCCGCGCCCAGTCTTATCAGTATGTACATCCACTCCAGGGGCAGCTGCATGCTCATTCAACTCGAGGCAGCCGCACAAAGCACACAGCCATGCCTTACCGTCGGAGAAGATATTATAGGAAGCAGAGAATGCCAGTATATAAAACAGTGGACAGTTTTGGTTTTGTAGCAAATAATGTAGTACAAGAAGAGCTTCTTACTGGTCCTATTACATTTGTAGGATCTAAGATTAATTTCTCATGTACCACTACAGAGGTTGTTACTGGCAATCAGGGCACTCAGGGATGCTCTCTGGGGCACTCTGGGATGCTCTGTGGATCATTGTTTATTTTATTGATCAGTTTAAGTACTAAGGAATGACGAGATACGTTTGAAGTTCTCTAACGCTATAGATACAGCAATAAGGAATAGCGCAGTAGGCAGTACAGTTGAAGAGGAATGGACATCTCTAAAAAGGGCCATCACAGAAGTTGGGAAAGAAAACATAGGTACAAAGAAGGTAGCTGCAAAGAAACCATGGGTAACAAAAGAAATATTTCAGTTGATTGATGAAAGGAGGAAGTACAAACATGTTCTGGGAAAATCAGGAATACAGAAATACAAGTCGCTGAGGAATGAAATAAATAGGAAGTGCAGGGAAGCTAAGACGAAATGGCTGCAGGAAAAATGTGAAGACATCGAAAAAGATATGATTGTCGGAAGGACAGACTCAGCATACAGGAAGGCAAAACTACCTTTGGTGACATTAAAAGGAACAGTGGTAACATTAAGAGTGCAACGGGAATTCCACTGTTAAATGCAGAGGAGAGAGCAAATAGGTGGAAAGAATACATTGAAAGCCTCTATGAGGGTGAAGATTTGTCTGATGTGATAGAAGAAGAAACAGGAGTCGATTTAGAAGAGATGGGGGATCCAGTATTAGAATCGGAATTTAAAAGAGCTTTGGAGGACTTACGGTCAAATAAGGCAGAAGGAATAGTGGTGGTGGTGGTGGTGGTTAGTGTTTAACGTCCCGTCGACAACGAGGTCATTAGAGACGGAGCGCAAGCTCGGGTTAGGGAAGGATTGGGAAGGAAATCGGCCGTGCCCTTTCAAAGGAACCATCCCGGCATTTGTCTGAAACGATTTAGGGAAATCACGGAAAACCTATATCAGGATGGCCGGAGACGGGATTGAACCGTCGTCCTCCCGAATGCGAGTCCAGTGTGCTAACCACTGCGCCACCTCGCTCTGTAAAGAAGGGATAGATAACATTCCATCAGAATTTCTAAAATCATTGGGGGAAGTGGCAACAAAACGACTATTCACGTTGGTGTGTAGAATATATGAGTCTGGCGACGTACCATCTGACTTTCGGAAAAGCATCATCCACACAATTCCGAAGACGGCAAGAGCTGACAAGTGCGAGAATTATCGCACAATCAGCTTAACAGCTCATGCATCGAAGCTGCTTACAAGAATAATATACAGAAGAATGGGAAAGAAAATTGAGAATGCGCTAGGTGACGATCAGTTTGGCTTTAGGAAAAGTAAAGGGACGAGAGAGGCAATTCTAACGTTACGGCTAATAATGGAAGCAAGACTAAAGGAAAATCAGGACACTTTCATAGGATTTGTCGACCTGGAAAAAGCGTTCGACAATATAAAATGGTGCAAGCTGTTCGAGATTCTGAAAAAAGTAGGGGTAAGCTATATTGAGAGACGGGTCACATACAATATGTACAACAACCAAGAGGGAATAATAAGAGTGGACGATCAAGAACGAAGTGCTCGTATTAAGGAAGGTGTAAGACAAGGCTGTAGCCTTTCGGCTCTACTCTTCAATCTGTACATCGAGGAAGCAATGATGGAAATAAAAGATAGGTTCAGGAGTGGAATTAAAGTACAATGTGAAAGGATATCAATGATACGATTCGCTGATGACATTGCTATCCTGAGTGAAAGTGAAGAAGAATTAAATGATCTGCTGAACGGAATGAACAGTCTAATGAGTACACAGTATGGTTTGAGAATAAATCGGAGAAAGACGAAGGTAATGAGAGGTAGTAGAAATGAGAACAGCGAGAAACTTAACATCAGGATTGATGGTCACGAAGTCAATGAAGTTAAGGAATTCTGCTACCTAGGCAGTAAAATAACCAATGACGGACGGAGCAAGGAGGACATCAAAAGCAGACTCGCTATGGCAAAAAAGGCATTTCTGGCCAAGAGAAGTCTACTAATATCAAACACCGGCCTTATTTTGAGGAAGAAATTTCTGAGGATGTACGTCTGGAGTACAGCATTGTATGGTAGTGAAACATGGACTGTGGGAAAACCGGAACAGAAGAGAATCGATGCATTTGAGATGTGGTACTATAGACGAATGTTGAAAATTAGGTGGACTGATAAGGTAAGGAATGAGGAGGTTTTACGCAGAATCGGAGAGGAAAGGAATATGTGGAAAACACTGATAAGGAGAAGGGACAGGATGATGGGACATCTGCTAAGACATGAGGGAATGACTTCTATTGTACTAGAGGGAGCTGTAGAGGGCAAAAACTGTAGAGGAAGACAGAGATTGGAATACGTCAAGCAAATAATTGAGGACGTAGGTTGCAAGTGCTACTCTGAGATGAAGAGGTTAGCACAGGAAAGGAATTCGTGGCGGGCCGCATCAAACCAGTCAGTAGACTGATGACAAAAAAAAAAAAAAAAAAAAAAAAAAAAAAAAAAAATTAAAATCTACATTATTCCGTGGTTTATTCAGTTTTCCAATTTATACTGACTTTTTGATCACCCAGTATTGCTGAAATGTAAGCCCAGGATAGGATGCCATGAATCACAACAGAACGTACTTGACTTAACGCTGCTACTTGCATTTTGTAGGTTATTATTACGCTTCACTTTCTCTAAAGGCAGCTGTGATACACCTCGATATACACTTCTTTTAATATGTAGGGATTTGAAGAAAGCAAAAGTAAAATGAAATATCTTCTCAAAGTGGGCGGCTGCTTGGTGATTTTCCTTAATAAATATTTGACTTACTCTGTCCCGTGTCCGGAATGGATCAAAGGAGATCACTAGGGCAGGCGACAGTCAGGATGGTATCCTACCACTGCTTCGGGCGTCTATAAATACGTCTTCACTGGCCATAGGAACTCAGTTCGAAGCGAGATCATCACTAAAAACAATTCGACTCCAGTCAATGAGGTTCGCCAATGCACTACTGACTTGCTTAATTTTTGGAGCCCTTTCTCTTGAATATATCATCCAAGTTTTCTGAAATTGTTATCACGTGTTCATCTGTACATGTACACCATATCTGTCGGTTTCCATCCCATTAAGATGCGACATTCATTTTGTTTTAGAGTGTTTTTACTCTGTCGAAGTGGAAGTGTTATCCTCACCAACCCCTTCCACCTCATCCCCATGCACTCTAGCCCAGACTCCATCCAAAGGTCTGTTAACAATACAATACAATACAATACAATACAATACAATACAATACAATATTTCTCCCACACCAACAGAAATGCTCGTCGGGAACCCATAGACACCCAGACTGGAAATCACCCACTAACCTTCCAGCAGCCCGATGGTATCCCTCAAGCCACATCCTTCCTGCAGCAGACCTTGTCAGGTGCTATATTCTCTCACGTTCTTAGCAAGACCATATATCCTCATTGGCCCACCCTCCTCCCACAAACCTTGATTCAATCACTTTTACCGGTCCTTCCTATGGACTCATGACCAGGGTACGATTACACACCATGGCCACACACAGAGACACACAAAGAATTTATTAAATGCTAAAAAAGACAGCAGACTCATGTTACACTCAAATTTACGCTTCCAAGTAAGGGAAACGTTCCACCGACTCACTGTCAGTAATCCCGTCCCTCACTGCCTGCTACTCCACAACCAACATCGCCTACCTGACAACTTGAGCAAAGCTACTTTGCATCCTGTCTCTCCGACATCTTCTTCATTCCCAATGACCAACCCTTTAATTACACCATATTCCCCACAGTACGTGAATGCACAAATAACGTTGTCCCACCCTGGCTCCTAGTTTCCACTTCTTGGACAACATAACACAAAAAGAATTAAATATACCCCAGAGCCTAGTTGCCTTCGCCCATTCTTCGTCACTGTTAACAATACCAATTCCCCATCGAGCGAGGTGACTCAGTGGACATGCATTCGAGAGGATGACAGTTCAGTCCCGCGTTCGGCCATCCTGATTTAGGTTTTCCGTGAATTCCCTAAATCGCTCCAGACAAATGCCGGGATGGTTCCTTTGAAATGACACAGCCGATTTCCTTCCCTGTCCTTCCCCAATCCAATGAGACCGATGACCTCGCTGTTTAACCTCCTCCCCCAAACAACCCACAACCCAACCCCAACCAATTCCCATGCCTTCAAGCGCACTGCAGGTGTGCCCCAAGGCTCCATTTCAAAATGGTTCAAATGGCTCTGAGCAATATGGGACTTAACTGCTGTGGTCATCAGTCCCTTATAACTTGGAACTACTTAAACCTAACTAACCTAAGGACATCACACACATCCATGCCCGAGACAGGATTCGAAACTGCGACCGTAGCGGTGGCGCGGTTCCAGACTGTAGCGCCTACAATCGCTCGGCCACCACAGCTGGCCAAGGCTCCATCTGCCCTGATCTCTTTGATCACCTGTACGCTGACAATGTGCGTGAACCACATCCACCAGTCCACTTCCTTCAGTATACTGATAACACCGCTTTCCTCGCTCTCTATTCTGCACTACTGAAAACCCAATGAACCCTCCAAATGTAACCCAATCAGTTTAGCTACTAGTCCAACATGATTGCTCCTCAAGAACAGCCCCTCCAAAAACTCAGGAATCAATTATACGATGAACCACCCTCAGCTTCTGCCTCCATGTTTCCTAACTCACCATTTACAACCACCCTGTCCAGCTAACTAATACAGTAAAATATCTTGGACTAAGCCTTGACTGGCAGCTAACATCAAAATCTCACCCAAAACTCCCAAACCACGCAAACAACGAATCTTCTCCAATATTTACCTATCATATATCTCTTTTCTCATCTATCCCACTTCACATGGAGACTCCTCTTCCCGTCTTCTCTTTTCATATCTCCAAATCCTTGATACCACGGCTATGTCCACCCACCAGAGTCCACACCGCATCCTCTCACACCACTGTCCGCCTTCCTTCACCTCCATAGTCACTACCAAGCAGACCCCGACATACATCTACTCACACTCTTCAAACCTGTAGCACACATTTTCCCCAGATCTTTTTCCCCCAGTAGAGGTCCTGCAGCTTTGAAGTGGAAGTACTGTGCTGTTTGTTAGAAGAACATCACCATTTCTGCAATGTATTTTAAAAGTATATATTTTTGTGTTTTTATGTTTTATTCCTTCGATTTTAATTTAAATAATAAATAATAAACACTACTGACATTTTATGTGACAAAACAAAAATCATCGTTTTTATAGTTTTTAAAATCATATGTAAACTTTCCACCTTTTATAATATTTATTTCGTCTTTGTTTATATTTTCAAAGCTCTCGGGTCAACACTGGAATATTACGCCGCTACTAGCCCATCTCCTCGCCCATATGGGGCGACGTGGGTGAAATAACAACAAAGAGAAAGAAATGTTTTCGTTGCTAATATAGGATGTATAGAGTGATTACAATTAAACTTTGTAATTAAACTGTTGTTACTTGACAGTGGCCCCATGACAAGAGAGTCGTTGTAGCACAATTAAATGTTGTGGAAATATTTTTAAGGAAACGCGGAAGAGGAATAACGAATAAACTATTGAAAGCCTCACAGTTTCATTTCCACACGAGAGGGCAGCTTTTTGCTAACTGAGCTGCCGTACGAATGCCGGTGCCTAACACAAGTCATGACACTGACACCACCAACAACCCAAATCCTGCAGCGCACAGTCTGATCATCATTCGTGTGAAGTTGGGTACACATGGGCTAAATAATTGTCTCAAGTAGCGAAAGTTGAATTACTGCCACCTTGTACTTCTCGTCACTTCACTCTCCCTGACTTCCGTCTCACCATCCATGACCATCTTACTAACTCAGTAAGAAATATTGCACCACCGCCCTTCCGCTCACTAACCTGGTGCCTCCATCAACTTATCAACACACAAAAGCCCATAATAAAAGTTACTGAAACTATTTACAGGTAATACATGGGAGTTTACTGCGTTCCACAATCCACTACACATACGTAAGTTTTACTTGTACTATATTCAGCGGGCAGAGGTTCAGGGCACTCTCTTGCCCTTGGGGTGGGAAACTGCCCCTAAAGGTGGAAGACTCAGCAATGATAACGGCATGAGAATACAGAAGGCAATGGAAACGACTCCATTAAAAACACACAATGTGTATCGAGAAGACATGTGGTTTGCAATTGAAAAAGTGTAACGATGAGCCCCCATTGGCAAAAGATTTCGGAATAGTCCCCCATTCGGGTCTCCAGGAGGGCACTGCCAAGGGGCCCATAAGAAAAAGATTGAATAACTAACGAAAGGATAACGTTCTAAAAGTCGAAGCGTGGAGTGTCAGAGGTTTGAGCGTGGCGGGGAAGCTAGAAAAACTGAAAAAGGAAATGAAAAGGCTACATTTACATATTGTGGGGTCAGTGAAGTGAAATGGAAAGAAGACAAAGATTTCTGGTCTGATGAACAACAGCAGCAGAAAATGTTATCAACAGGAAAGGATGGCAGAGAGTGTTTTACTGTAAGCAATTCAGTGACAGGGTTGTTCTCATCGGAATCGGCAACAAAACAACACCGAGAACGATAGTCAGGTATGCAGGCCGACGTCGCAAGCTGAAGAGGAAGAGATAGAGAAGGTGTATGAAGATTGTATTGTATTGTATGGAACTGGGGACCTAGAAACGACGGAAAGGCTTCGTCCCTGCAGCAACCCGCAGTGTTACACAGCCTCACAGCAGGCTATAGCAGTCTGTTCTCCCCACACCAAACCCAGGGTTATTTGTGCGGTTCGGCCCACGTGGACCCCCCCCCCTCCCCCTCCCTCCCAGGAACGTCTCACACCAGACGAGTGTAACCCCAATGTTTGCGTGTTAGAGTAATTATGGCGTACGCATACGCGGATAAAGTGTTTGTGAAGCAATCGCCGACATTTACATCTACATCTACATCCATACTCCGCAAGTCACCTGACGGTGTGTGGCGGAGGGTACCCTGAGTACCTCTATCGGTTCTCCCTTCTATTCCAGTCTCGTATTGTTCGTGGAAAAAATGATTGTCGGTATGCTTCTGTGTGGGCTCTAATCTCTCTGATTTTATCCTCATGGTCTCTTCGCGAGATATACGTAGGAGGGAGCAATAAACTGCTTTACTCTTCGGTGAAGGTATGTTCTCAAAACTTTAACAAAAGCCCGTACCGAGCTACTGAGCGTCTCTCCTGCAGAGTCTTCCACTGGAGTTTATCTATCATCTCCGTAACGCTTTCACGATTACTAAATGATCCTGTAACGAAGCGCGCTGCTCTCCGTTGGATCTTCTCTAGCTCTTCTATCAACCCTATCTGGTACGGATCCCCCACATAGTGTAACTGAAGCGGAATAAGGGGAACCAGCCCACATTCGCCGAGGCAGATGGAAAACCGCCTTAAAAACCATCCACAGATTGGCAGGCACACCGGACCGCGACACTAATTCGCCGGGCGGATTCACGCCGGGGACCGGCACGCCTTCACGCACGGCTAAACGGGAGGGCGCTATATGAATTTACTGAACGGTCATTCAATATGTAAAAATTGATGAAAATCTGATAGTCATGTGAGACTAGAGTGCGGTTGTAGGGGAAGGAGTAGAACAAAAACTTTTACACAGTTTCGTATGCTTCAAAATTTGTTAAGTATTCATGAGCATCATATTCGACTCATTACCCCTTCTGAATTTTCGTGTCATCAACATGTATAAATTTAAGAAAAAGGACATTAAAATGAATCGACTAGTGGTTTAAGAAAGGCGAAAGTCATGTACGCAGCATATTTTTCGGTTCAAATTAATAATTCGCCATAAAATGATCACCAGCAAACCTATAATATATCAAAAATAGTTTTGCATCATCCCGGTTCCCAGAACTCCTGAAGGTAGACGTTGACTGTGGATACTGTATCAAAGACACAGAACCTTTGACTGTTCAGAGGTTTCACTAAACCAGCTCAAAGTTACCGATCAGTTCCAGTCATTCCACCAGGAAGGAGGTACACGGCTCGTGTTGTCCGTAGATCAACCATGCCTAGACGGTCAATACCGTGGTTCGATCGTGTCTGCATTGTCGTTTTGTGCCAGGAAGGGCTCTCAACAAGGGAATCTCCAGGCGTCTCTGAGTGAACCAAAGCGATGTTGTTCGGACATGGAGGGTATACAGAGAGACAGGAACTGTCGATGACATGCCTCGCTCAGGCCGCCAAAGGCCTACTACTGCAGTGGATGACCGCTATCTACGGATTATGGCTCAGAGAAACCCTGACAGCAACGCCACCATGTTGAATAATGCTTTTCGTGCAGCCACAGGACGTCGTGTTACGACTCAAACTATGCGCAATAGGCTGCGTGATGCGCAACTTCACTCGCGACGTCCATGGCGAGGTCCATCTTTGCTACCAGGACACCATGCAGCGCGGTGCAGATGGGCCCAACAACATGCCGAATGGACCGCTCAAGATTGGCATCACGTTCTCTTCACCGATGACTGTCGCATATGCCTTCAGCCATACAGTCGCCGGAGATGTGTCTGGAGGCAACCTGGTCAGGCTGAACGCCTTAGAGACACAGTCCAGCGAGTGCAGCACCTCTGAAGATCTCGCTGTATGGTGGTACAACATGCAATGTGTGGTATTCATGAGCAGTAAAAAGGGCGGAAATAATGTTTATGTTGATCTCTATTGCAATTTTCTGTAATGGTTACGGAACTCTCGGAACTGAGGTGATGCAAAACTTTTTTTGTTGTGTATAGTATATTTTATTACTGTCCGTGCCTCATTCGGTAAAAAGTAAACCCTGTCTGCCAGTCTATCTGATTATTTAGACCCCTTCTTCTGAGGGAACGCGTAGACGTATCAAGTTGAAATTTAGGTCACGTTGTAAGGTCTACGGTCCCTTGGCAGTGTAAAAAATTTGAGCTTCTGAGTAAACGCAATCAAAATACTTTGATACTCGCGAACTCATTCATTAAAAACTATAGTGCGCTTCCCGTTCACCTAAAATCATGAACTTCGGCAACAAGCAAGGATTCGCAGTACAGATAAATGAAATAATTTAGAAATTGTTAATCTGTAAGTATATCACATGAAAACAATATTTATTTTATCATTTGTTATCAGTCTGTCTGCTCTGTCGGTATATTATGACCTCTTCGTCTCAGGAATAGGTAGACGTGTCAAGCTGAAATTTGTGTCACATATTAAGATGTATGGTCCCTTGGTGGTATATTGAATCTCAACTTCTAAGTCGGTGCATTCGACTGACACGGTCATTTGTGTTACATATTTTCAAACTCGTAAATTAAGTTGGTTCTAAGTTCACCACCGGCGATTTAGCACCTTTTAGCTGGTGGTTGAGTCCAGCTGCAGCCAGTTTTCTGCCCCAGGGGGCAGTCCTTCAAGTCCAGCACGGTGCAACTAATTTACCACCTACGCATGGGTCGTCCTACGGATGCTGTGCATCTCCATTCACAAGGGGTATAAGGTTTCAATCTATCCACTGTCGTACCGTGCGCCTAAATCGATACGAGCGAGCCCCATAAGCACACGGTATCTCCCGCCATGATTTTGTGATTTCATTATTCATGCGAAACAGAAAACAAACGTACGCTAGTAGTTTTGATCAGCTGTCGACTTTGGTACCACTTTAAGGAAATCTAAGGACACTAAGCTTTGCCTGTCAGCAGCACTAAACTCGACGAGCATAACAATACTCCCCGGAGTGTAATGTGCCTAACACTTTTAAATATACCACACAACTACATTGACAGTAATGACTTGTAATCAGATAAACGACTCAAGAATCGTTGTCAACTTCTTCTTGCCTTTAAAAAGCTGTACTATATGATTTGTGAAACAAGAATGGAATACTCCTATGGCAAGGTGTGCCGGCTCTTCTCGGTATAAAATCAGATTCCTTCTTACAGAAATATACCACGGATCGAAATACTACTCCGGCATTCGCCGCTACGTAAATTCTGAAAGCAAGTGTTGAAGTGGAATCTCTGTGTGCAATGAGTGCTCCTAAAACACGTGGGCAATAACACTAATTATGTAATCATAAGTTTACATATCAGGTTAGCTTTAAAATAGTGTCATTATTTGTAGAAATTCAATTATCAACTCTGAGCTCAAAACGAAGTTCAAGTACAAATAATGTATATTTTGTAATAATATGCTACAATGCTCGTTGCAAATAGCTATTCGCTATGTCTGAATGTTGGTTGGCAAATGAAAACTTTCAGTCAGTGCTCTTATAAATGTTTTAATTTCACTGAATTACGTGTTGGCCAAACTCTTTACTCAATTCTATCTTACTGCGCAGCCAGGTTAATCGTATTAATGGTTGGGTATGTCAACAGAACTCTTAATGAAATGGTCCACTAGTAATGGTTTCTTCTCCTACGCCAAACTTTTCATCTCACAGGGGCACTTATAACCTACGTCCTCAATTACTTGCGGGATGTATTCCTATCTCTGTCTAGCTCCAATTTCTTCCCTCTACAGCTGCCTCTACTGCTATGATGAATCAGACGGCTTCAGCTGTAAGATAAATCTTCATTTCTGATCCAGCTAGCTTCACGGTTTCGGAGTCACATCTTCAGAGAGTCTTGTGATTAGCTACTACTAGCTGATATTTATTGCATAACTCAGTTAGTCGTTCACCTCTCTCATTCCTACTACAAAGCTCATATTCTCCTTACCCCTTTCTTCTACTCTTTTGCCAACAACCGCATATGAATCCGACACGACTATTAGATTTTCACCTCTTTTTACGTACTGAATTACCCGTTTCTTATCCTCATATGGATTCTCTATCTCTTCATCTTATGCCTGCGACGTCGGCATGCGTATCTGAACTACTGTTGTCGGTGATGGTTTTCTGTCGATTCCGATACGAACAACCCTATCGCTGAACTGCTCACAGTAACTCACGCTCTGCCCTAACTTCCTATTGATTACAAATACTTCTGTCGTTATGTCATTATCTGCTGCTGCTGATATTACCTTATACTAGTCTGACCACAAATCATCGTCTTCTTTCCACTTCACTTCGCTGACACCCTCTACATCTAGACTGAGTCTTGGCATTTCCTTTTTTCAGATTTTCTAGCTTCCCTACCACGTTAAAACTTCTGACATTCCGCACCCCGTCTCATAGAACGTTATACTTTCGTTGGTTATTTAATCTTTTTCTCATGGTCACCTTTCCCCTTGTCAGTCCTCTCACGGAATTCCGAACAGGAGACTTGTCCAAAATCTTTTGCCAATGGAGAGATGTTCATGACACTTCTTTCAGTTACAGACTGCATGTCCTGCGGACACATATTATGTGTCTTTAATGCACTGGCTTCCAAAGCCTTCTGCGTGTTCCACCCGTTGATAATTGCTCATTCTTCCGTCTTTTGGGGACAGTTTCCTACCCCAAGGACAAGAGAGTGCCCTGATCGCTATCGGCTCCTCCACCCCCTTTGGCAAGGCCGTTGGCAGAAGGAGGGTGACTTCTTACGGCGGAAGTGTTGTGCTTACTGATTACAAAGTCAGACAGTAGCATTTGCTGCATATGTAGCTAGAAGATTCGATTTAGAATGTAATAAATATAAGTAATTTCTGAATTATTTTCAGTAAGACGAATTTCAGTATCGTTAAAATGTGTTTATTTTATTCAAACCAGAAAGAAAAAAAAACTCTGTTTCTGCGTCTTTTTCCTATTAATTGAAATTTTTACATTTACTTGCAAATACTATGTATCACACGAAGCACCTCAGATTTCACTTTCCGAAAGAATTACAATTACATAAATAATTAATTGGGTGGTGCTTGAATGAAATCTTGACAGATGTCTAATACAGATTACGTAGATACAACAAACTCTGGTTAAGAACAAAAAATTATCGGTCTCAAGACGAAATATATCTCTAAGGAGATCAGAAATTGTACATCATGATCTTTCTTTGACTTGTAACTATAATGGCTATGATAAATGTGGCCTTGGCTTTCTATTCATTTCAGTGTAAAGTCATTTATATTCCATTTGAGAAAAAAAATATTCTGTGACATAAGTTACTTTCCTTATGGAGGTGGCAGACCCATCTTGTGGCAGCTCTTACACTGATGAACAGGCGGCCTAGTGAGCGCTAATCGTCGCTGCTATCGTGGTTTGAAGTTGATACAGCAGGAAACGTCCTTCTTGACACAAAAGCCAGTCGTATATGGAAGAAAAACAAATCAGTGTTGCTATTTCTTTTTATCACGATACAGTAATGTTATTACAATAATTTAACGCTATTATAAAAAGTGACTTATCTGTTTTACAGAGGCAAATTTATTCACCAGCATACCCACATATCAGCAGAGCGACAGAATGAAGGAAGCAGTATCATAGGCACAATTCATTATAAAATGACGAGATATCGTCGATTACATGACAATGTAAGCTTACCATTGTGGTTCGTTACAACAGGCAACACAGGTGACGGCTAGATGAATCACGGCGTGTGCCCGCCTCTAGCTGTGCGACCTGCCTTGAGTTGCTCGTGCTGGTGGTGGGGCTGGGAGGTGCTGGCGGGGGAGGGGGAAGGGGAAATGAAGATGAAGTGCTCAGACAACACACGTGTCGCCGCAGACTCCGTGTGTTAGCACACACGCCAACCGCTGACGTGGAGCAGGGCACTAGCCGCCTGTAGCATCAGTGACGCTGCGCTCGCTGTTGTCAGCACACACCCATGTGCGGAAGTGGGGGGGGGGGGGTCTCCGGCTCCAAGAGTCGTTAGGAGAGTTGTAGTTGTTCTTGAAACGTCCCCTTGTACATGACTGTGCTTAAACCGACACACAATATTTCGCTACAATATTTTTAGCGCAACGCAATCTGACTTTCAATAATCCCTACAAAAGAATGGCCCTGACTAACATTAAACTATACCTTTCACAAATCACTTACCTCACAAAAATCTTCGCTACTCAAGCTACTGCAATACAGTGAGCGCCACTACTGCCAGCTAAATAAAAGATTCAAACTACTGAAGGCACTAACTACTGATAGGCATAGTTAGCAAATGAAAGATTTTAATAGAGAACAAACAATGTATTTACCTTAATAATGTTGAAAACTCATAATATACATAGCAGTTGATGACATCCAAATTTGAAAAATTTCAAAACTCCGCCATCTCTCTCCCCACATCCACCACTGCTGGTGGCTCACCACCAACTGCGCAACGCTACGCGCTGTTAACATCCAGCTGCCGCTGCCCAACACTACAATGGCAGACAACAATGCAAACTAGCCACAGACTGCACAAAGCACAGCCAGTGATTTTCATACAGACCGCTACGTAACATTGCCAATAAGAAAACATAAACAGCCTACTTACATAGCCCCCATGCTCCCCACAAAAAATTTTACAAATTGTTTTGGGCAGTGGCCAATAATGATTTGATAAAATTTTTCATAATTACAATAACAAAGATATCAAACGCACACACTTATTGATACAATGTTGGTCAAAAGCTAAACTTTCTCACAGTCCATAAAGACAGTCCTAATCGTTCATCACAGTAAAATAGCAGTGTTTTTCTCAAATTCTGAGCAGTAAAAGAAAATGCACACGGAAGTAGTGGATTTCCATGCAGTCTTGAAGAAGTAGTGTTGTCCTTCCAATGGAAAGACAGTGCTGACTCTTGACATGCAGACAGGTAATGGGCCACAACAGAGCAAACCCACAGCAGAGTCAGTCGAAGTTTTGAAGAATATTGGTAGGTAGGTCATCACAGAGTAGACCCACTGTAGTCCTGGTAGAGATTATGGTATTGGTGGGTCACCAGAGGTGCAGACCCACTGCAGTCCTTGTAGAAATAATGGTACTGGTGAGTCAGCAAAGGTGTAGACCCACTGTAGTCCTTGTAGAAATAATGGTATTGGTGGGTCATCGAAGGTGCAGACCCACTGCAGTCCTTGTAGAAATGGCCAGCAGCCATCTGTTGCGACTGTGCAGGTGCACAATCACCATCAAAGAGTCTTGCGGAGAATATAGCAAGTCCATAACCACCACTTGTGCATTCACAAAGTTTTTGGAATTGTCCTTAGAACCAGCAATGCTGTTATCCAGTGCCTTGCTGAATTATTAACACACGTGTAAACACTAACAGTCCCTACTTCTCACATATTGTCCATATACTATGACCAACAGAAACGTGTGCAGTGAAATGGAACTTACAAGTTACTTAATTTGATGAACTGGTGTCAATTACAATTTTATAACATAAGAAAACAATAACAAAGGTACAAAATACATCATTAAAGAAAATAATAGTGCAGATAACATTTGTAGTAATATGGGCTTTACAAAAGAATCGAAATAACATATACATCAATGTTACAGGAATTATGACATAAGTACATACATAAAAGATCAGAATAATTATTGAAACATCGACTTCACACATGAGCATTAAAACAGAACAGAATTAATAATGTCTAACATCTTTACAAAGTAAATAACATATTATTAATGCCAATTGTATTTGAGGATAACAGTATTCCTCATCATAGTGAATGTAGCTTAGTATTAGAAGAGAAAAAAAATTCTGTGAAACAGTACACAGAGACAGGAAGAAAACAAATACACAAGGGTACACAAACACATAGGGGAATAACACAATGGAAAGGACAGGGTTCGTTTTCAGTGTTACATTTGGTACTGCAGTATTTTGCGAACAAAACCTTTTTTGTTCTTGGAGATCTCCCTTCGTTCTTCATTATTTCCAAAAAGTCCTATCTATACCTGCTTGCTGTACTTTTCTCGTATAGCCTCTCAGTGCATTTCTTCAAATTCATTGCAACTCATTCTCTTATAGGCTACCCCCTCTTAAGCTAACTTAAATCTACTGAGCTCAGATGCTAAACTAAGGGGCGAGGCAATGCAGCAGCACAAAACAATTAACACAAACAGCAATGACAAAAAAATGGAAAATTGCAAAGCAAGCTACAGTAAATCTAAATTACCAAGCAATGCAACATTACAACTAATATGAGCCAATGTGCAGCAACAAGAAAAATAAATCAGTAGTAAAACTAGCTTAGCAGAGTAACACAAAGTCAAATTCAGTAGCACTATGCCTGGCAAACAACAGCAGAAAATGAAAGCTCAAGCAGAAAAAATATTACACTAAAAATGGCCATGTCTAATACCTATGTCACATCTTAATACTAGAGTGATGCATCACAATTTATTCTAGAAAAGAAATTACCAAGTCATTAAAAATAGTATTTATGCAATTCCTGTGAAGGGAAATGTCTATTTGTGCTCTCTTTTCTAAGAAAGTTTATCAGAAACGTATTCTTTACTGGGTCTGTAGACAGAAAAGAGTGATATTAGTACATCTATTAAATTTTATAATAATCAATGCTGCAGTGCGACTAGAAACTAGATATTAAACAAAATGAGCAATCTCACAACTAGAAAGACAATGGATGTAAAATGTTTCTCATCATTTCATTAGGCATTTTAGTAAATATCATAAATTAAGAGCTCCACAGTGTAATCATATGTTTTCAAGTTCGAGCGTGTCGTATTTGCGATGCTTTCTACAAACGAATGTCAATAGCGAGGATAATGGCCTCATTTTTTTTTTTTGCACCTAATGGCTTTCTTTTGTCAGACGTCTACCTCTCAGCTGGGCGCCCAAAACGCAATACGCCAAGGTCACTTACCTTTCTTGCTGAAATATTTACGACGGCAGTTTCCGCCACAGTGACAGTCTCATATAAAAATGTTTCACAGGTCAAGAATTTGGGTTACACATCTGTAGAAACAAAATCCTATAAATATAACAGCGTCCAAAAAATTTTCGCCAGCATTGTGATACATTCACGCATATACACACATTTCATAACTCTTAAAGTATGATTCTTGGTTTCCAACAACCTTTTTCACAAACCAAAGTCCCTAACCACTACTCATTATTCCTTACCTTATTCGTCGACACTTCTTCAATATTTCATCATTACAGATATGTAGCATAATCAAATAACTCATATAGCATCAGCTTACTGATCATACCGCAACAGCATAATACACATAGTCATCGTAATAATATCATCATAACACCTCAGTCAACTCTCAAAATCGTTGTAGCTTCCTCCAATAATTTCAAAACCTAAAAAAAATTCTCTGCTCATGTCAAAAGTGTCATCTGCCTCAAACGTACTTTAAAAATCATGATCCCATACCAAGTATATCATTCAAAGCCCTCATAGTATCACAATGGTTCTGAAAAAATATGAACAGTTCACAAAGTACAGACAAAATACAATTTCATAAGTGTAAAGTTATCCATCTGTGTAATTGCGTAAACATTTGTCACTGATGTAATAAAAAAATGTTTGTTTCTCTGTTAAATAATCAGATGGCTGTGTAATTTATGTGTTAGAGAAATATGGTACCGATGTGTCAAGTTGTGTAAGCAAATACCATATTAGCTAGGGCTCCTTGTGCTTGCCAAACACATGGTACACAAAGTAAGCGTGTACCCCCCTGAGGATTAATGTAATTATGCCCTCAGGTGTTACAGATTACAACAATGGAATGAAATTATTACAGAAAACCTTTGTATCATTGTACTTCAAATATCTTTAAAAATAAATGTTTTAAGTATAAAATTAATCACACAAATACGTGTACTGTAGCGCTAAACTGTGCGTCATGTTGTGAGATAATCTCTGTGGAAGTGTCGTAGTTATTGTCCTCCGAAAGCTAAGTTCTGCAGAAGTCAATGTACTTACCTCATGATAAACAAAAGTGAAATGCTTTGCGTGTAGATATCTTAGTTATTACGCTTATTGCCGTGATGAGGAAAGTACTGTGCTGTAACGTATTGTTGTCCTATGGAAAAGGCTGTCGCCTTGTAGCTATAGCACAAAAGTTACTACTAAAACATGTTTTACTTTCCAGAATAATACAGAAAAACTGTGCAGATATAAAACAGATACACTGCAAAAGCAACATTGTAAATTGTCACTCATTAGTAGCGTCGTGATAAAATCGTGTAGCTGTGACATAAACTAACCACTGTCTCATCTGGTATCTCACAGAAAGTACTTTAAATCCAGAATGTATTTTCAAGTAAACCAAAATGTTGCATTAGAATCTCATTAGCAGTACCAGTATATGTTCTAAGTATGTGAGCCTTATAGTCGTTACGTAATCGTGCAACTAACAAGCAAGAATGTACAAATACAACACTGTGTCGTCTGTTCACTATAACAATGCATTCGTAATTTCTGTTTAAAAATGTTCCCTAGGTTCTAGACTGGATATTTAACTTCAAACATTGTTGTATGTTAACAGATTCTAAGTCTGACAAAGCATACTAGCAATGTAAAGTGAAAAGTTATATGGCAAAGACAAAGTTAAAAAGCAGATTATCTTTCAATAAACGGTTTTACATGTGAAATGTGGTGTAAACCTTTACTCTTCCTAGTACGCAGACTTTCAACTGAAAAGCAATTGTCATGTTTTATACGTCGGTAAGGAATGCTAAATCTTTTCTCAAGGTTAGCGTCTGTGTTATTTTTCTCTGAGCCAGCCGGCGCAGGTGGCTGCCTGCGGAGCGAGTCATTGTCTGTCCCTTTGTTGGCGCGCGTCGTTATTGGGATTAGGAGACCTAACTTCTACAAATTCACCTCCTCGAGAGGGCCCTGCTCTGTTTGAATCCCGCCAGTTCTGATGCAATTCAGGTCTGTCGTTACGATCATATCGTCTGTCGTCATGTCGGTACATGCCATAGTTTCTTTCTTGTCGGTCACGTGGTGGAGAATTTCTCCCTGAATCGTAACTGCGCGCTGGACCGTTGCGTCTAAAGTTATTCTGTCTCCCTTGATAATAATTATTTTGGTTCCCAAATTGTCTGTTTCTCTGATTGTCTCTGTGATAGTCACTACTGCGGAGAGGTAATCTTTCCCTGTAATTATTACTACTCTGCCAACGGTTGTCATACGGGTGGTGTCTGTTTTGGTCACGATATGTGTTGTGAGAATAGCCTTGTCGTGTCCAGTTATTATTTCTTTCATCGCAGAATTGTGACAGATGTGACCTGTAATTGTTGTGCTCCTGTTTCCGCGTTCCCCGATTGTCAGTGTCAATTTCCAGTTCTTGTAACAGTCCCTGAAAAGCCTCAATGTCTTCTTTGCAACGTCCTGCTAAAATAATATGTCGTAAATGTTCAGGTAATTTGATTCAGCAAATGCGGATGAGTTCTGAGGGGCTGTATGGGTTTGACAGGTACTGATTCTTGTGAACATGTCTTCAAAATATTTCACAAGACTGGAGAATTCAGATTGTTCAAAATGTTTCATCATTATGATGCCATGTTTTACTCGGTCTTGTGTGGCTTGAGACCAATATGCTGAGAGGAAGGCATGGTAAAATTCTCCTTCACTGTGGCAATCGTAAATGACCGATCGCATTCTTACAGCTGGTTCATTCTCTAAGTAGCCACACATAAATTCTAATCTGTGTTCTAACGACCAGTTGGGAGGAAAACAATGAGAGAATTGATGGAGCCATGCTTGTGGATGAATGTCGTTGCCAGAATTCTTAAATGTTTTGAATTTACGTGTAGTAATGAACAGCTTATAGTCAAAATCATCATGTCGGCGAGTCGCATATCGGTCATTGTTAGGTAGTGTCGGCTGTTCCATCTCAAAATTCGGTGCACATTGCCAATTTCTTTCATAACTTCCGAAATGCCCTGTGTTATTATTTTGCGGCTTTTCCGTATTTCTAAGTCCCTCTTCCCGTGTTGGAGCGCGAGTGTCCTCTGAAATACGTAATTCTTGTATTACCTGTGTCAGCTGATCTTGTACTTCCCAGATTTCTCTTTGGTGTTGCGTATTAATTTGATTCAGATTTTGTTTCAGTTTCCTAATTTGTTCGCTCTCTTCTGTGTCATTAAAGACTACGGGTTTTGTGTCATTCAGATTATCATCTACCTTCGTAGATAAATTATTTAGCTGATCCTAAAGTTCAACTACTTTCTCTGATAATGAACCAATGTCCTCCATGTGTCTTTCTGAACCAATTTTCTGAGGATCTACTGTGTCCTTTAAGTTTTCTTGAGTTTTTGCAAGTTGCATAACCGAATCGGTAGATGCAACTGAGTCAATTTTAGCTTGCAGGGTCTCATGATTTTGATGAACAATAGTTTGCAGTTCTTTTATGGCTGCTTCGTGATTCTGTAATGCATTTTCATGCCGCGAAAAAATAGGTTGAAAATGCTCACAAATTTGTGTTTTTACGTCATTACAGACTTTTTGACATTTCGATTCAATGTTATGTAACTCAGTAGTTAAATCTTCACGTGTTTGTTCAAGTGTGGTGTCTAACTTTTGAAGATTTTGTTCCATTGTGTCTAACTTTTTAAGATTTTGTTCCACTGTGTCTAACTGTTGCTGTGTTTGTCTCTGGTGTTGTTCCATTGTGTCTAACTGTTGCTGTGTTTGTCTCTGGTGTTGTTCCATTGTATCTAACTTTTCAAGCTTTTGTCCCATTTGTTGCATTAATTGTAATAACAATGCACTGGTGTCTGAAACATGTTCCTCAGTGCTTTTCGGCAGTGAATTTGCACCGGCAACATTCACTTTTTGACAAGCGGAAAATATGTCTTGACTCATTTGAAAAAACGGTGAGGACGCAAAACCTGAATCTACAGTATTTGCAAAATTGTGTCCTGTCATTTCAGATTCCTGAGGCGAGCTGTTCCCGAGCGATCGATCGATAATGCTTCCCTGTTCACTACCTGTTTCACTGTCCACGCCATTGTTTGCAGCCCACTCCATTTCCCTATGCACAGTTACCAAATTACTACTTTGAACGTCTGTTAATTCATTACACAGTGGTGCTGGCAAGCTACGCTCGTCGTCACTATTATTTCTCAGTTTACTTTGTAGCCTAGGGTTACGTTTTTCACACGCCATTATTGTCACAATATTTCACACGATAACACAGAAAAGCACAATTTGAAGAGCAAAAATAAGAGAACACATTAACATAGCACTGAAAATAATATGTAGTTAATTGCAAGCGCAGCTGCGATATACTTGGTGCAAATCTACATGCATGCCACAACTGTTTTACTGTACAACAATGAAAGGCTGCAACTATAAAGGAGATTCTCTCTACAATTACGCGCTAGCAATAAACAATAGCTACACTAATTACACAAACTACAAGAAAAAAATCAGAAGATTCCAGTGAGGTATCCTCGGCTAAGGGTCGACATATGAAACGTCCCTGCCGGCCGAAGTGGCCGTGCGGTTAAAGGCGCTGCAGCCTGGAACCGCAAGACCGCTACGGTCGCAGGTTCGAATCCTGCCTCGGGCATGGATGTTTGTGATGTCCTTAGGTTAGTTAGGTTTAACTAGTTCTAAGTTCTAGGGGACTAATGACCTCGGCAGTTGAGTCCCATAGTGCTCAGAGCCATTTGAACCATTTTTTGAAACGTCCCCTTTTGAAGAATTGTACATGACTGTGCTTAAACTGACACACAATATTTCGCTACAATATTTTTAGCGCAACGCAGTCTGACTTTCAATAATCCCTACAAAAGAATGGCCCTGACTAACATTAAACTATACCTTTCACAAATCACTTACCTCACAAAAATCTTCGCTACTCAAGCTACTGCAATACAGTGAGCGCCACTACTGCCAGCTAAATAAAAGATTCAAACTACTGAAGGCACTAACTACTGATAGGCATAGTTAGCAAATGAAAGATTTTAATAGAGAACAAACAATGTATTTACCTTAATAATGTTGAAAACTCATAATATACATAGCAGTTGATGACATCCAAATTTGAAAAATTTCAAAACTCCGCCATCTCTCTCCCCACATCCACCACTGCTGGTGGCTCACCACCAACTGCGCAACGCTACGCGCTGTTAACATCCAGCTGCCGCTGCCCAACACTACAATGGCAGACAACAATGCAAACTAGCCACAGACTGCACAAAGCACAGCCAGTGATTTTCATACAGACCGCTACGTAACATTGCCAATAAGAAAACATAAACAGCCTACTTACATTCTGTTAACAAAATGTATATCTGCTAATGATATTTCCTTGCCCAGTCACCGGTCATCATTCTGCCGTCAACCCACACCTTAACTCAAAACCTTCAATTGTAAAGGGTCAAGCCGGCTGGTGTGACCGTGCGGTTCTAGGCGCTTCAGTCTGGAACCGCGTGACCGCTACGGTTGCAGGTTCTAATCCTGCCTCGGGCATGGGTAAATGTGATGTCCTTAGGTTAGTTAGATTTAAGTAGTTCTAAGTTCTAGGGGACTGATGACCACAGATGTTAAGTCCCATAGTGCTCAGAGCCATTTGAACCATTTGTAAAGGGTCATCTACCTCAGGTCTTTACAATACCTGCATAATCCGCCAATTTAAATCACAGACGCAGCTCGTCATCAAAAAGAGATTTAATAAATTTACTTTTCACTTGTTTATTTGTTATCTGACAGATTATCGCGATGGTTTGAGTCGAAATGCATAAAGATATAGTTATTCAAAATAAAGTTATCAAGAAGGAAAACCTGGAACCCTGCGTGTATTCAGATGGACACAGATCTCCGTTGTGATTCTGGGAACAATGTTCAATAATGAACTTTTAGCAGGCTGGAATAGCTGTAGTTCAGCAACTTCTTTTAATCAGTACAATGAAAAACCAGTTCAAAGTTGCAAATTTTACTTTTTTTATTCACTCTATGACTAGTTTCGGGCCGAAACCCATTTTCAAATCATTATAACACAATCAAAAATGGTATTTTACATCTTAGGAAATACAATTTTTGACCATGTTACGATGAGTCTCGGCCCGAAACTAGTCATCGGGTGAATAAAAATTGCAAAATTGCGACTTTGGGCTGTTTTTTCATTGTAATGTTCAATAGGCATCAACCTGTTATAATAAGTGGTCAAGTATTTCCAGGTAATGCCCTATCTTAATAATTTCATTTGTCTATTTCTTGTACAACTCATCAGTCTTTCACTCCTTTATGGCTGCTGACTTGTCTGTGATGTCTTCATAGAATGGCTGTGTTTTTATTAAATGAGCTAGAAATAGTTTCTGAACTGAAATATTCGCTAAAGAAGAAAGTCTTTCTTCTGAAATTGCGTTACACAGGCATCTTTTCAAGCGCTTCAAGGAAGAAAATCTTCATTCCACAGATAAAAGAAGAGATAGACAGAAAGATGCAGAATATCTTATGGGTATTTTATCTTGGTGTTCCCTTCCAACGTGAAACGGTGTTTCTAATAAAAAAACTTTGTGTCATACGCAGGGTTCATATTTAAACATGCATCACTGAACACATTACAGATGGAAGTGTGCTCCACTCATACAAAAACCCTTACTTTACTGTCTGCACCTGGAACCTGAAGTAGCAAGAATAAAATTTCCATGTACCTCAACGCGTGTCACCTCCACAGCTAACCTCAAGTACGTGACGGCAAGATTTCTATAACAACCATACATTCACGCTCGACCTGTGACTCTGTCCATGAGGCTGAGCTGTCAGAAGGAAAGGTTAACTCACTTCGCCTGGTCAGAATCGCGCACTTGCTGCTACATGAGAGTTCTCTGTAGTACACAACACGGAAATACATTTGGAATAAAAGATAAACATTTTTAAAGTGTGGTAAGATAAAAAGATTGGTGAAGTTCCCCCTCACCTACTACCCCGGAACAGCCGCCCTTGCTTGGGCAACGAGAGAACTGTGTGAAAGGCCTTGACCAAAAGATACCTAATCTCTCACTTTCTAGAAACAGCTGCGTAGCACTCTTTGACTTGGCGTGAGGAAAAGCTGGGCGGACAGTGCTTATATTAGGAGCTCATTTTACAGGACACGGTATGTATTGGTCCCAACTGATATTCTGAATTTCGTAATGATGCTGTTTTGTGTCACGGTCGACCATGCCACTTGACTGATTTGATGCTTCTCGTTCATGAAACTATCATAGTGAAACATGACACTAAGCATTTGCGACTCCCTTTGCCCAACGATAGACGGATGACACTTCATATCCGGAACCACGCGGCTGCTACGGTCGCAGGTTCGAATCATGCCTCGGGCATCGATGTGTGTGATGTCCTTAGGTTAGTTAGGTTTAAGTAGTTCTAAGTCTAGGGGACTGATGACCTCAGATGCTAAGTCCCATAGTGCTTCGAGACATTTGAACCATTTGAACCTCACATCCAAAATATTAGCCAATTCTTCAGGAGCCCCGTCGAGCCTCCCGCTGACCCTCATTACTATCGCACTGAAATTCCAAGTAATTACGCGTATTTTTCACAAACTACAACATGATCGCGAATGGAACAGTGATCCAGAAAGTTTAGAATAAATTTCTTTATTTCACGTTCACAAACGTTCAGAAACTTGTTACATCATCAGAATACCGGTTTCGGTCAGCAACGATCAACTTCGGATCTGTTTTAGAAACATTTGCCAATATAACGGAGCCATAGTAGCATCCTCAAATGATAAACACGAAATCAGCGCCAGCCAGCGTCGTCACACATACACTGATCGTCTCATTATGACTACCGACCTACTATCGATATATACCCTCCAGGCGATAGCTGCATCGCCTGACGAGGAATGGCTGCTAGCCAGACACATGCACGGTGCATGTAGTATGAGTGAGCTACTGTCCATGTGTAGAATGGGGGAGGCACGCGACCTGTCGAGTTTCATCAAGGGCAGATTGCGATGATCCAGAGTCTCGGCACGAGTGTTTTGGAAAATCGGGTGTTCGGGAGTACTGTGTTGAGCATCTTCAACACGTGGCGAAACTAAGGTGAAACCACATCCAGACGATGTGGGATTGAGTGGTCACCCCTCATTACAGATGTCGGACATCGTAGGATGGACAGACTGGTTAGAAAGGACAGACGGCGAACTGTGGAGGAACTAACATCAGACATTAATGATGGACAGAGTACAAGTGTGCCTGAACACGCAGTGTACCGATCACTCCTAACTATGGGCCTTCGCAGCCGACGATCCATACATGTACCAATGTCTACACAACGACGTCGGCAACTGCGACTGAAATGGGCACGTGACCAACGACACTGGACGTTGACTCAGTGGCCGAGAGTTGCATGGTCTGATGAATCCCAATACTTTCTTCACCATTCCGATGCGATGGCGAGAATCCGTCGTTTTCGAGAGGAACAGCTCCTTGACACCTGTGCTGCTGGCTGGGGACAAGCTGGCCCGGGTCCAATGGAGCTCGTGTAAGGCACCATGACTGCTGAGTAGTATCGTACACTGTTCGCAGACCACGTAAACCCCTTCATGTCGGTCATGTTTCCTGATTAGAGTGACATTTTCCAACAAGACCAGGAGTGTGATGGAGTGGTTCAGTAAACATAGTGACGAGTTCCAATTGATATGCTGGCCCCCAACTCACCAGATCTGAACGCGATCGAACACATTTCGAATGTGATTGAATGTGGCGTCAGAGCTCATGGAATCTCTCCCAGGAATTTAAGGGAATTAGGTGACTTGTTTGTGCAAATGTGGTGGTAACTCTCTCCAGCGACCTACCAAGGTCTCATTGCTTCCATACCTCGAAGGGTCGCCGCTGTTATTTGTGCCAAAGGTGGACGTACTGGCTGTTAGGTAGGTGATCATAATTTTCTGGTTTATCAATGTATATAAAATATGGTATATACTAGAGTCATGTTGTTAACATCGTTACTGTTTTGTTTTGAACAGTAGGGCTATTAACAACACGACTGTAGTATATATACCATATTTAATATTCGTGTGAAGAATTCGTTTTCGTCTTTTGGCGATGCCACTATGGCTCCATTATGTTACATGTTTTTAGAACAGATCTGAATATTGTCATTGTTGACCGAAACCGGTAATCTGAGGACCTACCAAGTTTGTGATCAGAGCCGTAAAATAAAGAAATTTAATTACACTAGTTGTACTCGACATCACTGTTCTCGGATATCTGCAATGTTTACTAATCTAGTGCAGTGCTCACCCAGTACAATACTCGTTGACTTTTTACTAGTATCATTCCTATTATGTCCATGGTAAAATGTTCCAGATCGTTGTCTGCAGCTTCTACCTGCTACAAATACTCGTTTAATATATGGTTTGTGTGCATCAGGTTTTTGGAGGACTGATTTTCCATTTTGGATTATTTTATGTTTATGGTATTTATATGCAGGTGATAAAAGTCTTGGGAGGCCTCCTTATGCCCAGCACAGTGCAGCACCTAGGCGTGGCATGGCACGACAAGTCGTTGGAAGTCGACTGCACAAATATTCAGTCATGCTGCCTCTATAGCCGTCCGTAACTGCGGAGGTATTTCCGGTGCAGGATTTTGTGCTCTAACTGACCATACAATTATGCCTTATAAGTGCTCAATGGGATACATGCCAGACGAATGTGGCCAAAACATTCGCTCGAATTGTCCAGAATGTTCTTAAAACCAATTGGTAACCACTGTGACCTGGTGCTAGGGCGCATAATCATCCACAAAAATTCTATGAATGGCTGAAAATGGTCTCCAAGTATCAGAACATAACCATTTTGAATCAATGGTCGGTGCGGCGGAGCAAGAGGACCAAGTTCATTCTAGCGCACTCATTATGAAGCCAACACCGGCTTCCACCGCGCCTTGTTGACAACTTGGGTCCATGGCTTCTTAGGGTCTGCGCCACTATAAACTACAGGGTGTTTAAAAAATGACCGGTATATTTGAAACGGCAATAAAAACTAAACGAGCAGCGATAGAAATACACCGTTTGTTGCAATATGCTTGGGACAACAGTACATTTTCAGGCAGACAAACTTTCGAAATTACAGTAGTTACAATTTTCAACAACAGATGGCGCTGCAAGTGATGTGAAGGATATAGAAGACAACGCAGTCTGTGGGTGCGCCATTCTGTACGTCGTCTTTCTGCTGTAAGCGTGTGCTGTTCACAACGTGCACGTGTGCTGTAGACAACATGGTTTATTCCTCAGAACAGAGGATTTTTCTGGTGTTGGAATTCCACCGCCTAGAACACAGTGTTGTTGCAACAAGACGAAGTTTTCAACGGAGGTTTAATGTAACCAAAGGACCGAAAAGCGATACAATAAAGGATCTGTTTGAAAAAGTTCAACGGACTGGGAACGTGACGGATGAACGTGCTGGAAAGGTAGGGCGACCGCGTACGGCAACCACAGAGGGCAACGTGCAGCTAGTGCAGCAGGTGATCCAACTGCGGCCTCGGGTTTCCGTTCGCCGTGTTGCAGCTGCGGTCCAAATGACGCCAACGTCCACGTATCGTCTCATGCGCCAGAGTTTACACCTCTATCCATACAAAATTCAAACGCGGCAACCCCTCAGCGCCGCTACCATTGCTGCACGAGAGACATTCGCTAACGATATAGTGCACAGGATTGATGACGGCGATATGCATGTGGGCAGCATTTGGTTTACTGACGAAGCTTATTTTTACCTGGACGGCTTCGTCAATAAACAGAACTGGCGCATATGGGGAACCGAAAAGCCCCATGTTGCAGTCCCATCGTCCCTGCATCCTCAAAAAGTACTGGTCTGGGCCGCCATTTCTTCCAAAGGAATCATTGGCCCATTTTTCAGATCCGAAACGATTACTGCATCACGCTATCTGGACATTCTTCGTGAATTTGTGGCGGTACAAACTGCCTTAGACGACACTGCGAACACCCCGTGGTTTATGCAAGATGGTGCCCGGCCACATTGCACGGCCGACGTCTTTAATTTCCTGAATGAATATTTCGATGATCGTGTGATTGCTTTGGGCTATCCGAAACATACAGGAGGCGGCGTGGATTGGCCTCCCTATTCGCCAGACATGAACCCCTGTGACTTCTTTCTGTGGGGACACTTGAAAGACCAAGTGTACCGCCAGAACCCAGAAACAATTGAACAGCTGAAGCAGTACATCTCATCTGCATGTGAAGCCATTCCACCAGACACGTTGTCAAAGGTTTCGGGTAATTTCATTCGGAGACTACGCCATATTATTGCTACGCATGGTGGATATGTGGAAAATATCGTAATATAGAGTTTCCCAGACCGCAGCGCCATCTGTTGTTGAAAATTAACTACTGTAATTTCGAAAGTTTGTCTGCCTGAAAATGTACTGTTGTCCCAAGCATATTGTAACAAACGATGTATTTCTATCGCTGCTCGTTTAGTTTTTATTGCCGTTTCAAATATACCGGTCATTTTATAAACACCCTGTATGTGTCCCTTTGGAAGTCAGATATGGAACCGAACGAGGTGGCGCAGTGGTTAGACACTGGACTCGCATTCGGGAGGACGACGGTTCAATCCCGCTTCCGGCCATCCTGATTTAGGTTTTCCGTTATTTCCCTAAATCGCTCCAGGCAAATGCCGGGATGGTTCCTTTCAAAGGGCACGGCCGACTTCCTTCCCCGTCCTTCCCTAATCCGATGAGACCGATGACCTCGCTGTCTGGTCTCCTTCCCCAAACCAACCAACCAACCAACCAACCAATCAGATATGGAAGCTGGAGACATCTGGAGAGATTGAATAAGAATCTGTGACTATTCCTTCCACCAACCTGTTGTGTTCTAAAGTTGTGTCCCCAGCGCAGAAGACAGCTCGTCAGTCGTGGGATCTTAATCAGTGGAGGCTGCTACGCTTTCAGTTCGAACTTGTGATTGTGATTTTTGCAAAAAAAATGGCTCTGAGCACTATGGGACTTAACATCTTAGGTCATCAGTCCCCTAGAACTACTTAAACCTAACTAACCTAAGGACATCACACACATCCATGCCCGAGGCAGGATTCGAACTTGCGACTGTAGCAGTCCCGCGGTTCCGGACTGTAGCGCCTAGAACCGCACAGCCACCGCGGCCGGCCTGATTTTTGCAGGATGCCACTTGCTCAGGTTAGTCTCTGTATAAAAAGAGGGAAAGATCTGTAGTACTGACAATGATGGTAGACGACACTTCTCATTAATATATCCCGTTTGGTTATTATTCAAATATTCACACATTTACACTGTCCTTTACAACACTCGACAAAGAGTTCTTAATTTTATGGTAACTTTTCCATCCAACTTCCGAAATACGATACACAAGTCCGGCTCTCCGGTACGCACTAGACAGAGTGAGTATTACGTATTCACAACTAAGTTGCACCCGACGTAGAGTAGATCGTGTCCGGGTCTGAAGAATATCCGAAACAGAGCGGCTATTACATATTCACATCCAAGTGATGCACGGTACTGAGATACGTCTCCAACCCTCCAGAACGCCGGAAACAGCGTGACTAGCGCAGCCGAAGTACTGTGTCTCCCAGGGTCGCCAAAGCAACTCATAGGTGTCTTAAGCACTTCGGTTACAATATCGTTACACTTATTTTTCTCAAAACTAGTGAAATTTAATAAACAAAAACGAAGACTTGTAGGGTACCCATGAGAGATTGTCACAGGACTTAATTTCGGCCGGAACGCGCCGAAACGCGTTTCGGCACCTCCCAGAGACCCCTTTTTTTATTTTTTTTATTCAGTTCAGCACCGCAAATTTGAAATAGTACACCTGTATTAAATCACAACGTAACTACACTCCTGGAAATTGAAATAAGAACACCGTGAATTCATTGTCCCAGGAAGGGGAAACTTTATTGACACATTCCTGGGGTCAGATACATCACATGATCACACTGACAGAACCACAGGCACATAGACACAGGCAACAGAGCATGCACAATGTCGGCACTAGTACAGTGTATATCCACCTTTCGCAGCAATGCAGGCTGCTATTCTCCCATGGAGACGATCGTAGAGATGCTGGATGTAGTCCTGTGGAACGGCTTGCCATGCCATTTCCACCTGGCGCCTCAGTTGGACCAGCGTTCGTGCTGGACGTGCAGACCGCGTGAGACGACGCTTCATCCAGTCCCAAACATGCTCAATGGGGGACAGATCCGGAGATCTTGCTGGCCAGGGTAGTTGACTTACACCTTCTAGAGCACGTTGGGTGTCACGGGATACATGCGGACGTGCATTGTCCTGTTGGAACAGCAAGTTCCCTTGCCGGTCTAGGAATGGTAGAACGATGGGTTCGATGACGGTTTGGATGTACCGTGCACTATTCAGTGTCCCCTCGACGATCACCAGTGGTGTACGGCCAGTGTAGGAGATCGCTCCCCACACCATGATGCCGGGTGTTGGCCCTGTGTGCCTCGGTCGTATGCAGTCCTGATTGTGGCGCTCACCTGCACGGCGCCAAACACGCATACGACCATCATTGGCACCAAGGCAGAAGCGACTCTCATCGCTGAAGACGACACGTCTCCATTCGTCCCTCCATTCACGCCTGTCGCGATACCACTGGAGGCGGGCTGCACGATGTTGGGGCGTGAGCGGAAGACGGCCTAACGGTGTGCGGGACCGTAGCCCAGCTTCATGGAGACGGTTGCGAATGGTCCTCGCCGATACCCCAGGAGCAACAGTGTCCCTAATTTGCTGGGAAGTGGCGGTGCGGTCCCCTACGGCACTGCGTAGGATCCTACGGTCTTGGCGTGCATCCGTGCGTCGCTGCGGTCCGGTCCCAGGTCGACGGGCACGTGCACCTTCCGCCGACCACTGGCGACAACATCGATGTACTGTGGAGACCTCACGCCCCACGTGTTGAGCAATTCGGCGGTACGTCTATCCGGCCTCCCGCATGCCCACTATACGCCCTAGCTCAAAGTCCGTCAGCTGCACATACGGTTCACGTCCACGCTGTCGCGGCATGCTACCAGTGTTAAAGACTGCGATGGAGCTCCGTATGCTACGGCAAACTGGCTGACACTGACGGCGGCGGTGCACAAATGCTGCGCAGCTAGCGCCATTCGACGGCCAACACCGCGATTCCTGGTGTGTCCGCTGTGCCGTGCGTGTGATCATTGCTTGTACAGCCCTCTCGCAGTGTCCGGAGCAAGTATGGTAGGTCTGACACACCGGTGTCAATGTGTTCTTTTTTCCATTTCCAGGAGTGTATAATTTTCCGCTGCGCTAGCGCAGGTGAATGTGACAATGGGTCGCCAACGTGATGTGACGGGCAGGAGGTACTTTGTATGTGTGTACGCACGTACAGTATACACAAGGTAAGTTGAGTATCATTCCAAAGTTGTGATCGGTACATATCGCCTTTTGTTTACAACTGCCAACAACCTTAGCGATGTAGTAGCAAGGTGACGTCTCATAATTATTATGTGTGTCAATGAGAAATAAGTAACGTAAGCGGTTTTGAATGTGAACGTCTGTATAATGTGCTTTCACGAAATCATTTTATTCCGTGTCGTAATTTATGTCATAGCTACTAATCAAATGTGGGTATGGAGCACGCATGACTAAAAGTTGGCAGCCTTTCGAGCCGATACGTCCCTTTGTCCACGGCACTCTTGACTTTTCAAACGTTATCTGCCTACACCCTTGTTAGAACATGGTTGACCCTATATAGTAGAGGAGAGCTCCCACAGGGAGGCAAATTTGAACTCCCAATGCAGAACGGAGGTGTATATGTTTGATCCGATAGTCTGTCTGTCTATCTGCGCCAACATAGTTCTCAAACGAAAGTTCCAATTTTAAAGCCGTTTTTTATTTGAAAGCTGGTTTAATCGGGACGGTTCTTAGCTATATTTCTGGAAGTCTGTTCAGCCGTTTAAATTTAATCAACTATATGAAGTAAAAATGTTTTCCACCAGCGTGCTCTCTTGAAATACGTTACGTAGTCCATAAGAACTACATCACGTTATGTAGTACCAGACTGTAGAGCTCAAAAAGATGTACCTAAATAAAAAATTACGGTTGAACGATAATGATGATTTTTGTCTTCTGAAGTCGCCTGTTTCAGCACCTACAAATCAGAAAAAGCATGTTTGTGACTCAACTGTGAAAGACAAACATATGCTCTCGCCGACTTTTTGTGGTTCTTTTTGAGGTCTACAATTCATTACTAAATCAAATGATTTTGCTCTAATAGTTTAAGCAGCGTACTGCAAGAGAGCGCGACGGCAGCCCACTTTCTTGCGACTTGACTTACAATTATACCCACAGCTTATTTCTTGTGCTAACTAAAGTAGCTAAATGTATACTAGTAGATAGTAAATGAATATGTCTGTGAGTTAAAGAAAGAAACATGTAAATCGCATTAGTGGTTCTCGAGTTATAATTGCCCATCTGTGTCTGTTTGTGAATTCAGTCTTTGTAGTCCACGATTCAGACAGGTCGTGTCTACGGCTTTTCCATTTGAATCAATTTACCTTGTTAACCGTCGCTGCTTCACAGCTGCCTGTTTCATCAGTCTGTCACTTGTACCTCACTCCACTTTTGTACCATATGCTACTTCACGTGTATCAAGCTGCATCATGACGAGCTTCTAACGAAAGAAAATACTGGCGGCCACAGCTAGGAATATCATACATGCCCCTCCATCTTTTATTTCCAAAATTAGTCTTTTCTCGCAGACAATTAACAGGTTTGGAAATGAGAAACTTTTGCTCCGAAGTTGGAAAAAAATTGAAGTTTCCAATTTCTCAGTAGCTGCCCTGCTCCCTCATTCACGGAAATTCTTAAAAAAAAAAAAAAATCACCCCAGTTAACCAAAACCATTGACTTACTAATGCTAAACGTATACTTTCCCATCTTAAGCCTACGTGAAACCTTAACTAAGCACACGTTACATCATGAACTTCTTGCTGCAAAGTATCATTTATGATTTTCAGCTCATAGCTGTCCTTTAAATTTTCTGTGGTCTTGTTATTCTACAATAAACATCGGCACTTGGACCGTTGAATCTCCTCATAGACACTCACTACACTTATTGATGTTTATATATGATAGGAACTAAACAATATATGTTGTAGGCGTATTGCCATCCATCTTTACACATCATACGTTTTTCATCTAATATCTGCGCAGGGCCGTCCACTTTTACCTAATAACATTCACAGTTTTTTACTTATGCTAGCACTAGACCGTTCATATATGTTGTTTGCTATCACACAGCTCAGAAATACTCTGAATTATGTCAGCATATAAGAGTCCTTACATAAAATTCGTTCACAAACGTTACATAGTTTTACAATACACACAAAGTGTCATTGAATAAAATACGATAATATTTACAGAGTTTTTTCACTGCTGTGGTGACTATAGGTCTTTCATTTGAAATGTCTCCTCACGTGGCTAATGCTTTATTTTCCTCACGTGGCTGATGCTTTGTTTTCCTAAATTTGACTCATCGGTCAGTGCGCTCTCGCACTCCGTGTTAATATTTTGTAGTTACACTTTGGGCATGACTCACCCCAGTCAGCGCTTACTTCCATTCAAATTTGTACTGGTGCTCGATGCGCCGCTATATCACATCTACGTATTGAGACTCGAAATGATAATGGGAATAGCTCTCATTTAATACTTCAGGTTTTATTTTTATTTCACTCGATAACTTAACTAGGCGTTCAAACAAGATTCACAGGCCTTTTGACAGAACTGAAGATATCCTAGATCGTGATGACAGAGAAAAATAGCGAAACAAATGCTGTTGCTTTAGTTCGCTCGTAGCTTATTATGGACTTTGGTGCTCAAACATGTAAAAACTATGAACATAGCAAACATTTCTCATGTGTTTTATGTATTTGTACCTCTGTACTTGTTATTGTCTGTGTCCTATGTGAGATTCATGTCTTGTGTTTATTAGCTGTGTGGGTAACATTTCTGCATCGTGATACAATTAATTATAATGCTTCGGCGGCAATACCTCTCCTACTAATCCCTAAATGGGTGGCCGACTCTCACATTGCCTATTACTTTTCTATTCTCTATCCCCATATACGAGTGGTCGACTTCTGTGGTCGATCCAAAACTCTTTCATTATCATTTATATACGAGTGGTCGACTTCTCTGGTCGATCCAAAACTCTTCTTCATTATTTTAACTGTGGCTGGACACATCCTAGCGTAAATATTGTATACATATGTATTTCAGCAGAAACCTCATCACTGCTTGTAATCACTCGCAGACCATCTACCACTTGTTGCTAATAAAGTTTAATCTAATCGTCTCAGGATCACTACGTATTGTTCGCTCTAATTGTGTCCACTTACTTCGTTTTGGCGCCGTCCTGCTTCTCTTCGTCAGAATAATAAAATAAAAGAATAATGAAAATATAGAAGACTGTTTTCTCTGTATATATGCATATGTAATTTCTTTGCATTTCATAACATGTATGAAAAGTTTCTCTACATAGTTTATAGGGTGTTCTCCTGCCTGTATGGAAGATGATTTTAGCTCTTAAAGCCTAGGTTATGTTCTTGTTTTGTAAACTTCATGCTGCATGTTATCTTTTGTTACTATGTATAGTCTATGATCGGTTTCTGAACTACTCAATTAGTACTTCTTTTGTTCCAATTGATCCCTTTTTAGTCTCTTCTTTTTATCTTGAATAGAGAAGAAGGATAGACGACAGATTTTAGTTCAAAATGATGAAGAGAGAAGAACTAACAGCATGGAAAGAAAGGAAGTAAACTCTTAGTTAACTCGGGTACCTGTTAGGCGTCAGGTATCTAACACTGCAGAGTGCTATTGTCCCCTGAGGTTTCTCTGTTTCTGATGGTACTGCGTCCCTGTCAAAATGACTGGCTACAAATTTGATTTTCTGCTGTTCTGTCATGTTGTCAGGTATGATGCCCTCAAACTGACGAATGAAAGCAACAGGATGTATACTACCTTTGCTAGAAAAGTTACGAAATTTGTAAGAGTTGGCGTTACTGATTACTTCATTAATATGAACAATGCCCTTAAATTTTTCCTGTTTAATCCCACATTTCGAGTTTCTTTTTTAACACTACTTCCATATTGTCTATGTTTTTTCTCACCTCAGTTAGCTAAGGTATATTTCCGAACTGTTGTTCCATTTCTCTCAAACGACCCTGATCGTATTTGTATTACCATTAAAAAAAGTTTCTGTTCGTAAAACATTATGGCTAAGGGCTGCATTTTCATCCTTTAAGTCTATGGCCTGTTTGTTTTGCCTTTCATGGGTGTCTTTGCAAGTTTTGTTTATTTTACTCTGATCATTACTTAATTTAATGACTTCATCCCTAACTGACAATACAAAAGTATCTTGAGCATGCATGAGATCATTTACTCGTATTTTCACTACTTCGTCATCAATCTTATGATTAACTTCTTGCTTACACGTAGCTAATTTTTGACCCCATTCTTTACTCTTATGTTCAATTATTTTCTCACAAGCCCCTATACCAGTTTCATGAGAATCAAACCAGGTCCCTAAATGCTTAAACATACGGTTAATTTTTGCTATCTCCCCGTTTGTTGCTTCTGTTTCATCAGTAAGTAACTTTTGCCCTTTCTTTAATTAATTTGAATCCTATTTCAATTCTTTTTCCCCATTTTGTATCTTTTCTTCTAGCATTTCTTAAAATTCATTTTGCCCAGATACTAACTCCATTAATATTTCAACCATACTTTTATTATTACCTTGCATAGGCCATGTATCAGTTGACGCTGTTCTATGCCTTAATATACTTGTTCGACTTGTTGATTTATTAGCAATGGCTGTCAGGGACAACACCTCTGATATCACCATTCATCTTATTTAACTTATCATTGACACTAATGCCATCTACACCAGAATCCACCTCTCTAGTTTCACTTTTGCTCCTATCTGAAATTACGTTTTCTTGGAAGATTTCAGTTTCTACATCAGATGATTCTGGTAAATAGCTATCGTCCATTAGATTTTGTACACTTTCCTCATCTACCATTGAATCTAATTTTTCCTGTACATCTCCGTTACTGACTTTAGCTTAATATGCTCTTTAGGTATATTACTGATTTTATCTGGCATGCCCTGTAATTGGCTTGTTCTTCAATTTCATTACTCTGAGGATGCACTGCCTCTCTACTTCTAAGATTGTACCGCATTTCACTTTCCCCCGACATTTTGGTTTTAAAGAAATTATTACGAAACAATTTTCTTAAAAATCCCTATGCTTCCTCTCGCTAATTGTAAAGTGAGTAGCGTACACGCTACCTTCTTCTCCGGCGCGATGCTGCTGCTCGCAGAGTTTTTTTTTCCCTTTTTTGTCGCTTTGGGTGTCTTCGGCTGCCGTAGTCGACCACAGACATCTACCTCTGCCGTTCGCCGCTGGATGACGTTGGACTGCAGCTGGTGGGGGGACAGGTGTTGCTCCCATGTCATCCGCCTTGCCTGCTGTACGCTGCTCTGCTGAGTGCTCCCTGAAGCGTTGTTTCTCGTTGTTTCTCGTGTCGGTGAAATAAAACATAATCCCTTTGGACCACGCACACACTTATAACTTTACACTTCGATTTTACGATTTCACTTTCAACTACGCGATGTGGATTAATTAGCTACTATTAAATTTTGTTGCCTAGCCTAACAGTCCAAAGAAATTTACAAAAATTCAAAGAGGATATAATTTCGCAGTTCGAACAGTGTCGCTTTTTATCTTTTTCACTGTTCATGCACTTCTGATTCGGGCGTTTTATGATAATCATTACAGTTCACTGTTCTCACTATGATTTTCACGTCTCACCAAGTTCACAGTTCTCCTTAACGGGTATTAGCTTCTTCTTTAAACACACGTTCCCTGCAAGGGATTCGATGTATAAATTATGTGTCCCTTTGGAAGTCAGATCTGCAAGCTGGAGAGATCTGGAGAGATTGAATAAGAGTCTCTGACCGTTCTTTCCTGTAGTCTTCTAAAGTTGTGTCCCCAGCGCAGAAGACAGCTCGTGTCCGATTGTGTTTTTTGCAGGATGCCACTTGCCCAGGTTATTCTCTGTATCTGCAGAGGGCAAGATCTATAGTACTGACAATGATGATTGGCGACACTTCGCATTAATGTATTTAAATATTCACACATTTACACTGTCTGTAACAACACTCGACATAGCTTTCTTAATTGTATGGTAACTTTTCCATCCAGCTTCCGAAATATGCTACACATGTCCGGCTCTCCTGCGCGCACTAGACAGAGTGAGTATTACGTATTCACAACTAAGTTACACCCGATATAGAGTACAACGTGTCCGGCTCTGAAGGACACCCGAAACAGAGTATTACGTATTCACATCTAAGTAACGCGCGATGCTGAGATACGTGTCCGACCGTCCAGAACGGCCGAAACAGAGTGAGTAGCTCAGCCAAAGTACTTCGTCTCCCAGGCGCGCCAATGCAACCCAAAGGTGTCTTAAGCACATCTGTTGCAATATCGTTACACTTACGTTTCTCAAGCCTAGTGAAATTCAATAAAGAAAAGCGATAGACTCGTAGGGTACCCCTGAAAGATTGCCTTACTACAAATTGCGTTAAATACAATGAAAAGTATATAAATAGTTAATAAGAGAAGTTAGGCGTTTTGGCGCCTAGCACCCGAACGTGCCGATCAATCAGAAGCAAGTTGAGTACAATTAGCGGGAATCTTCCACGGGACTGGTATATACTTTACCATCTGTCTTTCGCTTGTACCTCAGCCCACTTTTGTATCATACGCTGCTTCACGTGTACCGAACTTCATCAATACGAGCTTCTAGCAAAATAAAATACTGGCGGCTACATCTAGGAATATCACACCACACTCGAACTCTGGCATCAGCTCTCACCAACTGAGATCGGGGCCCATCTGACCAGGCAACGGTCTTTCAGTCGTTTAGGGTTCACGTGATATGGTCAGGCGCGAAGGAGGGGCACTGCAGGTGATTTCATGCGGTCCGCAAATTCACTCGCGTCTGTCGTCTACAACCACAGCCAATTAACTCCGCTTTCGCCGCATTGTCCTAATTGATACTTTCGTCGTATGTCTCTCATTGATTTCTACGCTAATTTCACTCAGTGTTGCTTGTTTGTTAGCAAACGCCGCTACTCTCGGTTGGTAAGTGGAGGCCATCGGCCACTGCGTTGTCCGTGGTGAGAGGTAGCGCCTGAAATTTGTATTCTCTCCACACTTTTGACACTGTAGGTCGCGGAATACTGAATTCCCTAATGATTTCTGATGTGTTGGTGAATGTGCCAACACCTTGTAGATAGAGGAGACCGAAAATGCACGCTATCTAACGCAGACGGGCGTGAATTCTGGAACAGGATAAGTAGTGAATTCTAATAAGAAAAGTATGCAGCTCCTCTAATACTTAACTTTTATTTATCCTTGTTGTGAATACAGCATTCTTGATGAGACATTTCATACGATAACTATCAAACTATGTAAGGCTAATGGCGCCTTGCTAAGTCGTAGCCATTAACTTAGCTGAAGGCTATTCTGTCTCTCGGCAAATGAGAGCAAAGGCTTCGTCCGTATAGGCGCTAGCAACGTCGTCGTACAACTGGGGCGAGTTCTCGTACGTCTCTCGAGACCTGCCGTGTGGTGGCGCTAGGTCTACGATCACACAGTGGCGACACGCGGGTCCGACATGTACTAATGGACCGCGGCCGATTTAAGCTACCACCTAGCAAGTGTGGTGTCTGGCAGTGACACCACAATTTCCAAAGTGGAATATCCCATGTGTCTAGGTCCAACTACCATACCGCCTGCAAAGTATGTTAACAACCGCCGTGCGCCCATGATCACATCGGACACATCAGATACCTATACATGTAAATCACCAGAGTACAAACGACAGCTTCGCCAATGGATTGCCCTTCTGTACCCTGTGCACACGATAGCACGGCCATCTGTATATGTCGATATCGCTATCCCATGACTTTTGTCAGCTCAGTGTATATGGAGTGTCCTAGAATTGACAGCAGATTATTTATCACGTTAGTATTCCCAAAGCTATCGTACTGAGAGGTTAAATATTTCCAACTGTCCGGCACCGATATTACGGTCCGAACCAGTCCAAACCCTGCGCTGGATAAAAAAAAAAAAAAAAAAAAAAAACGATTGTTGAACAAGACATGCATATGGTGGGATCATTTCCTTTTGCTGTGTTAGTTTTTCTGCAAGTTACTACTTGCCATCATAAGGTAAAACTGCCACTGGTGTGAATACTTCGTTCCGCCCTCACCGTTATCATCTACTATCTGTGGACTGACAGCTATGCAGTTTTAGGGGAGAACTAGATTTCTACAGATTATCAAGAGCTCCGAACCACGGTGCAACTTTGCATTTTTCATTTATGCAATAAATACCAGAAAAGAAGTCCTAGGACACTAAGGTCTGTTTCACAGGTCTTTACTTTTGTAGTACATTACATAAACCCTTGAACACCTCGCTATAGATACTGAAACTCTACTGAATCTCATGTCCTTAGTGTGGCAACTGTATGACATCACATGGGCTTTCCGCTTTGTTTGATGTCTTGTCTACTGATTTACAGAAATTCTCAATCAAGCAAAAATCTGAAATGAAGTCATAATTTCGAGACCCATTCGTAAAAATCACGTAATATTTCCTCTTGCTTTTTTGAAATATGTTGACAAGGTGGTTTCTTTAAAAGAGCAGCGACAGGTTTCCTGCAAATTCCAGAACGAGATTTTCACTCTGCAGCGGAGTGTGCGCTGTTATGAAGCTTTCCTGGCAGATTAACACTGTGTGCCGGACCGAGGCTCGAACTCGGGACCTTTACCTTTCGCGGGAAAGTGCTCTACCATCTGAGCTACCCAAGCGCGACTCACGGCCCGTCCTCACAGCTTTACTTCCGCGGAGTTGGGAAAGTAGGAGACGAGGGACTGGCGGAAGTGAAGCTGTGAGGACGGGGCGTGAGTCGTGCTTGGGTAGCTCAGATGGTAGAACACTTGCTCGCAAAAGGCAAAGGTCCCGAGTTCGAATCTCGGTCCGGCACACAGTTTTAATCTGCCAGGAAAGTTTCCTGCAAATTGTTTGTCCAGTCTGATCTTGTACTCCATCTACACTGAGGTGAACAAAAGTCATGGGATAGCGATATTGACAGAGGGTGGTACTATCACGTACACGACATACAATAGCGCATTGCATTGGCGGAGCTGTCCTTTGTACTCAGGTGATTCGCGTAATAAGGCTTCCGACGTGATTATGGGCGCACAATGGTAATTAACAGACTTTGAACGCGAAGTGGTAGTTGGAGCTAGACGCATGGGGCATTCCACTTCGGAAATAGGGAATTCGAATTTCCGGGATTCACAGTGTCAAGAGTGTGCTGAGAATATCAAAATTCAGACATCACCTCTCACCACAGGCAACGCAATGACCAATGGACTTCACTTCACGACCGAGAGCAGCGGCGTTTGCATAGAGTTGTCAGTGCTAGCAAGTAACACAGCGTGAAATAATTGCAGAAATTAACGTCAAACGTATCCATTCAGCCAGTGTCGCGAAATTTGGCGCCAATGGACAATGGCAACAAACGATCGACGTGAGTACCTTTGCTAACAGCACGACTTCGCCTGCACCGTTTGTGCTGGTCTCGTGACCAAATCGGTTGAACCCTAGCCGACTGGAAAACCGTGGCCTTCTCAGATGAGTCCCGATTTCAGTTGGTAAGAGCTGATGTTAGCGTTCGAGTGCGGTAGAGACCACACTAAGCCATGGACTCAAGTTGTCAACAAGGTACTGTGGAAGCTGGTGATGACCCCATAATGGTGTGGCCTACGTTTACTTGAAATAGAGTGGGTCATCTAGTTCAACTGATCATTGATTGGAAATGATTGTGTTCGCCTACATGGAGACCATTTGTAGCCATTCATGGATTTCATGAAATTCTTATGTATGGCAGTCCTCCATGTCAGAACATTCTGGACAGTTCGTGCGAATTGGCCACTCAGTTCAGTTTGCGCACAAAATCCTGCACCGGCAACACTTTCGCGGTAATGGACTGCTTTGGAGGTGGCATGGCTCAACACTCATATTTCTGCAGGGGCTTCCACCGACTTGTAGAGCCCACCAGATTTCGAATTGCTTCTCGGGATAAGGAGGTCCGACACGATATTAGTAGGTACCCCTTGACTTTTATAATATAATAACCACGCAAACGGCGGGAGTTTAGGTTCAGGAAGAAGAAACAAAAACACGAAGGCTGCGGATAACATTGTAATTCTGATAGCGACTGCTCAGAATTAGGAAGGATAGTCGAATGGAAGGGATAGTCAGAAGTTATAAAATAAACGCTAGCAAAAGTGAAACAAATTAACGGGTTGTAATCGAATTATGTCAGACAACGATGAGGGAATTAGACAAAATGAGATACTGAAAGTAATAGATGAATTTTGTTATTTGGGTAGCTTAATAACTGACGATAATCGAACTAGAGAGGGTATAAAATGTAGACTGGTAATAGGAGGAAAACGAGAAATTTTTTAACTTCAGATGTAAGTGGAGTATTAGGAAGTCTTTTTTGAAGGTATTTGTGCGCGTTGTAGCCTCTTATGGAAGTGAAATCTGGATGATAGAAACTGCAGATACGAAGAGAACAGAAGCTTTTTAAATATGGTACTACAGAAGGAAGCTTAAGATTAGATCTGTAAATCGAATAACAAATGAGGATGTACTGAACCAAATTGGGGAGAAAGGAAATTTGACATCTCATCTTTTTAATTTGCAATTCTCTCTGTTCTCTGACTAATTTATGACACCGTTATTAAAATATAATTATCTGCTCCTATCCGTCACTTTATTTTATGACTCATATTTTGCGATACGTTTGGATTTTAGGCATAGATTGTCCACATTTTGATTCTGATGACATCTGTGTTGATGAGTTTACAAGTGCTGTAATTAAAATTGGTATCGCATCGCATTTTATGAACTACAGAATTTTTCCGATTTATTTCATCCAAAATAATCGTTGATGCTAAATCAGTATTTTGCTAGTTTATTACTTTCTGTTAATTAATAAGCTGTCAATGATGATTTTCTTTGATTCTCAAAAGTTCCAGCAAATCCGGATGGAGGTATGCTTGCTAAAAAAGGAAAAAGAACGAAACCAGATCTACATAGAGACATTGTGCTTTTAATTATTTACAGCGTACAGTCGTTTTAACGTGGTGAAAACAAATAACTCGGCAAATGAAATGTAGTAACCTGTGTTTCCGTGGCCGGTACATCTACTTAGGTTCCAACGTATCTGTGCTCGGAGAGCCTCGGCGGGAAGGATGGAGTACATTGTGTGCCATCTAGCGGCGCCACGCTGAAGCCGTACCTCAAAGCCTTTCGGCGCCTTCTTTATCGTGGTGTTGACCCCTGGAATCTCGGATAGAGACACTTCACTCATTTAAGAATGCTAACAAATTTCTAGAAATGACTGTGAATCTACGAACTGCAGTTTTAGCAGCACCGATCGCTAGGGGAAATACTATGGCTTCAGCGGTCGCCACACAATATTGGTATCATGCGCTGCTTACGGGTTATATGCCCTTTCCTTAGCACCGGACCTGTTTTGGAACCTCCCTACAGTCAAGGAGGATGTGAAATTTCGAGAATTTGCCGAAATAGTCCATTATGTGTCCTCCGTCGCTTGCTCACACAGCCCTTATCGAGATAGTGGGAAGGATCGGACCGATCCCTAACGCAGAATCCGGCACCAGCTGGCAAGATACCACTTTCCTCCGTCACCAACGATACATACACATGGTTGTAACACACTTACGTGAGATCCATCCCGAAATTCAGTAACGACATTCCTTCCCCCTGTTGTAAAAGTTAAACAAAACAGTAGTAAACATTTTGTTCTCTGACAAGCAAAATCTATGACGGCTTGCTGTTGGCTACATTCAGTTTCATACGTCAGAGAAATAGTTGAAAAAAAAAAGACCATGTTGGGCTGTCGGTCGAAAATAGGAAGTACCTGCTCTAGCGCTTTTTTTTCCTGAATCATTAGTCTTCTAGCAGGTTGGATGCGGCCCGCCATGATTGCGTCCGCAGTTATTTGCTGGACGTATTCCAATATCTGTTTTCCTCTACAGTTTCTTCCTTATACAGCTCCCTCTAGTATCATGGAAGTTATTCCCTGACGACGTAACAAATGTCCTGTCATACTGTTCTTTCTTGTTGTTAGTGTTTTGATGTATCCATTTCCTCACAGATTCTGTGGAGAACCTCCCCATTCCTTACCATATCAATCCACCTAATGTTCAATATTCTTCTGTGGCATCACATCTCAAATGCTTCGATTGTCTTCTGTTCCGGTTTTCCCATAGTCCAAGTCTCACTACCACACAATGCTTCGTTCCAAACGTACATTCTCAGAAATTTCTTCCTAGAGTTAAGACCTACGTTTCATACTAGCAGGCTTCTCTTGGCTAGGACTGTCCTTATTACCAGAGCTATTCTGCTTTTTATGTCTTCCTTGTTCCGTCCCTCATTGGTTAGTTTGCTGCCTAGGTTGCATAATTCCTTAACTTCATATACATCGTAATCACCAATTTTGTGTTAAGTTTCTCGCTGTTCTCATTAGTGCTACTTCTCATCAGTTTCGCCTTTCATAGATTTACGCTCAAAACCATATTCTGTACACAATAGGGTGTTGATCCCATTCAACAGATCCCGTGATTCTGCTTCACTTTCACTGAGGACAGCAACGTTACCAGCGAGTCTTATCTTCGATAAAAATGAAATGAAATGATCGTGTGGCATTGATGGCCAGGAGGCCCCATCCGGGGAAGTTCGGCCGCCGAGCTACAAGTCTGCTTACTGATTATGAAGAGGACAGCACAACACCCAGTCCACGAGCGAAGAAAATCTCCAACCGGGCCCGCTGCATGGTAGGTTACCACTCAGCTAAGCAGGTGGACTTAGCGTCGATATTTTTGCACCTTAAATTTTAATCCCGCTCTTGAAACTTCCTTTTATTTCCGTCATTGCTTGTTAGATGTAGAGATGTCAACTGAACTGCCTATTGGGCTATTAATTATCGCTGTATCTATAGCTTCAGTGAACTTCAAGCGTATCTCTCCATTCCTTAATATTTCTGTATCCCACATCTTTGCGCTCTGATTCTTCCTCACTAGTCTCTGAAACTTCAATGTATTCTTCATCATTACTAAATTGTAATCTGAGCTTACATTTGCTCCTGGGCACGCCTTACAATTCAGTATCTGATTTCGGAATCTCTGCCTGACCATGATGTAATCTAACTCAAATCTTCCCGTATCTCCCTGCCTTTTCCAAGGATAGCTCCTTCTCTTGTGGTTCTTGAAAAGAGTATTCGCTATTACTTACTGAAATATGTTTCAGAACTGAATCAGTCTTTCTCCTCTTTCATGCCAAGGTTTGTCATCGATTTGATGAGAACACCCCTATCAATGTACTGTTCACAGTAACTGACTCTCTTCCCTAACTTCCCATTCATAACGAACCCCACTCTCGGTACACAATTTTCTACTCCTGGTAATATTACCCTATACTCACTTGACTAGCATTACAGGATAGAAAAATAGCTTGAAATATTAACGTCAAAAAGATAGAATCTCCAGCATTTGTTACCTTTATCTATCCTTATAGAGCGCAAGACAGCCTAACGTGCAGTCGCAGAGTTGCAAATTCGGCTGTACTGTTGGTATTGTTGCATAATAAGGCGTTAAGCTATCGTGGTCTTTGTTCAATCCTACGGTGTTCAGGGTCAATTTTGGGAGGTTTTTGACATTTATCTAGTCGAATTCTGGGGCTTCGGTGACACTGTACAAACAACTAAAAAATGTAGCTTCCAAAACGCATTTGTTTAAAACGACGTTGAAAACTAGAAACAAGAAAATAATGAAAGAAATCCGTTAACATGATCAGATATGAACATTTTTATTCAAACAGTGATTTAGATGGTATCAAAGTAAATAATTTTTTTTGAAACTTTAATTCCTGTTTCTCCTCTTTGAAGAGTATTGTTCAACAGCATTTTCGTTAGTAACATTCGATGACATGTAAGAAAATTATTCAGTTTATTTCCAGCTTCAGATTTTTAATTTTCACTTCACCCTAACACTGTGAGTAAAATATTTTTTTGTAAATAATTTCTTGCTTTATTTTATAACCCATTGGGAACCGTGGGTTTAATCATGGACGCATTTAATTTAGGACCACTAATTCGAAAAAGGTGCATCCTAATCATACTAATAATTCAGGTAGAGGTCCTTTCCACACCGTATTGGAATACGGTAACCTGTTAGATATCAAAGTAACCAAACTTCAAAAAACTACTCGGTAATATCCATGACTCCTTTGAAAAATGAAATGTTTTGAGTGTCTCCTACAATATTTAATTTTTGGGCATGACATGTCTTCAAATTTACCAGATTAGCTATGTCGAGAATGGCAGATTTAGAATCTTACCACAACTTGGACAAATTTCTGTCGACCTCCGTACCGTGTATGGTTTGTAAGATATCTCATTTACAGTTCCGGTAGGCAGAAAACATTACCGATACAGATAGTACAAGACACAGTCAAGGAAACAATAAAATGTGTAGCTGCGAATTTTTTTATTTGGCGTTTGACTCTGTATTGTGTCTGTAAAGTGACTTATAGTAGTTGTCATTAAGTTCCGTATGAAATTGCTATGACTAAAGATGCCCTCTTACTGAGAGAATAAAGCACCAGAACGTATTATAATTACGCTAGCTGACTGCTCTTGACGTGTGATTCGATAGAGGTGCACATACGGAGCTCAATCGGTACTTTCTGGCGTCTAAAGTAATGTATTGTTATTAAATGAGCAAATTTCTCATCACTTAATTTAACCTTAGGTCCCATAAGCATAATATCAATTACACCTAGGAGGCAACGCATATACCATAATTGTGGGTTCAGTGATAATTTGCAACAGTTAGCTGTTAATATCTAGTAATACAACATTCCCACAAAAAATTTTATCAGTACGGCATAAAAACTGTTGGTCTGCAGTTCTCAGAAAAAATTATCTTCTGGAATCTGAAAAAACTTTATTAAAGTAGTAGAATTCCTTTCTGCCCATACAGTCCATACAATGTGAGAAGTGGTCTCATCGAACTGACGATTGATCTGAAGTCACAGACCATTTCTTTTATTATTTTTGTGCAAGGTATTGGTGCAGGCCTCGTGGTTGCTCATTGTCCCTATCATGAAAATGTGCTTCAGTACCCAAGGAATATTTCTTCTCCAATATGGATTTACACATTCGTGATTACGGCGAAGGATTACCTTTTCTTCCAGAGTAGGTGCATGGAGAATTATTGTGTACAATTCGCACTATTACTTCTTGAATACAAACCATACGCTGCTTTTATACATCGCTCTCCATCTTCCTCATTATAATTCAGTGCAGACACACTCATTATCACAACATATCACACCCAAGCAAAAGCGCACGTTCAGACCGGCACAGAGTGGAAAAGAATAGAATAAAGAAGAATGTTTCGTTCCATTTCAAACGTGTAAGCCATGTAGGCTGTGACAGCCCCATCAGCCTTCATTGGCCATGTCCACTCTCACTTCAAACATCGTACCGAAGACACTCTAGCATAGCAAAAGCATCAGTAAGTATACAGAAAATCGTTAAGTGGATGGAGATATGACAGTAAAGATTGCTCGCGGACAGTAGACACATAAAACATAATTTTTCGAAGTTGGCAAATTATAGCAGACAACTTTCAACTTTTTTTTCTTTCTTATGGCTATAAAACGTTCTTTTTTGCACCATTCACAGTTATGTGTTGACAACACGCACTCCATTTTTTTGCATTACCTGTGATCGATAGCAATTCAGGTACACTGCTTGTGTTGGAGAGGTCATCGACTGTGACCACTTGTAAACAATAATACTCTCACACCCTACACTAGGCAATTTTTATCTGCCTGGGACATATTGCCTCAAAATTAAATTAAAAGTAATTCTAGTCCACCAGTTGTGACCATGGTTTCCAGGACGTCTTCCCTGGTTGTAGGGCAAATACACGAACTGGAAATCTCCCTTGCAAATATTCTTATTTAAGGCTCTCCCCATGCCAACAACAGCTCGCCCAGTATTTGGCTGAAATGTCCCTGACTATGAATGGGCAAATACTCCGACAGCTACTTTACCTAGAGGATGAACAGTATATAAAAAGTATGCTATCAAATGGTTAACGTACCGTGCAGTGTCAGTCGATGAACATCTTTCAGACCTGTGCTATAATAACTTCTTTCGCATTAAGGATCTATCAGTATGCAATTTATCATCCATTCCATTGTGCCAAATCAGACAACGACATGACTTTGTAGGAAAATAAGAGAAACAGCGAAGAAATTTGGATTAAATGAAGTTACTCAAACGTTACTGATTCCTGGTTCTACACCGGGAGCAAAGTAGAATCCACACCAGCCGTCAAAAAAGTTTCTAGACTGATTTTATTCCTCGCGTACAAGCGACGTCAGCGCAGTAACTACGGTAGTAGCTTGAACTAACAACTGTAAACAACAGATGTGCGTTAGACCACTCACTTGTGAGCGCGCAGTCTAAAGTATTGGACGTGCACAGTGTTGTATCAACACTGTTGTGTCACAAATCTCTAAATCAAGTTTCCAAGACATTCTCCAGAATGTTATGAAGAAGAGAAAAGTGTGGGGAAAGTTTGTCCTGCACACATTTACTCCCAAACACGAACATTGTAGCCACCTGCCACGACTTGATGGAAATGCAGAACACGGACCACTCTTTTCCGGAACAAATCATCATGGGTGATGAAACTTGGTCTTATCAGTGCGGACCTACCATAAAACGACAAAGTGCACAAATTCGTATGACATAAGTAACATTCAAGCCGAGGTGACGAGCGAGTTGAACAGCGTCCCAAAGAAAGACCTTTCTGACGGTTTAACATGGCTCTATGAACGTTCTGTGTTTGTATGCTTGGTGTAGGGGTTATGTAGTTCACCTACTTTTTTCTGTTTCTTATCAATACAGTCTCAAAACTTTTTGGACTGATGGGGTACACACTCCGTCCCTGTGACCTCTAATCTTGGAGCATAGGACTTCTGTGCGCCTGTAAATTCCTGCGTTGTGCCATGTTGTAATTCAGCAAAAAGATTCGATCGCTTGGTGCTTGATTAAGGATTGTTTACTTAATTCTGGTTATAAACCTTGTGTCACTGGCTATAAATCTAAGGAACCGAGACACTGCTGGACAGGAATAATCACAGGCAATGATGGTCGAGTGGTGTATTTATAACGCAAAATGATGTAGATTTTACCACATGGGAAATCAGGATGACAGACGTCAATAACGTTCATGTTTGATACAGGTCATGCCCCCAACATGAAGGTCGATATCGGACGCTCAGTAAGGAATATGCCCTCCTCGAGAACTAATGGACGTTTTACACCTGTTATTCACGCTGGCTACCAAACTGTTGAGGAGTCGTTAAGGGATATAAGGGATATTGTCCTACTCATCTCTCAATGCGGCTCTCACTTTTTCCGAGGTTCAAGGAGCGGTTGTTCGTTCAGAAACACTTCTGTAAAGAACATCCCTAACAAGCCCTACAGGACATAGGTGCTGGGAATACGTAGGCCTCCAGGCATCCCATACGTTCAATATCTCCACAGAGGTCCTGTATTGACGGGCATTGTTGTCCATAAAGAGCAAGTCGGGACCTTCCGCACCCACAAACAGACGGACAGGATATAGATTAATCCGCCTGTCATATCGCAGCTGTTTTCGGCCATTGTGCGTAATGCCTACCAACACCATAACGCATATGCCATACCGATGACGTTCATGAGCATTCTGGAGACCAGAATCATTTACTACTGTGAAGCGGTGTTCGTGGGCTATCACTCTGAACCACTAGCTGTTGCCGACCCCAGCATGCTCCTCTTTCTCGACGATGGCGTGGTTGAAGAGGGATGTACTGAACAGACTCCCGATCATGCAAACCAGCATGCTTCAATCGTCGCGAAATGGTTCTGGCAGAGAAAAGTGTACAGGATCAGTTGGAAGGTCAGCAGCTATTTGCCTAGGAGTGTGATGTCTCTTCCTTTTCGCCACTAGAGCTACGTATCGATCGTCTTGCGGTGTGGTGGACGAACTACTACCACCGGCATGCTTTCGCACAGCATTTCCACCTTCAGTGTCCTTTCTAAATCGCGAGGTGACACTTTCGGACACACTCGCGAAAGAACTTGCCCCCCTTCTGACAGCCGTGTACCACAAGTCTCTAGAGGAACGGAAGGTTCCAAATGATTGGAAAAGATCACAGGTAGTCCCAGTCTTCAAGAAGGGTCGTCGAGCAGATGCGCAAAACTATAGACCTATATCTCTGACGTCGATCTGTTGTAGAATTTTAGAACATGTTTTTTGCTAGCGTATCATGTCGTTTTTGGAAACCCAGAATCTTCTCTGTAGGAATCAACATGGACTCCGGAAACAGCGATCGTGCGAGACCCAACTCGCTTTATTTGTTCATGAGACCCAGAAAAAATTAGATACAGGCTCCCAGGTAGATACTATTTTCCTTGACTTCCGGAAGGCGTTCGATACAATTCCGCACTGTCGCCTGATAAACAAAGTAAGAGCCTACGGAATATCAGACCAGCTGTGTGGCTGGATTGAAGAGTTTTTAGCAAACAGAACACAGCATGTTGTTATCAATGGAGAGACGTCTACAGACGTTAAAGTAACCTCTGGCGTGCCACAGGGGAGTGTTATGGGACCATTGCTTTTCACAATATATATAAATGACCTAGTAGATAGTGTCGGAAGTTCCATGCGGCTTTTCGCGGATGATGCTGTAGTATACAGAGAAGTTGCAGCATTAGAAAACTGTAGCGAAATGCAGGAAGATCTGCAGCGGATGGGCACTTGGTGCAGGGAGTGGCAACTGACCCTTAACAAAGACAAATGTAATGTATTGCGAATACATAGAAAGAAGGATCCTTTATTGTATGATTATATGATAGCGGAACAAACACTGGTAGTAGTTACTTCTGTAAAATATCTGGGAGTATGCGTGCGGAGCGATTTGAAGTGGAATGATCATATAAAATTAATTGTTGGTAAGGCGGGTACCAGGTTGAGATTCATTGGGAGAGTCCTTAGAAAATATAGTCCATCAACAAAGGAAACACTCCGTCTTCAGGCCACAAGTGGCCCATCGGGACCATCCGACCGCCGTGTCATCCTCAGTTAACGATGCGGATAGGAGGGGCGTGTGGTCAGCACACCGCTCTCCCGGTCGTTATGATGGTTTTCTTTGACCGGAGCCTCTACTATTCGATCGAGTAGCTCCTCAATTGGCATCACGAGGCTGAGTGCACCCCGAAAAATGGCAACAACACATGGCGGCTGGATGGTCACCCATCCAAGTGCCAGCCACGCCCGACAGTGCTTAACTTCGGTGATCTCACGGGAACCGGTGTATCCAATGCGGCAAGGCCGTTGCCTCATCAACAAAGGAGGTGGCTTACAAAACACTCGTTCGACCTATACTTGAGTGTTTCTCAACAGTGTGGGATCCGTACCAGATCGGGTTGACGGAGGAGATGAGAAGATCCAAAGAAGAGCGGCGCGTTTCGTCACAGGGTTATTTGGTAAGCGTGATAGCGTTACGGAGATGTTTAGCAAACTCAAGTGGTAGACTCTGCAAGAGAGGCGCTCTGCATCGCGGTGTAGCTTGCTCGACAGGTTTCGAGAGGGTGCGTTTCTGGATGAGGTATCGAATATATTGCTTCCCCCTACTTATACCTCCCGAGGAGATCACGAATGTAAAATTAGAGAGATTCGAGGGCGCACGGAGGCATTCAGACAGTCGTTCTTCCCGCGAACCATACGCGACTGGAACAGAAAAGGGAGGTAATGACAGTGGCACGTAAAGTGCCCTCCGCCACACACCGTTGGGTGGCTTGCGAAGTATAAATGTAGATGTAGATGTGGACTCACTACTGTGGCCACCGTAGTGTCACTTTGAGCGACTTCGAACCGTCCAAATGCTCGTCCACGATCGCAGGTACTCAAAGAAATATTGCAGATATGTTGTCATAGCACACGGAATTTCGCACTAAACAGTTCGACAAGAATCTTCGGCAAATGCCGCACAGCATGAACTGTTGAATGCATACAGAAGATTCATGCACAGGCTTCGCTCGAGTTAATAAGACCCGACATCTACATTCCCTTTTACTGTCATTGGCTGGGTGTTCCGCAGCAATTGTCGGTTATTCCGTAGCAATTAGCTCTTGTTCCCAAGCAAGTACCATTTGTTGCTTAGCAATTTCAAGCACTGTAGTATGAGAAACAAGGAAGTAGTAAATCAGAACAAAAATATGTTCAAATGTGTGTGAATTCCTAAGGGACCAAACTGCTTAGGTCATCGGTCCTTAGACTTACACACTAATTAAACTAACTTATGCTAAGAACAACACACACACACCCAAGCCCGATGGAGGACTCGAACCTCCGGCAGGAGGGAAATCAGCACAGTGTTAGAGTGTTTCATTAGAAGATGCCCTCAGATCATAACCATTACTTGCTCACATTAACTACAAATTTTACGCTCTTCCTTGTGCTTCTATTCCTACAAATGGCAGCTGAAAATTTAGCGCACCACAATTACTTCATGTTTTTGTTTGTTTACTGTTTACATCCTTCAGGAAACTGACAAACATTTGCAACACTGTTCCAGAAATGTGTTGCCTGTCACCATGTACAAGTACCTCTCTTGATAACATAAGTCACATCAGGTACACAAAAGTATAGATGATCTTGAAAACTTGACATTTAATGTTCTGGTAAGAAAACTACATTGTTGCATTTACCGTACGTGTGTCTACAACAATGTGGCAACATAAACTTGATAGGCAGTACGTGACTTTAGACACCAAGTATGTAGAAATGTATTTCGCTTTATAGTGACAAGTGGACATTTGAATATTTAAGATTCTGCTAGGCGAAGTCCTACACAGCTGACTCGAAATTTTTAATACCTGTAGTGGCATGCCTGATCAAACGATTGTTTTGAAGAGGCAGCAGGATTATTTATGAGACTTCAATTTAGAAAGAAGACGCAGTACTGGTTTGGCTAATTCATCGTTTTATTCGGCACGTCATGGCGTTCTTTTTCACAAGAGAATGTATAACTTAAAAATAATTGAAAAAAGGCTCACACAGTAGAGTTTTGAAACGATACAGCAGAGCTGAATGCGTTTCTCTTGTTTTTTATTAGCTTTGAGCAGAACATTTTTTTCTTCTGTAGAAGTCTGAAACATCCGATATAATAAGATCCTGTAAATGAAAGTATTTTTCTCTGTGTTCTGGTGACATTTTGTAACCACCATTTTTTAGATAAGCAAGAAACAAATTACAAAGATCTCTGGCTGGCAGGCTCAGACAGCTGCAGTTTTAAAACCATGTAGTACAGAGAGTTCTGCTTCACACAGAACATGTTGGTCATCTTTGGTCTGGAAACCTATAATTCATCATGACATAGGCTTCGAACGTTCTCGATTTATGTCAGTAGGACTTGTTCAGATCACATATTTCTCGTAATCGCATTAAAACCATTTTATTTATAACAACATGGTATCAGCAGACGTCTTATTTAACACAAAATAATAAACGCCACATACACCGTCCATCCAAAAAGTACCGATATTGATTCCATTTCTGGTGTATAAGCGACGTTGTAAGCTATTTGTCGTGTCCTTCACTGTTTAGGTATCGATCTCCACAAGACAAAGAACAGAAATGTGCAGCGTCTCGGTGGAAAAGAATTCTTTGCAGCTTTAACAGGTGCATTCCATGTAGCGCTACAGTGGATGCACCAGATGATTTCTGCAACTCGGTCCGTATCAGCGAAGCAGCAACCTGTTAAATCTCACCTGCCTTACCTGGTGTGCACTCGTTCCGATGTTGCGCTCCAACTAGTAGCACATACATAATCGTCGAATTAAAAGAGAGGCCTGTGAAGTGGTTCATTGGCCAGAAAATAAAATTCTTAGCAGAATGCTCTATCGTCGAGACTCTGTCTTTGCCATTTAAGTTGGTGTACATGAGAAAAGATTTAAAATCAAAAATAAATGTACATCATGCCAGAACTCATAGACTCTTCGCGGAAGCCACTAATTCAAAGTAGTCGTCTTTCCAGCTTAACTCTGACGGACGAGCGACACCATTACGATATCACACAAAATATGCTGCCACACGGGACATTATAAGAGAAACTCTCCGCTACTATTACGTTTCCACATGGAACCGCGACCGAAAGGCCATCTATAATTATCTACCACGAGAGTGAGTATATACACAGTAAGACAGTAAATGAAGTCCTACTTACCAGTACGAATGTGAGACATAACATAATAACATGACCTAACCTTCGTTGATCTGATATAACCATGTCTAAATCTTTAGTTAATATCACAGTTAAAAATATATTTTCACCATTAGAAAAATCACTTCCAGCGCAACTGTACGTAATTATATTTCACAGACATTAGGTGAACTAAGAATAAATCTAACTGCGCCGCTGAGGTAGCGCTTCCACCTGCTACATGATCTGAACTCATCCAACAAGCATTGCTATCTATTGAGGACATGCGACACTACCTCTACGTTTTGCAGACTGTGGCGTCAGACAAATCACTTACTTAGCGTTTTCTGAGTCACACCAGTAACGCACACTTACACGCAGTTGAAGCACTTCTTGTAATAACTTTATGATCGATGTTTTGGAAATTTGTGGTAAGTTCCTTTGGGACCAAACTGCGAATGTCATCGGTCCCTAGGCTTACGCACTACTTAATCTAACTTAAAGTAACAGACGCTAAGGACAACACACACATCCATGCCCCAGGGAGGACTCGAACCTCCGACGGGGTAGCCGCGCGATCCATGGCAAGGCGCCCGAGACCGCACGGCAACCCCGCGCGGCAATCGATTTTTCTGTTATAAAGGAAGAGACTATCCTGCTGTTTCTAAGGGTGTTATTCCATCAAGACTGCGTCCTACTTTTTAGTGTCGATGGGAGTAATCGTATGACAATCTTCTAGAACATTTGAGACACCTTGCTGTAGCCCCTCTCTGGAACCTCGCTTCCGCTCTTTTAACAGACTCACTTCTCCACCTTGCATGACAAAGGTCGAGCATGGCTGCCGTTAATCTCCCGAATTCTGATGCGCTACGCGATTAAAATCCACTTAACTCTAGAACCAAACCTAATATTTATATGTGGGTTGCATCCATAAATTGCAAAATCCACAGAGCTTATTTTATTCTCTGTTCGAACACAAATTATACTTTTCGTCAGATGAAGAGCTTACTGTAACGTTTAATTCGGAAATTAGCTTGGAAACTGCCTTGTTTCAGTGTCACTGTAATAACAATGGTGGCAGCTTAAACTAACAACTGTAAATAATACAGGCGCATTCGAACAGCTGCTTGTGAGCAGTTAATGTTAGGTGGTGCATGTGTGGTCATAGTCTGTCACGGTGGTTGTGTCACAAATCGCAATGGTCCAACTCTGTAAATGAAGTACTGAAGACATTCTCTTGAATGTTCTGAAGAAGAGTAAAGTGTGGGCAAAGTTAATCCTTTACATCTTGACCCGGAACAAAAACAATGGCATGTGGTTGATTGTTGCAACTTGATTGAAATCCAAAGTACGGACAACTCTTTCCTGGGAAAAAATCTTCATTGAAAATGAGACTGCTCTCTCGATGAGAACTTACCACAAAACTATCAAGTCCTGAAATTCAAATGAAAGAACAATAGTTCGACGGCATACAGACATTCAAGTCAGTGTGGCGTGCCAGTTGAACAAGATCTTTTCTGACGCAATCACGTTATACGAAAGTTTTTTTCATTGTACTCAAGTCGAGGGAGGGGGAGGGGTGGGGAGACAATGTAGAACACTTAAAGCACTAAATTCACCATTAACGTATCTCTATTTTTTAGTAATCCAGTCTCGAAACTTTTTGGACTAGGGTAGCTTCAGAAACATACACTGAGGTGACAAAAGTCATGGCGTAGCGATATGCGCTTATACAGATGGCAGTAGTATCACGTAAACAAGGTATAAAAAGGTAATGCGTTGGCGAAGCTGTCACTTGTACTTCGGTGATTCATGTGGAAAGATTTCTGAGTCATTACGGTCGCAAAACGAGAATAGAGTCTCAACTCGAAATGGTAATTATACGACGAACGAGAGCAGCAGCGTTTGCGTAGAGTTGTCAGTGCTAATAGATGAGCAGCACTACCTAAATAGCCGCAGAAATCAATGGTGGACTTAGGACAAACGTATCTGTTAGGATAGTGTGGTGAAATTTAGCGTTAATTTGATACAGCAGTGCTTTTGCTAATGCGAGTGCCTTTGCTAACGGCACGACATCACCTGCAACACCGCTCCTGGTCAGATGAGTCCTGATTCAAGGTGGCAAAAATTTCTGGTAGGGTTCGACTGTGGCACAGATCCCACGAAACCATGGCCCAGGTTGTCAACAAGGCACTCTGCAAACTGGTGGTGACCAACAATGGTGCGGTCTGTGTTTACGTGACATGGACTGGGTCCTCTGGTCCAACTGAACCATTCACTGACTGAAAATGATTATGTTGGCTACTTCGAGTCCATTTTCAGCCACCAGACGCGTTTCGCTTTATTGAGGTAAGGCATCATCAGTGGCCTGTAATTAAGTAGTCTGGTGAAAAAAATCACGCATTTTTGTAGTTGCAACGACACAACAAAAATACCCTCAAGAATTATAAAGCAACTACGGACACTATGGCCACACAAATGAAGAATTCATTTTTATTAATTAACAAGGCTCCTGTCGACGGGCCATCCTTGTTCGTGATTGGTTTGAAAAACATTTTGGACAATTCGCGAGAATGATTTGGCCAGTCGGATCGTCCGACACGAATCACATCGAACATTTATGGGACGTATTCGAGAGGTCAGTACGTGCACAAAATCCTGCACCGCCAACATCATGGCTCAATATTTCTGCAGGCGACTTCAACGACTGGTTGAGTCCATGCCACTTCGACCTTCTGCACTATGCCGGGCAAAAGGAGACCCCAAACGACATTAGGAGGTACCCTATAACTTTTGTCACCTCAGCATACAGAGAATTCAGATTTGACAAATGATTGAAACATCTGTATACGTGAAGATGGTCTCTTAAGTATAACGTACTAGCTGAATTAGTAAAATTTATTAATGTACAGCAATTTGTAGTACGACACAGCGATTTTTCACAATTTCCTACAGACACGTTGTAGATCATCTCTTACGGCCAAGAATGAATTCCTTAACGCAAGCCGGCCGCGGTGGTCTAGCGGTTCTAGGCGCTCAGTCAGGAACCGCGCGACTGCTACGGTCGCAGATTCGAATCCTGCTTCGGGCATGGATGTGTGTGATGTCCTTAGGTTAGTTAGGTTTAAGTAGTTCTAAGTTCTAGGGAACTTATTACCACAGATGTTGAGTCCCATAGTGCTCAGAGCCATTTGAACCATTTGAACCTTAACGCAATAGACGTGATTCGTGGGAATGCTGTGTACAATTGGAAATCAGTAAGTCAACTGGAATCGCAAATAGAAGATTGTGGACTTTTAATAGTGACAGCCTGACAGGATGCAGCACTTAGGATATGTTACGATGGACTACGAGTTCTGGTTTCATGTATGGGACATAAAAGAATGTGATAAGCGCAATATCTACAGCATGACATAGCACATGCGTGGCAAATGTGCCTAATAATGATAGCACGAGTTTAATAAAGCACATTACCCTGCAACAGAGAGCCGGCCGGAGTGGCCGTGCGGTTCTAGGCGATACAGTCTGGAACCGAGTGACCGCTACGGTCGCAGGTTCGAATCCTGCCTCGGGCATGGATGTGTGTGATGTCCTTAGGTTAGTTAGGTTTAATTAGTTCTAAGTTCTAGGCGACTGATGACCACAGAAGTTAAGTCGCATAGTGCTCAGAGCCATTTGAACCATTTTTTGCAACAAAGAATGTATTCTTTTATTATAAACAATTATGCGTGAAGATGGTATCCTAGCTCTTACTGATGTACTGTCCTCTTCATACTGAATTTAAATAATATGGTGCTAGTTGTAATTTTGTGGATGAGAATACAGTCATCTACATTTGCATTTGCGGTGTTGAACATAGATTGTTTATGGATTGTTTGAAGACGTTTAACTTCAGGTAACTAAGATTCTTACGCCCGCGTACTTTCAGTAACAGGAAACTGTTGCGTTTCATAGACAGCTATCAGTAACTAATGTTTGACTATAGACCATTGTAAGCAATATTAATTAAATAATATCTCCCAATAATGTAAAAGATTTTAATTGGTCAGTTTGTATCAGCGAAGTTTGTGTTTACTTTATTCTTGAGGTGGTTTCTTCCGAAACACAACTGTGTTCGTGTAACATAGTAGCTACGACTTGATCTGTGCCGAAAGCACGTATCTATCGAAGCACAGCTATTATGAGCATTCATAGTTACCTCTGGGGTACTGCAAGAAAACTACAAGACATATAGAAAAAACCTATCACTGGATAGAGTATCTCCTCAAGTTTCAATTCATAGTACGCGCCGTGGCGTAGTTACAGAGCGCATCGCTGGGGGTAGGTATAGCAGAACACGTGGACAGTTCATCTGCTTCATATTGTCACAAAGAATTATTTTACGTTATCAGGTAGGCAAACCAATGAACCGGTTACCAAAGTGGACGGCTGTCGGTGTGCCTTCCAGACCATTTAATTGCTCGCAAATATTAACATTTATCATGTCAGAAACGGAGCCCATATAAAACATCTGAAATATGGGTTAAAAACTTGGAGAGATGCCCTATCCAGTCATATTTGTCTTATTTCTGTGTGTCTTGTAGTTTTTTCTCGGTCATCTTCTGAACCCCCCGAAGGTACTTACGAATAACCCTGTACACTGAGAAGAGTTGTGGGCTCCTAATCTGTCCCTAATAAAGTCCTGCCGGAGGACGATGAGAATTATTTGAATGATACTTGAACGCCACATCTCTTTTCAGTCTGATTCCCGCTTAGCACTTCCATCTGTTTGTTACCTTTCTTCTTCCAGCCGTTCCATCTTTGATGATTTTATCCACTCTTTAAATCATAGAAACATATCTGCTGGTAATGGTTCTTACATTTCTCTTATTTCGAGATGTGGAAGCGTTGTCTCAATCACCAAGCGCCGAGAACCACACTAACAAATATTGAAACAGTCTTCGGCTTTCTGGAGCCTGATAACGGGATCATTGGCCTAAAGGAGAAAAATAATTGAAATTTCACTAGAGATTACAATCTTTTGTACGATTTTATAGACATAACGTCTTTGGATCTTCAGTGACTAATCACGACACAGTAATCTTGACACAACCCAAGCCGCTTTTTTTAATTTTTTTCTGCTTAATGGTTTCGTCTGTCCATCTTCAGACGAAAATGTTGAGGTGGTGGCAGCGCCGTAATAGTCAACTTTACTGGCACCAGGCAGACGTAATGCTTGCAATGCAGCAAGGTTGGTGTAAAATATTTTCCCCGATCGTGCCTTTTGTCCCTAGCTTCTTCGCTGGAGAAGCTCTCATAGACAGATACAACGGCCGCCCTCATTAAGTTTCAGTGTGCAACTACAGTAACGTGTGTATGGAAGGAAGAGACGTACAGACAGATTGACGATTTGGATCGGGGGTTGAGCTCGAATAGCTCAGTTGATAAAATCCTGTAAAAATTTGAGTCATAGTCTGGCACATGGTTTTATTCTGTTAGGAGGTGTCGTTACAGTGTAAATTTCGCTGTAGAGTGAAAGACTAATACAGCAAAAAGTCTCTTAGGGTGACTGTGAACTTCTGACGTGAGCATCGAGGAAAAACACGCGTCATTGCCAGGCTGCACCTTCACTCAAAACTTTTGGCTGTGCCCGTTCACGAGAAGTATGAGTTTCCCGTCAGATCTAGAACGGATTATGTAACCAATCGTATTTACCATTAATTGCGGTTCAACATTAAGGCATTTATGCATTCATTATTCTTCGATGGTTAACCAAAAAGTAAGCTTCTCATACCTCTTAAATTTAGCGTGTATTGCAGTCTGTAAAGGGGTCCGCATCTGAGTAGACGTATCTCAGGATCTCAGTTACTCCAATCTCGCATACAGCAGCTGCCGCTCTGCTATCACCGAAGGTTTAGTGCCTGGAGAGGACGACTGTGTTTCTTCCTGCCGCAAACTGGATCGTTAGCTGTGTAGTAACGTTTCCGAGGCCGCGTAAAGTATCGTCGATTGAAATTTGTAGCCATGCTTTTCTAACTGTAGAGGTGGACGTTAAAAGTAAGCGATGTCGGGATGTTTGTGCATGCAGTTACTCCAATCTCTATAAAGTCTCCATGTCAATGAGTATATCAGCGACAACATTGTGGGGATTTTACCTCTGTGCTCTTTCATTTGGAGTGTTCCTGCAGCGAGATATGCAGGAGAGCTTGTAACACTGCAACACACAGCCCACAAATCTCTTTCAACATTTTCCAGAGATAGGGTCTAATTTGCATGAGAAAAATATTAGTTTTCTGTAATTTCGAGATTTCACCTGCAAGTAAAACAAAATAAGTTTCTTGGTGTTTGACATGCATTTTTTAGAACGATTATGCAATTTTATATAAATCATAAGCGTTATATCGGAAGGGAAATGTTAGATAAAGTTAGTTCCTGTATTTGTTAGAGAATAAACAATGATCCTAGCGACGATTCTGCGCATTGATTTGTTACTTGAGAGTGTGCACACTTAATGCTCCAGTACCAGCCATGATGTAGTGTCGATGAGTGTGTCACATGCAACTCGAGAAATTGGCCAGTATGATACCAAGTCATATTTTACGTGACACATTGAAAGTGACGTTCGCCGGCAGATAAATTAAGCTCCAGATAACATCAAGAGCCTGCCCCTAAATCGTCTGTACTTATTCAGTGTGTTCTCGTAACAGCTGTGGCTAATGGAGCACTGTCACAGACGCCGAACTGGCGTCATCTCAACAGCATCGACAACATTTGAACCGTAACGCTAGTCATGTAAAATTCTAACTTCTCGTTCTTGTCATTAACCTCAGTGAGTGTTATGTGGGCTAGTGTTCTGGACTTTTACTATTGTTACAGAATCGATTGCCGTTGATGAATATCTAATCCGTCAGTTCATGAAAGAAACAAGTTCAAAAAATTATGAGTTCTGTCTTGTTAGAAAACAATACAATTTTTTATTAATAAGATCTCTTTCCGTCAGTTTGTTCAATAGCATAAGAAGAAACAGTGAAAAACCGTCATTATTTGAATGGAAATATTATTAAAATAACACTAAGTTAATTTAAATGGAATAATAGAGCCAAACTAGAATTTTATTTTTCTGGAATTTTCATTTTATGGTTGATTTTGTAAAAGTGTTCTCTGTTTCTTGCTTGGGGTTTCGTATTTCGGCGTTTGAACTGCGTTGAAGTTTGACAGTTATTGTTCCGTGCAAAAATTGTAAATAAGTTAAAAAATGGAAATTCTATAATCTCCATTTGTGGAGATGAGTTTTCCCACTACAGGTAAACTTTTATTGAAGATCACGTAATTTTGAATGTAATAGAGAGAGCTCACTAGTTAGCCATTCCTGTAACGATTATCTGCATTTTTAACACTACTGCATTTGATTTTCTTTAGTGATTTAAAACGATAATATTTTTCTATCGAACTGAGTGACGTACATCTCTTAGTTTCGTCTGCAAACTGATTCATCAGCTTACCCTTGTTCAAGTAAGTGACATAGCGATTACTCTTCTCATAGCTAAGAGATTAGTCAACATAATTTATTCAGTTAGATTGGCGTAGGAACCTGGAAATGTTTTCACTGAGCTGTTGTAGGTTATTCAAAATTTCGCGCTACGTTTCATTTATCTTATATATGTGATCTGCAGTATTTTACAACTATCATTCAAAATTTACCTGAGAAGAAAAGTAAGTTATTTGTAGACGTAACTTGCTGTATATTTTCCTCACTAATCGGTTATTGTTTGCGATACGACAAGGCTTACGCTATCATGGTAATTTGTGCAGCCAGTTAGAAAGAGGGAAAGTTTACAAGCTTCTGCGAGGTTCATAAATGAAGAGAGAGATAATGTTTTGTGTCTAGCCGATGTCAACTTTTGCGAGCTAACAATACGGTACCCACGTGCGCCACAGCCATTACGAAGAGACTGTCGTGCTGTGCAATGCCAATTCAATAAGCACGTATGTTGTATCAGCAGTGATTCCAACGAACTTGTGACGTCACACTAGGCGGCTTGTCCCCTACACTTCGCGAACGCTTAGCTCCGTGCTGGGCCCACGGGAAATCAAAATTTAATTGAACATGTACCAACTAAAGATCTTAATCTTGTTGTGTGCTGTCGAGAACTTGAATACATTTAAACACGCAATCAAGTACTGTGAAATAGTTACTCGCCCCCTGCCGGAGACGGCTGCTGGCATTCGTAAGACCCCCGGTGTCACGTGCTGTGACGGACGCGCCACGGCCGGTCTTTCCCGTGGTCCTCGTGCTTGACTTGTTCCCCCAGCACTCCTCGGTTGCCCTTGTGCCAAGAGCCGCTGCGCGCGCCTGGCTTCCTCCGCTGTCGACGACCCACTGAGAACTCATTCAGATTATTGTCAACTAACTACACCTAGAACTTGTTGCATCGTTTGTGCCGCTACAATATGCCACAAACTTTTCATCTGAACCCACCTTAACTCTGTCATTCACAAAAACCCCTGCGAGCAACACTTGTTCCAGTAATGTGCAGTGACCAGAGTTCCACTCGCCACTCCACGTGGCAGTTCATAACGCTGTAACTCTTCAGCACAGATAATGGAACAAAAGTAGCGAAAGACAGCAAAAATATCATTCCGTATCCCACCAGTCCACAACTCGCCAATCAGCACGAAATGTGTGTGTCGACAGGAGTTGCTTCTCTGCGCCTGTGCGATTACAACCTTTCCGGCGAGATAGAAGTAGGATAGTGCAGGACCAGTTGCTGTTACTGGTCGTCGTCCCGTTCTGGTTCCGGCTCTGGGAACACGTACTTGGTGACAGAGCGCCGCTCCGGAGAGGTCGGCATGTAGGCAGCGTCAGTAGGGTTGCCGTCGTCCGGGGACCAGGAGCCCAGGTCGAATGTGTACCGCACCTCGCCGTCCTCGCCCACGAGAGCGTAGCGCGTCAGCAGCACGGGCGGCCCCTTCTGCAGCGGGCGCTCGGTTTGCCGCTGCCGGCTGCGGACGCTGCCGTCTCCGGACGTCGGCACCGCGGAAGACGACGTGGGCGGCGACGTGTCCGCGGTTCCCGGCGGCTGCTTCTTCTGCTTGCGCGTGCTGGACGCCCGAGAGCTGCTGGACGTCGGCAGCGAAGTCAGCACCGCGCTGCTCAGGCGCTTCCGCAGCTTGCTGTTGCACAGCACGAAGAACACGAACAGCACCAGCCTGCACACAGCACAACCACTTTCGTGCATACAGCCATGTTTACTTACCTCTAACTCTCTGCAACTACAGGGTGAAAAGTATTTAAACCGACAAACTACGCGAGGTTGTAGGGGACATAGAAACAAATATTTTTCCCTAATGTCATTTTTTCCTACGAGGATTATTTAAACCGTCGGAGGCTGTATTACGCTCTTCAGTTGATAGAGGCCGTATTACGATCTTCAGTTGTAGGTAACTGCTGTCCACCAGTGTAGTAGTGCATTGTCTCTGTTTACTAATGGAGCGATACACCTAGAGTGAGTACACTGATATGGTTGGTGCCTACTACATAGCGCTCCACAACGTACGAGGCCGGGCGGGCCGTGCGGTACTAGGCGCTACAGTCTGGAACCGCGCGACAGCTACGGTCGCAGGTTCGAATCCTGCCTCGGGCATGGATGTGTGTGATGTCCTTAGGTTAGTTAGGTTTAAGTAGTTCTAAGTTCTAGGGGACTGATGACCTCAGAAGTTAAGTCCCATAGTGTTCAGAGTCATTTGAACCATTTGAACAACGGACGAGTTGCACAGCGGGTTTATCAACAACAATATCCTAATCGCCGTATCCCGCTCATACGACCTTTCATGCTGTGTACCAACGTCTGTGTGAGACCAGGTCATGTAGCAGATTACCTGGACAGGGATGCAGTCACACTGTAAGAACGCTGCAATTTGAGGAAGCTGTCTTGCAGCATGTGGAGCGGGATCCTTCAATCAGCACTCGTGCAATTGCACGTCACATGGGGACGAATCACACGAATGTGAGAACAGCTCTTCGAGTCTCGAAGGACTGTTCTCACATTCGTGTGATTCGTCCCCATTTCACTTACAGCGTGTCCACAACCCAGAGCACAGTTTTCGCTGTGGTACCTGGAACAGTGTGAAATGCCTCCTCTGTGTTGTTCACCGATGAAGCAACGTTCGGGCGTGATGGAGTCTTCAACATGCACAATTCGCATGTTTGGAGTGAGGATAACCTAAATGCCACAGTTACTAGCGCTCATCAAGTGCGGTTCTTCGTTAATGTGTGGGTCGGTGTTGTTGGAGACCGTTTAATTGGGACGTATCTGCTACCTAGTTGTTGTCTCTTGGTCATAAAAAAATGGAAAAGTGTTTGTTGGTTTAATTAATTTGCTGCCAGAGAAATCTTCCTCTACCGGTTTAAATACTCCTCATAGGAAAAAATGACATTAGGGAAAAATATTTGTTTTGATGTCCCCTACAACCTCCCAGAGTTTGTCGGTTTAAATACTTTTCACCCTGTATACTGCAGAAGAACCGATGATATTACTGCAGGCAAAAATCTTTACAAGAAATGGGTCAGTCTGACCACGTTTATAGTCTACTGGTTCATACACTATGAGATCCGCTCGTATAAACTGGTGTCCAAAATTAAAGTAACAAAAAGAAATTTTGCAATGTTGCGTTTATTTTTCCACAAAACAGTGCAAACAGGTGACAGTAAAGTAGAATACAGAACGCAAACAACTGCAATACGAGCAACGGTAAAAAAAAATGCTCTTCGTTTTTCTCAACTTAACTGATTTGCGCACACATTCCGACAATTGGTTAATGTGATCAGTAAGGAGTGTGGCGACTCTGGCAGCAATACAGGTCTGAAAACGACGGGTATACTATGAATGATGTCATCAGTCTCATGTTGAGGTAGTAACGCCCACCGCTGGAGAACTGCCCGCAAGTCTTGGAGAGTGGTGGGTGCTGACCTGATGCAACCCGTCTCCCTAGTGCACCCAGTCATGCTCTGTGGGATTCACATCGGGAGAGCGTGCAGGCCACGCCATCCGTGCAATGTCTTCTGGTTCCAAGAAAACATCAACCACACGTGCTCTATGAGGAAGAGCATTATCGTTCATCAATACGACGTCTGCACGGCTGGTCCGGCGAAGGTTCGAGTCCTCCGTCGGGCATGGGTGTGTGTGTTTGTCCTTAGCTTAATTTAGGTTCAGTAGTGTGTAAGCTTAGGGACTGATGACCTTAGCATTTAAGTCCCATAAGAAAAAAAATTACGAAGTCTGGACCCACAGCACCTCGCCATAACCGCAGATGACGTCCCAATATATCGTGAGGATACCTGCCAGCAGTTAAGCCTTGCCGACTCACCAGCACATTTTCATGAAGAAGAGTTAGAGTGGTAAACATAATCCCTGCACACACCATTAGGGATCCTCCTCGATCTCGTTCTTTTTCCATAATGTCTGGGTCCCGAAATCGTGTTCCATGTTCCCTCCAGATGCGAATCTGGAGCGAACCACTCTCCAGAATGAATCTGGACTCATCTGTGAAAACAACAATGGTTTACTCCTCGACTGTACAGGTAGCGTGTTGATGACTCCACTCTACTCATTCCCTTCTGTGAAGACGCATCAGACATAGACTACAACACGTCCAGTGGACGCTGAGAACTCACATGCCGGTTGCCGTGCAGTACTAAGGCGGTAACGTCGTGCCCTTACGGCCAAATAACGGTCCTCTAAACCACACGTGGTCTGCCCTGCCCTGGTCTTCGGGATACAGTTTCGGTCTCTATAAACAGTCGCCACACCAGAGAAACAACACAACGATTCACATCAATAAATCGGGCCAAATCAATTTGCGACTGTCCTACTTCCTTTCCTTCTGTGGCCCTCCACCACAGGGAGTCCGGTAAGTGTGCCATACTGCACCGTTTGTGACTGTGTGCACAGCGACTGTGGATGTGGGGGTGACGTGCGCAAAGGCTGTGCTGATTCCCAAATTCTGCCTCACACAGTGCAATATGCAGACAGTTAAAATACGATGGCACACAGAACGATGTCAACAAATTTTACATACATATGACACACACAATTCCGTCCCTATGGTTACCAAGGGAGACGGAAGGCAAGTGGGCTTCAAAAATTTGATTTGTAGATTTTAGCATATTTGGAATGCCTCGTCTTTCCTGCGTGAAGCAGTTTTTGTTTTATATAAATACTACAATTTTTTCGTGAGATATGATGGTTTTTCTGACGCACGGCCTTTGCCCGGATGATCCTGACACTTGGTGCAAGTACAGCAGACGTGCCAGCTATGACCACAAACATTCTTTACCTGCATCAGTAATGAATGACATTAAACCCATACTTAGAGACCTTTGTAAAGATAAAGATACCTTGTTCAAGAAATGTCTTCATGGGAAAACCCAAAATTTAATGAATGTGTGAATTCTGTCATTTGGAACCGGTTACCGAAAACTGTATTTGTTCAGCTTACAACCCTCAAATTTGGTGTTTATGATGCTATTTTATGCTTCAATGATAGTGTAATTAGAAAACTGGATGTTTTGGAATTATTGGGCATAAAATCTAGTGTAAATACTGCAAAATCGTTGGCGCAAATAGATAAAGAGAGAGTCCGCAAATCAGATATTGAAAATTTAAAATGTACAAAAGAAGCCAGACAGAAAAGAAGAGGGACCAAGAGAAGAAAAGAAGACCAATACGGTTCAGATGATGTTCAGTATGGTGCAGGAAAATATTAGTGGTAAGTAATTCTCATCAATAACTATACTAGAATTTCAATATTAAACTTTAAATGGATTTTTCTCAAAACTACATTTTTTTTGTTTAAGGTACCATTATTTGATAAACTAATGGGGTTAGAAACATGAAATTTGGTCAATTTGTACTGCAGATGCTAATAAGTTATTACAACTAAATTGAGAACCACCAAACAATCAGAAACTGTTTTATAACATTTAATGTACAAAAAAAGTTAAATTTTACTAGTGAAAGAATAAAATTGTTTTTCTTCAAAACCATTAGAGGTATTATGTTAGTTTTACTTGTGAATTGAGGCATATATGTTATATATATGCAGTAAATTTTTCGTTGTTTCATCACTTATAGTTCTTTTGAAAACTGTACCTATTCAAAGGGTAAAATAGCATTGGCACAATAGGGATAAAAATTGCCTTCCGTCTCCCCTTGACGACTGTAATTTAAAGTGGAGCAGCCAGCCAGAAAGTTAAAGAATAAAATAAAATTTGACGGACCATGAGAAAGCAGACCCGTGCTAGACAGGATAAACGCGAGAGAAGTGGAGAGTGTGCGAGACAGAAATCTTAATGTGTGTTCAGACGTAAAGATTCTGAACAAAATATACGTTGGACAAATAGTGAAACAGACTGTTTAAAAATTCAGCTCATATACGGGGAAAAGCCTGTAAGGGTATAGGAGAGGACGTGTACTCAGAAATTATTGTTAAGGAAAAAATTCGTTACGTTGCGCCATTTCCGAGTTATTAAGGATAGAATTGAGCCCATCGGGTAATCGTGTGCGCAAATTCGGGCACACTGCCAGAGATGGTGACGCCAAGCGTGTTCTTCGTTAGTTTCCTCAAACCGGAACAAACGTAGCTTTTGGTCACCTAGCTTAAATTTATCGCTTCTGAAAGGTACATTTCGACTAGTAATGAGCGTTTCAAGAAATGGTGACTCATGGACCCACAGATGTCTGTGCATCACCGCATTTTAGCGCGTGCAAGTGCTTGAGTTTATGCGCGTCAACTCTAAATAAATCAGAAATGGCACAACGAACAGATTTTTTCTCTTAACAATCATTTATCAGCACAACCTCCGTTGCAACTTCCTTACAAGATTTTCAGACTGTTTCAGAAAAAAAAACATTAAGAAACAGAAGAGGAAATAGATGAAGGTGAGGCAGAAGTTATGCTAGAAAAACGAGGCGGAGCACTAAAAAGACCAAATCTGCAGCAAGATACCTGGAGTAGAATGTTTGATTTCATAGATATTAAGCTCTTAGGGAGAGCCAATCACGAAAAATCTATTCCACCTGGCAGGCAAGGTGTATGAGGGAAGCGAAATATCATCCAATTTAAAAAAAGAATTAAAGAAATTCATTTCCAAAGAAGGTAGGTGAGGACAGGTGCGAACGTTATCGAACTATCAGTTTAATAAATCGTGGTTGTAAGATACTAAATCGAATTATTTAGTGTAGAGTGGATAGAGTGGTAGAGTTTGATTTGAGGGAGGATCAGTACCGGGTCCGGGATACATGTGACGCAGTAGTGACCCTACGACTTATCTCAAAAGGTAGATTAAAAGAAAAAAAAAAACAATATTTATACGATTTTTAAATGTAGAGCAAACTTTTGACAACGTTGGCAGAGATACACTCTTTGAGACTTTGACATAAGAGGGGATAACATAGGAGTGAAAAGTAATCTATACCTTAAACAGTAACCAGACTACTGATATAAAAGTCGAAGGACATGAAAAGTAAGCAGCAGTTTCGAAAGAAGAGAGCCAGTACTGCAGCCTGTCACCATGTTATTCCATCTGTACAGTGGGCAAGCAGTAAGGAGAACCAAGCAGAAAACTGAAAAGGAATTAAAGCTCAGTTCGCCGACGACACTGTAATTCTGCCAGACCCGAAACTTGTAACAATACAATAAAATCATTTCTAAAAATCTTGTGGTTGGTTGCAGTAGTTCCTACAGTGTAGCAAAAAACTGTCCTTTTTTTCATCCGTCGTCAGTCTTATGAATGGTTTCAAGCGTTTCGATGCGAATCTTCCTTCGTGCCTTCTCCATCACGTATTAGCACTTGCACACAATCTCCTCATTTATTTGCTGGAGGAATCACAATCTCTGTGTTTCCCTACAGTTTTTGCACCCTACAGCTCCCTCTAGTACCCTGGAAGTTTTCCACGATGTCTTAATAAACAGAGGGGTCCAAAAAAATGTATCCATTGTTTAAAAGTCCATAACTGGCAAACAAATTGACGGAGTTGTCTCATTTTTGGTGAAAGTGTAGCTTAAAGTCCAACTTAAAGATATTGCTGTAGGTGTTCGAAATGGCCACCATTAACATCCACACACAAACGATGCCACCGAACTGCAGCACGAACTACTGACTGCAATGTGTTTAGTTGGATATTTGCACATGCATGTACGATGGATTCTCGAAGTTCATCCAATGTGCGTGGCTTTTGTCGATAAACGACGTCCTTTAGTGTCTGGGAAACGTGGGTGGATACTCCACAGAACCTCTACGGCCTATCCATCTTCCACCGGCACAGTTACCGGTGAGGTGTACCTTCAGAAGCTTCAGACATCCATTTCACCTGCCATTCAACAAGATGGTGCCCCAGCCCACTATCAAAGTCGTGTTAGGGCGTATGTCAAGGAAAATCTACCAGGGAGATGGATAGGCCATGAAAGTGCTAAGGAGTATCCACCACGTTCCCCAGACCTAACTCCTCTGGACTTTTACCTGTGGGGAACACTAAAGGACACTGTTTACCGACAAAAGCCGCGCACATTGGATGAACTTCGAGACTCCATCGTACATTCATGTGCAAATATCCAACTGAACACGTTGCAGTCAGTAGTTCGTGCTGTAGTTCGGCGGCATAGTTTGTGTGTGGATGTTAATGGTGACCAATTCGAACACCTACAGTGATTCTTTAAGTTGGACTTTAAGCTACACTTCCACAAAAAATGAGACAACTCCGTCAATTAGTTTGCAAGTTATGGACTTTTAAACAGTGGATACATTTTTTTGGACCCTTCTGTATGTCTTGTCGCCCTGTACTTTTTTCTTGTCTGTGTTTTCCACAAATTACTTTCTTCCCCGATTGTAAAGAGAAACTCCTCATTTCTTATCTTATCACTCCACCTAATTTTCAACATCTTTCTATAGCACCACATCTCAGACGATTTGATTCTCTTCTTTTCCAATTTTCCAATAATGCATGATTCACTACCATACAGTGCTGTCCTCCAAGTGTTCATTTCCGGAATTTTCACAGAGGATAGTACAGCCATCAGCCAATCTTGTCACTGATTTCTTTTTACCTTGGGTTTTAATCCCTCGCGTGAAATTTAATTCCGTTATAACTTCTGCGATGTACAGACTGAATAGTAAGGGAGGAAAGACTGCATTGTTGGATGGAAAAGTTACCATAAAATTAAGAAACCTATGTCGAGTACTGTAAAGGACAGTGTAAATGTGTGAATATTTGTATAATAACCAAACAGGATACATTAATGAGAAGTGTCGCCTACCATCATTGTCAGTACTACAGATCTTGCCCTCTGTAGATACAGAGACTAAGTTGGGCAAGTGGCATCCCGCAAAAAGCACAATCACAGGTTCGAATTGATAGTGTAGCGGCCTCCGCCGACGACCGACGAGCTGTCTTCTGCGCTGGGGACACAATTTTAGAAGAGGACAGGTTGGTGGAAAGAACGATCAGAGACTCTTTTTCAATATCTACAGATCTCGCCAGTTTTCAGATCTGACTTCCAAAGGGACACATAATTTATACGATACTAATTCACAAGACACTGTACTTCAATTTCGCTACAAGATGACTTTCTAACAGCAAGAAACACGCCATCGCTAACTGTATTTAGCCTATTCTTTCTGAATACCCTTAGGTCCTACGCAACAATTACGGCTGAACTTATCTCCGTCTTTAGCTCTAGCTTTCAGTGCCTATAATGTAAACTGGCAGTGGCAAGGAAAGCGTTTCTGAAGAAGAGGAATTTGTATAGATTTAAGTGTCAGGAAGTGGTTTCTGAAAGTATTTGTATGGAGTGTAGCCATGTATGGAAGTGAAACATGGACGATAAATAGTTTGGACAAGAAGAGAATAGAAGCTTTTAAAATGTGGTGCTACAGAAGAATGCTGAAGATTAGATGGGTAGATCACGTAACTAATGAGGAGGTATTGAATAGAATTGGGGAGAAGAGGAATTGTGGCACAACTTGACTAGAATAAGGGATCGGTTGGTAGGACATGTTCTGAGGCATCAAGGGATCACCAATTTAGTATTGGAGGGCAGCGTGGAGGGTAAAAATAATAGAGGGAGACCAAGAGATGAATACACTAAGCATATTCAGAAGGCTGTAGGCTGCAGTCGGTACTGGGAGATGAAGCAGTTTACACAAGATAGAGTAGCATGGAGAGCTGCATCAAACCAGTCTCAGGACTGAAGACCACAACAACAACAACAACAACGATTTGAGTGACAGTGCCTTACCTGGCTCTTTATATATACTCACACAGTTTCTAGACGGTTCACCACTCCCCTTTTTTACCGGTATATAGTAAGACACTTGGTTGCCTACGTAGAGCGATCCTGGCTCTGAGCACTATGCGACTTAACTTCTGAGGTCATCAGTCGCCTAGAACTTAGAACTAATTAAACCTAACTAACCTAAGGACATCACACACATCCATGCCCGAGGCAGGATTCGAACCTGCGACCGCAGCGGTCACGCGGTTCCAGACTGAAGCGCCTTTAACCGCACGGCCACACCGGCCGGCGAGCGATCCTGGTGAGGTAACGCCCATAGGTACGCAACACACCTAACGTATGGGCAACGCGGGTACGACGTTAACTACTAGGAAAACTACCGTGGTCCACACTTACTTATGGTAGTCTACGGTAGCTTACGGTAGTTTTACAACTTTACGTAGCTGGTGCCCTTTCACCCTGAATTGTAGCAGCGCTCTTAAAGAACAATGGACAATAAAACCAGCTGAAAGGTCAATGAAGTATAGGAGAAAGTGGAGATGGCAGTTACCCCTGCGGCGTGGCGACGACGCAGAAGAGGTAGGCGAGTGCAGGCACCCTGGCCGGCGGCCCCAGCAGCCATGGCAGGCCCAGCAGGAAGAACAGCATGACCGCGGTGAGGGCGCGCCGCCGCAGCTGCGAGGGCCCGTGTCTGTAACAAGAGAGCAGCCACGTCACGTCGCCACCCCAGCCAGCACGCTGACCATGCGCCGCTGCAGCAGCAGCAGCACTGCTCCAGTACTCCTGTGAACACTCAATGTGTCTGGACAAACGGCGTGGTGATGATCGTTGAGACGCCCCTACCTTTCTTGAAATACTACACTTGATTCAATTTGTGGGCAGTCGGATGTTCCGAAAGGAGGCAACTTATAAACGCCTAGCATATGAAGAAACCGTTTGCCTACTACTGTCCGTGGCTTTTCTATAAATAAATACCACGCGAAAATGGCAACTATTGATGAAAACAGTTCTCTGCAGCAAAGCATAATTACCAGATATGTTATCAAAATATCAACAACAAAACACTCAACTACATCCTTTTCATTCACAAATCAAAATTTGATTATTCCACAGAAATCACGGTTTGTTCACATTCACGAATTTGATGATAAACACAGTAAGGTCGACCAATAAATTACACTACTGGCCATTAAAGTTGCTGCACTACGAAGATGACGCGCTACAGACGCGAAATTTTATTCGACAGGAAGGAGATGCTGTGATATGCAAACGATTAGCTTTTCAGAGCATTCACACAACGTGCTGACATGAAGAAAGTTTCCAACAGATTTCTCATACAAAAACATCAGTTGACCGGCGTTCTCTGGTGAAACGTTGTTGTGATGCCTCGTGTAAGGAGGAGAAATGCGTAACACGAAATTTCAGAATTTGATAAAGGTCGGATTGTGGCCTATCGCGATTGCGGTTTATCGTATCGCGACAATGCTGCTCGCGTTGGTCGAGATCCAATGACTGTTAGCAGAATATGGAATCGGTGGGTTCAGGACGGTAATACGGAACGCCGTGCTGGATCCCAACGCATCACTGGCAGTCGAGATGACAGGCATCTTATCCGCATGGTTGTAACGGATCGTGCAGCTACGTCTCGATCCCTGAGTCAACAGATGGAGACGTTTGCAAGACAACAACCATCTGCACGAACAGTTCGACGACGTTTGCAGCAGCATGGAATATCCGCTCGGAGACCATGGCCGCGGTTACCCTTGACGCTGCATCACAGACAGGAGCCTCTGCAGTGGTGTACTACAGTATCTTGATGGTCGCATCCGTGTTTGGCGACATCGCGGTGAACTCACATTGGAAGCATGTATTCGTCATCACCATACTGGCGTATCACCCGGCGTGATGGTATGGGGTGCCATTGGTTACTCGTCTCGGTCACGCCTGTTCGCATTGACGGCACTTTGAACAGTGGACGTTACGTTTCAGATGTGTTACGACCCGTGGCTCTACACTTCATTCGATCCCTGTGAAACCCTACACTTCAGCAGGATAATGCACGACCGCATGTTGCAGGTCCGGTACGGGCCTTTCTGGATACAGAAAATGTTCAACTGTTGCCCTGGACAGCACATTCTCCAGATCTCTCACCAACTGAAAACGTCTGGTCAATGGTGGCCGAGCAACTAGCCCGTCACAATACGCCACTCACTATTCTTGATGAACTGTGGTATCGCGTTGAAGCTGCATGGGCAGCTGTACCTGTGCACACCATCCAAGCTCTGTTTGACTCAATGCCCAGGCGTATCAAAGCCGTTATTACGACCAGAGGTGGTTGTTCTGGGTACTGATTTCTCAGGATCTCTGCACCCAAATTGCGTGAAAATGTAATCTCATGTCAGTTCCAGTATAATATATTTTTCCAATGAATACTCGTTTATCATCTGCATTTCATCTTGGTGTAGCAATTTTAATGGCCAATAGTGTATTACTCTTGCCAGTGTCGACACTAACAGTACGTATTCGACACGGGTCGCTTAAGGGGCTCCGGAACGCCCTATACTTGCAATGTTAAAATAACGCTTATAAATTACATCTTTCCTCACAAAGTATTTGAGGTAGGAAGTTGAACTTTTTACAGATTATTTATTGGAATATGGGCTACAACTTAACGCAGGGATTTTACAAAATTTTAGTTCAGTTATTAAAGATGATTTTTTTTTCAATTGTAATGAAAATTCACAACATTTTTTTGCAATTTTTTATTTATATATTCAAAAATATACAGTTTTTTGGAAAAAGGCTGTGTTAAATTATGCAGAAGGTACTGTGTAACATTTACTGAAAGTTTGAAATAAATATGTTTGGAAGATCCTTAGAAAACATGTAATTAGTATGAGAAAATAAAAGTTTTGGGAATCGAGCGACAAAGATTGGATTAACTTTTTAGTGCATTCCAGGTCCATAGGATGGATTATCTTCGTCCTCTGCAAACTCCTCCTCCAGCTTCCTCTTGTTCCTCCTCCTGTTTACTCTTGCTTGTATTTCTAGACTCTTTACAGCCCTGTCTGCAGCCCGAAGGCGTTCTTTGTCTAAAGCAAGCATCGCTCGTACCATGTTAGAACCTATCTTCATTCCCATATTTCTAAATACCTTGCACCTTACAATGTTGCCATCATTGAAAGTCGCAACAGCATCATACACACCAAAGTGAAGTGTTTCTATTCCAACAAATACAGTCTTGGGGATTCTCGACCATATAACACTATTTACACTTTCATTGGGGTTTTGAGTTTTTCCGTGAATACACTTTTTCAACAGTTCAGGTGCTGCTAAGTCTCTGAAAATAGGTTTTATCACCTCCATTATTGCATGAGGCAAACTATGCTTATGAGTGTACACTTCACCAGTTAGCAATCCTTTGTTATATTTACACCAACTGTCTTCTTCTTTGGGACACAAGCTATGTTGGGGATTTTCATCGGTTGAAGAAGTATGAAAAAAAAAAGAGCCCAAACAGCCTTCTTCATTTCGTCGACACTTTGTGTATTTTGCCTAATAGCCATTCCATAATAGTTCTGTATTTTGTCAATTACACTGTCAGTTAACCTTCCCTTCCCATCCAACCCTTTACCATCACTGAGTTTTTGTTGTTTGTACGAAGCTTTCAGTCGCCGAAGTCTTGTTCCCATTCGCTTCTGTACGTGTCCAATACACTCAGATTTCTGCACTACAACATCATCACCATAGGGCTTCAGTCCTTGAACATGTTTGAAACTTTTAGAATCACCGTCACCAAGGTAATTAACATATCGCACTTTATCACGCGCCTCAGAACGCTGGAATATACTGGCAACACCAGCCACTTCCATTCCTCCACTACTGCCACTATAGTTAGCTTTGCAATTATTTTCATGTGTACCTTTATATTTTTGTGGACATCTACAATACTTTGATATTACTGCTACATCTAAAACTTTCCCTGTATACATACTGGTGGCAGATACTACACCATGAAGAGATGTGTGTCCCCGTTTATGCCAGGTACCATCGAACGCTGCAGTCAAATCTCTGTTACCATTATTTTCCATTACTGCCTCTTCCACAGCGTTCTTCATAGACTCTATACAGACATCTTCTACTTTAGACCCTATTAATTTATTATAGGTCGTAAACTTGGTTGGGGGATTTGGAAGATTCATGATGCCACAGAAAATTGCACCTGCAGTAGCAGCCTTACCAACTGAACGCAAGGAATAAACAAATCTAATGTTGTGTTCGTAGATTTTGCTACCATTTTCTTCAGTTGCAGTTACTGCAACACTGTTCCAAAAGGTGGTCATGTATGAACACTTATCACATTTCAGTTGTATTTCACTAGCAAGTCCTACGTGCTTTATTATGGAGAGCTCCAGACCAACTTCACTACAATGAATACATCTTACACAGTTTGAAAATATTCCTTTGAGAACCGACATATCAAATATTTCATTCACATCCGATTCGCCCATAAAACATTCATAGTTTTCACTCATTGAACCAAGCTTCTTCTGTGAAGTATTTTCTTTCCGACTTTGACTGCTATGGGCAGGTGTACTTGAGAGGTTAGGTTCACTCACTTGGTTATCGTCTTTATTGTTTACAGTAATAACACATACCTTTGGCTTTCCAACATTTCTCCTTTTCTTAAAAGCCTTCAGAGGATTTCTAATAACTTTACTTTTACTCATTATTATACTTCAACAAAACAGAGACTCAAGAAACAGAATTAATTACGAATATTTTCGAGATAACGACAGAGTAAATAAACATGAAACAATCGACAATCACACCAGCGATATATATTGAACCATCACAGGTTAGCCACAACACATACTTTATCTCACATCACTAAAATGAACCTGATGAACACGGACGTTAATAATAACACCATTTGACAGCAGTTTAACAGCGCCACAGTGGGTCACGCCCATGTAGAACACATTTCAAAAAAAAATTTAAAAATAGTTGTAGTCTTCGGAATCGAATAAATTATATATCTATTAAAAGGTAATAGTCTGCAGATTCAGAAAACGCAAAAAAGTAAAAATTGAACTTTTCATGATTTTGAGCCTTTCCGGAGCCCCTTAAGGCGATGGGACATCCCAATGCCCCATCCGCCAGAAATACCTGTATCAGCGAAAAATGTACTAGACGGTGAATCTCATTAGCTGGCGCATGCTAACCCAAAAAGTACAAGCAGAACCGGTTCTAGAAAATTTTTCCACACAAACGACTATCAATTGGCGTGGCCCCGTCCCACCCTCTCTCCTCTGCACCCTTGTACACTTCACCCGTGTTATTTTCCACTACTAACTTCTGGTGTGATGAATACAGGCTAATAACAACAGCAGCAGAAAATGGTATAACGGGAGCAGGCTTCGCTATGAACAGGAAAAAAAACTAAAGAGTGAATTACTGTGAACAGTTCACTTACAGGGTTCTCCTCATCGAAATCGACAGTAAACAACGCCGACAGCGATAGTTCGGTGAACATGCCGATGTCACAAGTAGAAAATGAAGAAATAGAAAAAAGTATATGAGGATATTCAACAGATAATTCAGTACATAAAGGGAGATGGAAATCCATTAGTAATGGGGACTGGAATGCAGTTGTAGGGGTAGGAGTAGAGGAAAGGACCTCGGGAGAATGTGGGCTTGGTACTAGGAATGAGATAGGAGAAACATAAATTCCAGCTAGTAATAGAGAATACTCCGTTCAAGACTCACTGGAGGAGGAGGTGTATTGGCAAAAGCCTGGAGATACAGGAAGATATCATTTAGATTACATCGTGATCAGGTAGACATTCCTAAGTCAGATATTGGGCTGTAAGGCGTACCCAGAAGCAGATGTAGACTCAGATCACAATGTAGAAGTGATGAAGAGTAGGCTGAAGTTTAAGAGACTTGTCAGGCAGAATCAGTTCGAAAAGAAGGGGGTTACGGATGTACTAAGAAATGAATAAATGCGGCCGGCCGAAGTGGCCGTGCGGTTAAAGGCGCTGCAGTCTGGAACCGCAAGACCGCTACGGTCGCAGGTTCGAATCCTGCCTCGGGCATGGATGTTTGTGATGTCCTTAGGTTTAACTAGTTCTAAGTTCTAGGGGACTAATAACCTCAGCAGTTGAGTCCCATAGTGCTCAGAGCCATTTGAATAAATGCGCCTAGGTTCTCTGTGGTTATAGATACCGAGATGGATAATAGTTCGGTAGTTAGTTCAGTGGAAGAGGAATGGACATGTCAAAAAACTGCAATCACAGCTATTGGAAAGAAAAATAGGTACAAAGGAGTTAACTGCAAAGAAATTATGGGTATCAGAAGAAATACTTCAGCTGCTGTATGAAAGAAGTAAGTACAAAAATACTTGGCGAACGAACTGCTTGTTTTTGTGTGATAATTGCCCTCTTTATTTTTGTTTTAGTTTTGTAATTCAGTTTCTCTACAATGTTTGTGTCATATCCATTTTTTTCCACTTCCATTTCTATAGCTATTAATTTGATTATCTAGGACACATACCAGACAAGAACAAATAGTTCATCACTAACACACATGCACACATGATCATTAAATACCCACGAAAACAAGCAGATGATGCACTCTCACTTACAGCAACAAAGTAGCTCAAAGGGTAGGCAACGTGCACAAGAAACAAAGACTAAAAATAGCCTACAGAACAGCTAACACAGAGGGCAATCAATACAAATACAGACAAAAACAACACATTTGGTACTTAACAACTGACGTGCCAGAAATGCAAATCAATTTATACTGAATAAACAAGTAGAACTTTAATATCATTCACACAGAAGAGCCTTAGAAAGTAACAGCTGTCATTCTACATTTGCTGAATATCCATGAACACTAGCTTTAAAACTCTCGGGCATAACAACAGGCACCCCTAAAAACTAATAACTGAAGAAAGCTATAAAATACAAAAAGTCACAATCTAAGGAACCAGATAATAAACGAATACATAGTTTTCTGCAACGGAAATCTGTTCTCTGACCTCAAAAAACTTTTAGCAACACCAACCTATTCACATAGAATTAATTAATGCTGGGCCTTACTTCGATATTCCCAGTCCTAAAAGTTCTCGACCAGTAACTTTTATAGTTTAAGGACTATATGGCTTCTGACGACAGACGGTGAAAGGAAAACTGTAATGCAAAATATAGAAAAACAGGAAAAGTACTGCATATGGAAACATCGTACGTACACAAATCATTATCTGTATGTTCAGATTTGTAAATGCATTCTTAGAAACTCGAATTTACATGTATACGAGTAGTGAAGGTCTTTTTCCTGTTGTCTAATAGAAAGAAAATAAAGGTCCATTGATGACGCTGCAACAGAACCCATTTTATCACAAGCAGACAAATTAAATTTATTCGGAGACCTTCTTGAAATTACAACACACAGTCTGAAAAATTATCCTTCTTTCGTCGAGATTACACTTCTTCAGAATTTGTTACAGATAAGCCAGTGAAACAAATAACTTGATCAAGCGCTCGCAAATCACCACATTAGATTCGGAATTACATAAAAAAATTTACTTTCAGAAATGGCACAAATATGCATAACATTTCATTTGAAAGACTCCATAGTCATTTACTAAACACATGGCAGTAATGCAACTGCAATAACAACGTACACCAACGAAAAAAGAAAAAAAACTCCAGTACTTGACTTGGTACCTCTATCCGTAGAGCATTACGTCTTCTTAAACTACGTTCAAAATAATTCTGTATTACAAAGAGACTGAAGACCCTGTGGACTCAGATAAAGCACCACCAAGGTAATCGATTGTAATCATTAATTTTTATACATATGCTAACAAACATTATTGAAATTATTCATCCGAGAGGAAATTCCTAATGTCGAAACATAAAATAATAGATTAATTCTCCTCTTTACCAGAACCGTCGCAAGACTCATGTTACCTAACTGAACTCCCATACCTTCCACTCGACTCTGGTCACAGAATGTTGTTCAGGTACAGCAGTGGCACACTGCCAATGTGCTCACCGCACGTCATTTTTGACCAAACTGCCTGTCAGTGTGTGTGCGAGAGGTGAAATCACTTTCCGAGAACTGGGATCTATTTCTGTTTACAACGTCAATTTGACACAAATGTGATGTGTCGGCAGCTGGGCCAACACCTTGTAGATAGAGGTGGCTTAAAAGGCACGCGAGACTAACGCAGACGGGCGTGAAGTACTGGAACAGGATACGTAATTAATGCTATGAAGAAAAGTACGTAGCTGGTATAATACTTATCTTTAATCAATCATTGTGGTACATCGCACAAAGGAGACTTTAATTACAATCACTGTAAGGCTAATGGCGCCTTGCTAGTTCGTAGCCATTAACTTAGCTGAAGACTATTCTGTCTCTCGGCTAATGAGAGAGAAAGGCTTCGTACGTCTAGTCGCTAGCTCTGTCGTCCGTACAACTGGGCTGAGTTCGAGTCAGTCTCTCGAGACCTGCCTTGTGGTGGCGCTAGGTTTGCGATCACACAGTGGCGACACGCGGGTCCGACATGTACTACAGGACCGCGGCCGATTTAAGCTACCACCTAGCACGTGTGGTGTCTGGCTGTGACACCACAAAATGACTAAACAAAATTATGAGAAGGCACACGAATTAATTAAAGGGTGTGCTTTTGAGTTTATTTAAATATCAAGCTAGGTACGTAACGAGTAATTTATCGCTGGAAGATTTCCAGAGTATCTGAAATACGTTGTAGTTAAACCTCTATGTAAGAAAGGCGATAAAAAATATCACCAATGTTCTGTGAAATTGTGTGATAATGCCATTGGGCAGAGAAAGGCAAGAAAACGGTTGCTCCTTTTAAGGTGAATCGATTTGACATTGGTGATTCTCCACGTTCATGAACACCTTCGGGGTTTGATGAAGATCGTTTAAACGCATTAATCCACAATGATCCACGTAAATGTGCCCGAGAACTGCAAATTTGGTGAACTGTGATCATTCCGCCATCGCGCGACATTTGCATGTGTATGGGCTCCTCATGTCCTAAGCCAAAATCACAAAACTCTCCCAGTGGTCTTATGTGCATCTCTGCTCGCTCGTCATAAATTGGCTCTGGAACAACACCGATCATTCCTGTCCTGTACCGTTGCTGGTGACAATAAATGGTAACTTTAAGCTAACGTACGGACAAGAAAGGAATGGTTGAGCCCAAACAAAGCAGCAACTTCCCGTACAAAGAGCTGCGCGCAGATAATGTTATCCACCTGGTGGAACAGTGAAGGTGTGGTCTCCTACCAAAATTGCTTCCCCGAGATGTAAGTACGTACGATGATTTTATTCCTTACTTAAAACATAGATACCTTACTACGAGTATCTGCCGGCCGGTGTGGCCGTGCGGTTCTAGGCGCTACAGTCTGGAGCTGAGCGACCGCTACGGTCGCAGGTTCGAATCCTGCCTGGGGCATGGATGTGTGTGATGTCCTTATGTTAGTTAGGTTTAATTAGTTCTAAGTTCTAGGCGACTGATGACCACAGAAGTTAAGTCGCATAATGCTCAGAGCCATTTAAAACCAAGCCTTACTATCTGTAATAGGCGAAAGAACATAATCAGAAGTTAGCACAAGTTATCGGAATTTTGAATCAACTATTACTGAGTAGCTTGAAGATGAAGCTCTCTTTGATCAAGAAGATAGTAGAGATTCAGAGACTGATAACAGTCAGGAAAACGAACAGACCCCTTACACCGTCCCAAGTGAAACAAGCAATGAATCATCGAGTAAACCACTGCCAACATTCAGTAGAATACAAATACACAATATCGTGAATATTCCACTTGATGCAGTAAGATAGAGAGAAACCAAAAAGGAAAATCCATTCGAAATGAATGGTTTCACGTCCAGGGATGTTTTATATCCATCATTTTCACTGGAAAGACAATTTGACGGTTATACGTTGTACGACACTGCTAAGTCTCTGCAGCAAAGCACCATTGTAGATGAAAGACTTAATAACAAGTAAGGGAAGGTTTTATTCTATAATGAATGTAAATCAGGAATTGATTCTCTTATACCATAAGGCACGTACATACACTTGAAAGGGACAGTCAAGATGATCGAACATTTGTCTTATGGAAAAATGTATTGGATGTAACAGCAATAAATATCTTTTGGTTAATTTCACAGTAACATATGAACTACACAGAAGCAAGAGTTAATGAAAGCAAAACTTTTCTCACATGGAGATCGCTTTGGAATTTCTCGCGAACAGACGAAGTTTGCGGAAACTAGAAGATCATCGAAAAGAAGATGCTTCATTGGCCCATGTCGATGAGACCGAAAAGTGATCAATCATTCTGCAAATGCACAAGTAATATATGCAAAGAACACGGGGGAGTTATTTGTACAGAGTATTACTTTTAATGAGCAAATATTCTGGTGTGGCTCAGTGAAATTGACAGTTTATTATTCTATTCTCGAAAATTATATAGTAATTTTTAATATTGTGTTTCATATTAGACTAAAATCAAGGCCACAATATCAAAATAAACACTTTCTTACTTATTATGTGCTACCAACCCCTTCAAAATTTTATCATATTTGCTTTAATACCAGTATTTAGTACTCGTTTTAAGGTAATGCAGGCACTCATGACTCCAAGGGTTAAACAATACCTATTTCCGATCCAGATATAACCGGAGACAAGGAATATAAAAACAAAATAATTGGTATACTTCGCTTAGTTTCATTCCATAATATCGTAATTTTTGGGATAATTCTTAGAGCAGTCCGAGTCTAAAAGCGTGGAATATAAAATACCAGCTGTGTATACCCAAGAACGTCATGTAGAGGCCTGTTGAAGAAACTGGGGTTACTAACTGCTGCTTCCCAGTGTGTTTATGCCCTAGTGAAATTTCTCGTAAATAATACAGAGCCTCCCAGAAATGGTGAGACGAACTGCGGGAGGTTGCAGAGGGTATCTTGGGGAACAAATCGAAAACAGGAACACGTGACTGGAAACACCACACAACGACGCTACAGGGCGTTTGAGTTATAGGCACCAGCACCTGCTACGAGGCCACACTTTCGGCAGCAAATGTGATTTTGTACGCTGCTGGATCGTAGGCGGAACGTCTTGCAGTGCTGTTTGTTAATCAGTGATCTACCGTATTGCAGGGATGTGGACTGTTATATTTCATTCACTGTTCCAAACATTCCCAAACATTTTCTATCGGAGCGAACTAAGTAATTTAACACGCCTGTCAAGGTGCAATTCTGTATCCTAATGTTCGTCAAAGCAAGAACGAAAGTATGCAGCTCTGTGAAAATGGCTGTTGTCGCCTTGGAAGATCCCATTTTCAGTACACTCGTCATAAGAGAGGGAAGGATAAATGGTTCAAATGGCTCTGAGCACTATGGGACTTAACATCTATGTTCATCAGTCCCCTAGATCTTAGAACTACTTAAACCTAACTAACCTAAGGACATCACACAACACCCAGTCATCACGAGGCAGAGAAAATCCCTGACCCCGCCGGGAATCGAACCCAGGACCCCGTGCTCGGGAAGCGAAAACGCTACCGCGAGACCACGAGCTGCGGACAGGGAAGGATATATTCGTAAATTGTTATTTCTCACTGTCATAAATAACTACCAAAAATATTTGTTACCGAAAAATAACGATTATCGGAATAACTTACACCGAAAAGTAATACATTAGCACATCTCTGCTCATCATGAAGATGTAGGAAAAAGGTAACAATTGGTCACTGACAATCTTGACGTAAACATCCTGATTCATTGAAGAATTTTCTGAGGATATCAGCTGAGTAGTGATGTTGTTTCTTTGCAATGTTTCGACGCGTTTAGTACCCGGAACCTTCAGTTCACCTGAAGATAACGAGTAAGACACTCATCGAAACGTTATGAAAACATGACGTCACGACTCGGCTGATAAACCGAGAAGATTTCATCAGTGAAATACACTGCGAAAATCTGCATTTCGATATCCTGGTTGATGTTTACGGTAATTTGAATGATTATGCCAAAGTCATGGTATGGGATACACCCCTAAAAGCAAAAATAATCACTTCTGGTCTGAAGCATGTGCTCCGCACACTGTGGGATAACCGTCTTATTGGGCTGTAGGTTCACTCGATGCCTTGCATCGTTTGAAAAGAGAAAAAAATCGTCAGACCACACTACATGTATACAGCCAATTTTCTGCGTTACGTGGTCCAAACGTGCAGTTCCATGTGCTACCATGATCAATAGCCCTTACGAAGTATCGATGTCCATATTTCCACTGAATACAGTGGCCTTCACAATGTATTGCGAATACATAGAAAGAAGGATCCTTTATCGTATGATTTTATGATAGTGAAACAAACACTGGTAGCAGTTACTTCTGTAAAATATCTGGGAGTATGCGTACGGAACGATTTGAAGTGGAATGATCATATAAAATTAACTGTTCGTAAGGCGGATGCAAGGTTGAGATTCATTGGGAGAGTCCTTAGAAAGTGTAGTCCATCAAAAAAGGAGGTGGCTTACAAAACACTCGTTCGGCCTATACTTGAGTATTGGTCATCAGTGTGGGATCCATACCAGGTCGGATTGACGGAGGAGATAGAGAAGATCCAAAGAAGAGCGGCGCGTTCCGTCACAGGGTTATTTGGTAAGCGTGATAGCGTTCCGGAGATGTTTAGCAAACTCAAGTGGCAGACTCTGCAAGAGAGGCGCTCTGCATCGCGGTGTAGCTTGCTGTCCAGGTATCGAGAGGGTGCGTTTCTGGATGAGGTATCGAATATATTGCTTCCCCCTACCTATACCTCCCGAGGAGATCACGAATGTAAAATTAGAGAGATTCGAGCACGTACGGTGGCTTTCCGGCAGTCGTTCTTCCCGCGAACCATACACGACTGGAACGGGAAAGGGAGGTAATGACAGTGGCACGTAAAGTGCCCTCCGCCACACACCGTTGGGTGGCTTGCGGATTATAAATGTAGATGTAGAATATTCAGTCGGAAAATGGCGGAGGCTGGACTTGCATTCACGAACAGCAGCAGTTTCTGCCGAGTCTGAAATCAGTTCTCATTGACAACTCTCGCTGCTCGTCTTCTGTCTGCTAGAATGGGACCTTTATACATCCACTGTTCTTATTGCCTGTAACGTGACTGTGAGTAGTATACCATTCCATGTAATCAGGCTGACGAGTGCGCGTCGGTACAAGAAATCGGACAACTTGACCTATGCTTTGGTCATGGGGACTTGCTCACGTAATAGCTCGTCTTTATCGTTCTCATCGTCTCCCCGTTGAGCCATCTTACTCCAGTGCCATGTGCATTTCACACCATTGCCACGTCCTACGCCAGTAGAACCAGCTGTACGGTGCTACGAAATAACCAGTGTGCTCGTTTAATATGGTGATTAATATTTGATCTGGTGAGATTACAATAACTGTGAGTTCGTATCTTTGAGAAGTGCGGAATACCTGGTAACTACAACGCCGCTTCCACAGCTGCAAGCCGGGAAGAGCACTGTGAATAGCAGGTAGAGGAAGATGGCGGCGTTGACTACGACGCAGGCAGCGGTTGGCAGCAGGACAGAGGCGTAGAAGGCGGCTCCTTGGGGGTAGCACAGGAAGTCTGAAGCGCTGTCCTGACGTAGCGGGTAGCCCGCCGTGGGTCCCGAGGCTGCCAACAGCACCCCCACCGGCAACAGCGGCGACAACCACGAACACGCCGAACACACCAGCACGACGTGCGGGACCCGTGCCTGCACACACGACGCAACACACATCAATGCGTTGTTGTCATTATTTAACACGGGTAATCATTTGCTTTTCAATACCGCCTCGAAAAAACAATGTTACGCAATTAATTTATTGTTTACTTGTCTACAGGCCTGGTATAAATTGAGATTCCTCTTCCACAGTACCTTACAAACGGCTAGAGGAGCCAAAACAAAACGTTGCAGCAAATTGATAAACTGGAGTGTTGTAGGGTAATTTGTTTTAAGGGGGGTAGGACGTCAAACGGGCCGACTTGGAGCAGGAGAGGCACCACAGGACATTTTAATTTCCACTGTCTATAATTTTACAAATAAATTCACAAAACTTTGAAAGTATGATCAGGAAGGATTCAGGATTGATACTCATAGTAGTGGAAGCTCAAAAACGTAACAAAATACATTTTTTTACATGTGAAATTTCATCATTTTTTTCACTTACTACTGGTTGCATTTGTTGCTATAGGCTCACTTTTCTTCTTAAGTAAGAGAGATACTTCGATGAATTTTGCACACCATACAAACTATTGTTACATGTGTATGAAACTCTACAGTTTATTTAATTTATGAAAAAATGAATGAACTGTTACATTTTAAACTTCTTGTTTAGAAAAAACTCAAATTTTATAGTTAATTATCTCAATTTTTACCACAGTTTTTAACAGATTTGGAAAATTCTAGAGTTTCATACACCTGTATGTACTGCTTGTTTGGTGTGCATAATTCATCGAGGAATCTCTCTTACTTAGGAAGAAAAGTGTACCTACAGAAACAAATGCAGCCAGTAGTAAGTGAAAAAATGATGAAATTTCACATGTAAAAAAAAGGTATTTTGCTACGTTTTTGAACTTCCACTGCTATGAGAGTATGTCCTCAATCCTTCCTGGTCATACTGACAAAGTTTTATGAAGTTATTTGTAAAAGTGTAGACAGTAGAAATTAAAATGTCGTGTGGTGCCTCTCCTGCTGCAAGTCGCCCCGTTTGATGTCCTACCCCCCTTAAAGGGAAACAATCAGTACTGGGTTAGCTGAAGCGAACAGCAGCGACACAGAATCGTATGACGCGTTGGTTGGCCGGTAGGGAGGTGAGGGGGGCGCTAAAGTTTCCAAAGTGGTCAAACAAATCTAAATTGTTGTGACTTTCGTCCGACCGTAACTGTAGATTCTTTGATTGCTCTGGGAGAAGGCTCTGGATCACGAGAACATCCGATGTAAGGAAATATTATTGTTATTAAACATCATATTGAGAAGGGGAAGCAACATATACTTGCGTGGCTCCCTTTCCCGTTAAGAAAGTGCTGCGTACCATTGTGGAACAGCAAGGCTTTGTGCGAGCGATGTGCGACTTGAGAAGTAGAGTTTGCTAAGAAACCCCCGGACGCCACTCGCACTGAAAATGTACCTCAGGGCCAGTTTAAAACTGAGTTGGAAGAATATTACGAGGGGGGGGGGGGTGTAAGTAGTATGTTAACGTCGGCCTCGACTGTTCTGTCCACACAATGACACGTCGGACACGGTTGGCAATGTGAAAAAAAACTTGGCACATAGGAAGTAAATGATTAAGGTTGTCCAACAACCAAAGCAAACAGATTTACAGTAATTGACACTATAATTATGAGCTTGGATTTAAAAAACATATAACATTTTAACACTTAAATCATTAGCCATGACAGAGTCTGAGTGGTTTGAAAAGTTTATAAATCACGCAGAAATGTTCATTCATTAACCACTCTGCGTTTTTCACACATACTAGTTTCACATGCAACAAAATAACAGTATATCTCTGTAGATTTACACAAATTACAAATCTTATAATGACGCCCAAGTAATGGTGCGTTCGTATTTTACAGGAGATAAAAAGAGAGTGATATCGTCTGGCGGTGGACGATGGGTTGTGCGCTTGTTTTTGTAATATTCAAATGTCTCCAGAGTCTGTCTTTAATATCGGTGTTTTTACATGCTTGCTGAATTAGTCTATAGTTTCTTAGGCGCGTCAGTGACGCTGGATTCATTTCTCCTTGTAAATCGTCAAAATACGTCATTACAATACGTAGTTAAATATGATACACTGGCAAGTAAATGGCTCTTGGCCTCTTTCATTAGTCAAATCAGTGTTTTATGTGACGAGATGTGGCGGTGTGAAAATGCAACATCTCAAGTCTTAGCAAACTGGAACACATGAAATATTAGTTCACTTTATTACATTAATGAATAACAAATTTACTTAACTTTGACACACTTCTTTGCCGTAGGAATACTGCATAATTTACAACCGTCGCTGACTAGCCAAGCATAAATTTACGGACTTACAAACTGTTCTCTTGCTCTACGAGTACAATGATCAACCTTTCCTGAAGTACATATTCATCAGAAACTTTAACATCTCTTTGACCTCACACTACAATGCTCACTCCTCATGACGTCACGAACTGCGCAGGCGCTCCCACGCTTGGTCCTGTATTGATTTCTGGCGCGAGGGCACTGCTGTGCTGAGGAGAGGAGACAAGCGGTAGCGCATTGCTGAAGATCGCCGGTATGGTATGACAGAGGAAGTCAAAGGCTAATAATGAGGGTGAACAAAAAAGCAGTCACAGGAATTGCTATCACGTCGTTAATTAACATCCTGAAGAAGGAGAGAAATGTGGCGATGAAAATGATGACAGATTAAGTTCCCACGATATAAAAGTGTTATTTATAAAACGGAATATATTACTGTCTAATGCATTCTTATGTATGAACTGCGTTTCTCGTCTACAAAACAAACTTGTTACTTTCACTCATGGTATTTTTTTTGTTGACACAGTGCACTCAAGGCTCCGTTCAGTACTGTTTGGTTTTGTCACAGTTCATGGTGTTGTTTCTTTCCTGGCAGTCTTAATTGTTTATTAATAGTGACTACAGTGTGAATAGATTTACGGATGAAAAACTGGTCGATATGTATATTGTTTATAGGTCCACTGAATGCAATCCACGAAGTCATTATGCTGAACTGATCCCATAGTATCGGCAGCGGCATCACGGGTTCTTTTACAGTGAGGGTTGTGTATTGCTCTGCGTTTTGTGTTGTACGTTTTTTGATTTGATATTACAGGTTATTTTACTGGTGTGGACGTATTTTTAAGAAACAAAGGTAATTGGTTCCACTAACTGAATAAATCATAATCAAATTATAGCCTTTTAACGAGCCACTGGGGCCTCAAACCAGAGGCGGAGGGTTCTTTGTATACCCATGTCCCTTCCCCCTTTCCTCTTCCAGTTACGAATGGTGTGCGGGAAGAACGATTGATAGTAAGCCTCCGCGTGAGCTCGAATTACTCTAATTTTACCTTCATTGCCTTTTCGCGAGAGATATACGAAGGAAGATGCAATATATTGGTTGGCTCTTCTAGAAAATTTATGTTCGTTCTCGGAACTTCATATTTATTTCATTCCTAAGTGATTTATACTGCTCTATCCCTGTCTTTCCTAAAAAAAATTTATATTTCCTACTGTCAACTAAAGTATTTCTTCTGTTACCCAAGATTTCTTCTCAGTAAGCTTCCTCTTACCTATGTTTGTCTGTCCAACACCTGCGATTGCTCTTTTTAGAGTTGTCCCTCCCCTTTCAACTCAGCTGCCTACTGTGATATTCCTTATCTTGGTAGCCATGCATTTAGTAGACATCAAACACGTCTCACCATTCCTCAGTACTTCGGTTCTTTCACACTGATTCTTTCACGCGAGTCTCTGAAACTTCACCCCTTCACTACTAAATTATGGTCTGATTCCATGTATGCCCCTGGGTACACCTTATAATCCAGTATCTGTCTAATCATGGTGAGATACAGCTGTAATCTTCACGCGTCTCCGGGACTATACTGAGTGTACCTCGTCAACTGTAACAACTGAAATATGGATTGTTTCGTTGATCAAGATTTGCGCAATATGCACATCATGTCTGAGTATACCTTGTCCTTTTGTGGTAACTGAAATATGGATAGTTTGGTTGATCAAGATTTGGCCAATATTCACCTTATGAAAACGATCATTGAATGGAGTGGAAGAATTGCACAATGACGCAATACTGCTACAGTATCCCACAGTGACAGCAGCCCCATCACAGTAGTGTAGCGGCTGAAACGCCGAAAGCCGGGACTGTAGCCCAGCAACAGAAACCAGGCCGCAGATACCAGCCAGTGGCCTACCAGCTCAGCAACGTCACCAGACAAGGCTTCCTCAGACAATGCTTCAGTGTGAGGGACTCCACATCAGGCCGCCATCCCTGCTCCAGTTATGTCGAAGAGAGCTGTTCAACCACCAGCACGTGGGAACGGGATTTCAACCCCCAGTATCAGCCCGTCGGGAGGTCATCGCAACTGAGCCGTCCGATGAAACACAGCCTGTGGCGGTCGTCGCTGCATCTTTGACACTGCTTCCGCCAGGCCACAAACCAACGACCTCTGCCTGAATGTCCAACCCGGGCACAGGGACGTCGCCTCGCTGCTGCACCACCACCCAGCAGCCGTAGCAGCCTGGCCTCCGTTACCGTACACGGGGAATGTCTTCATTCAGACGCCACTACAGGTGGGGGTCCAAGGATCACCTCCCGCTATCATCAGCCGGTTTGTTTCAGATGTGGTGAACCGCGTCTGTTCGTGTTCATCAATAAGGTTTTCTATCAACTGACTGGCTGCCTTTCTCACCCACTGCATCGCCAACTCCAGAAGAGAACCAGTCGCCCACTCCTTACCCTGCAGTAAACCCCGTTATAATATTGTCTGAGGGTTATTGCATTAATTTTTTACTTTGTATGTTTTGGTATCTGCTTGTTACTAAATGAAGAAGTGACGAAACACGCTGCCCTTTTCGATTTTCTCTATTTCCTCTACGAATCCTATCGTATACGGGCCCCAGACTGATGGTAATTATCCGAGTATCAGTCAGACGAGTGTTTTGTTAGTTACCTAGTAGTCCTCGGAACTGCTTGCCGTGATCAGCCGTCACAGTTTCTCAGAAAATATCTTCGGACAACCTCCGAAATTTTGTTGGCGGTGTTCGAGTTCCTTTTCTGCAGCAGTCAGTAGAACACTTGTGAACTCTGTACTAATAAACTGTCATCATAAAGTAATTAATTTTAAAGATTAGAATTATTAGTTACAAATCTCACATTATTTGGTAGTTTCCACTTCTAACAGTGAGTACAACTACAACCGCTGTGACCGTGGTTGATGTCATTATTATGAGTATCGAATATTAATGACTTTCAGCTCTGCCTACAATCAGTTTCCGTCGTTTGACGATATTTTGGGATTTGTTATGAAACATATCACTACGTTTTCTAGGTCTTACACACACTCTCTCTCTCTGATGAAATCAAAGTTCTTTCACACATGTAAGCCCAACAGTGATAATGCTTCCAGTTACTAGTAATAATAACTTAAGGTACATTATGTGTAAATAGCTTTCAGTATACGTCTCCCCCTGTTAACATCTGTGTTATATCCGCTTTTATGACTTTCACTGGACCTCGCGCTTCAAGCCCATACACAGGTGTCAGATTCGACAGATGCCTCGATGTTCACTCTAATAAAGCCTGTCTTCCACACAGACCGTATGGCGTTTCAGAGATAACCTCTGGCGGAGGACAGAGAGCAGTGGATAACACGTTGGCTACGGTCAGCGGTGGGCTAACGTGACTGATGTTTATTCGGTTCTTCGGTTCGGATGTACTGCAGTGTGCGAGAGAGAGAGAGAGAGAGAGAGAGAGAGAGAGAGAGAGAGAGATGATGGAAGGTACCGAAGATGATCAATACCACCTGGACTAATAACACAGCCCCCTCTGCGGCTTCATTAACCACATATATCTACACTGCCCGCATCCCGTGGTCGTGCGGTAGCGTTCTCGCTTCCCACGCCCGGGTTCCCGGGTTCGATTCCCGGCGGGGTCAGGGATTTTCTCTGCCTCGTGATGGCTGGGTGTTGTGTGATGTCCTTAGGTTAGTTAGGTTTAAGTAGTTCTAAGTTCTAGGGGACTGATGACCATGGATGTTAAGTCCCATAGTGCTCAGAGCCAAGTTTCATGATGTTGTTGTTGTTATAGCTACACTCATGCTCATAAATTAAGGATAATGCTGATACATGGTAAAACAACGCTCTGGTGGGCAGTTTGCGGGTTTAAATCACCTCGGGGTACGACCATGAGTTGCATTTGACTTGCTGTCGTCGGACGGTGGCGCTGGCAGCAGTCCACATACGCAGAGGTGTGTTGGTACATGTCAGAGTATGGTGCAGCGAGTAAGTGTGCAGACGTTTTCATACGTACTAATGGCGACTGTGTGTTGAAAATGGCTCAAAGAACACATTTTGATGACATTAATGAGGGGCAGAATATTAGGGCGACTGGAAGCTGGTCAAACACAGCAGGTCGTAGCACGGGCCCTCCGTGTGCCACAAACTGTGGTTTCAAGATTATGGCAACGATTCCAGCAGACAGGAAACGTGTCCAGGCACGTCCAAAGTGTACAACACCACAAGGAGACCTATATCAAACCATCAGTGCCCGCAGACGGTCACGGAGTACTGCAGGTAGCCTTGCTCGGTACCTCATCGCAGCCACTGGAACAGTTGTCTCTAGACACACAGTCTACAGACGACTGAACAGACATGGTTTTTTCGCCCGGAGATCTGCAAGGTGCATTCCACTGACCCCTGATCACAGGAGAGCCCGTAAAACCTGGTGTCAAGAATACAGTACATGGTCATTGGAACAGTGGTCCCGGGTTATGTTCACCGACGAGTCCAGGTATAGTCTTAACAGTGTTTCTCGCCGGGTTTTCATCTGGCGTGAACCAGGAACCAGATACCAATCCCTTAATGTCCTTGAAATGGACCTGTATGGAGGCCGTGCTTTGATGCTGTGGGGTGGTATTATGATTGGTGCACGTACACCCCTGCGTGTCTTTGACAGAGGAACTGTAAAAAGACAGGTGTACAGGGACGTCACTTTGCACCAGTATGTCCGCCTTTTCAGGGGTGTTGTTTCCCACCTTCCTCCTGATGGATGATAACGCACGGCCCCACCGTGCTGCCATCGTGGAGGAGTACCTTTAAACAGAAGACATCAGGCGAATGGAGTGGCCTGCCTGTTTTCCAGACCTAAACCCCATCGAGCACGTCTGGGATGCTCTCGGTCGACGTATCGCTGCACGTCTTCAAACTCCTAGGACACTTCTGAAGCTCCGACAGGCACTGGTGCAAGATTGGGTTTCTATACCCCAGCAGCTGCTCGACCACCTGATCCAGAGTATGCCAATCCGTTGTGCTGCCTATGTAAGTGTGCACGGTGATCATATCCCATACTGGTGTCGGGGTACATGCGCAGGAAACAGTGGCGTTTTGTAGCAAGTGTGTTTCGAGACGGTTTTCTCAACTTATCACCAATACCGTGGACTTACAGATCTGTGTCGTGTGTGTTCCCTATGCGCCTATGCTGTTAGCGTCCGTTTTGTGTTGTGTGGCACCACATTCTGCAATTATCCTTAATTTATGAGCATGAGTGTATTTCACATGCTCATAGTACGTTAAGCTGCAGTGTTCACAGGTTCGGTGCTCTTCCTCGGTCCACCTCTAAGCCTCGTACTGCGTTGTGACTTACCTAACTGCCAAGTTACGATTGCCGCTTGGAGAGAGCCACACGCCTGTTGTTTCGCGAATGGTGAGTGCGCGTTCATGTGAAGACGACGGAGGCCGAGGTGTGTGCAAAGGAATGGACAGGGAGCGTTGAACGCTTAGTCGGCTCAGCCTCGTGGAAGCAGTGTCCTCGTGGTCGATGTGCTTCTTAGGCAAGGTGTAGATTTCTATACTGGGGAGTCGTCAGTGTGGCGGCAGGCAAGACTTTGGACGCCAAGTCCAGAGATGCAGACATGGAGATACGTGGACACAGTGATATTCGGGCACGTAGATCTGCGTGCAGGGGGATGTGCAGACACAACCAGTTCACAGAAGTATTTTCCTGGGCTGAAGGGGTGGGTACCCTGCCCCCACGCCCATAGCCTCTCGGACGCTTGCCTTCTCCCCCTCCCTTCATTCAATAGCTGTGTGAATGCCATGCTGGTCGAAACACTTTTCCCTTTGCTTACTATGCTTCTGAAGCTAGGACAGGACGTAATGGAGATTAAAATGAAAAAGGGAAATTGTTGAAATAATAGTTCGTGTTTCCTACTCTATAAACAAACAGAAACCATTACGTGACCTCAGGACAACCCTTAAGTAGCAGGATATGCATCAATGTATATGTTCATACTTCACATTTAAAACCAAGCAAAAACCTAGATCTTCTTTTTTCAACAGTATTTTAACACCAAATTCTTACCTGCCGTACGTTTATACAATAATAAATATATCTGAGACTCCAGAATGTCGTTTATAAATGATTCTGTGGAACACTGCTTTCATCTTGAATAGTCAGAGTTTTAGCTTGTCGAACTAAATCACAGTATTCCATATCCTAACTGTGGGCAACTGATTTATACAATAACTGATAGTCTGCAAAACGCACTCCAGTCTCACGAAATTATGACGAATTAGTAAGGAATCGGGACATATAGATGTAGGAATACTTAGGTACATGCTTACCAAAATTTAAATCTGTATGTACTTAAGATTTCTATTTCTGTTTGTTTACATTTATATATTACATTTACATATTGCTGATCTTCATTCCAAATGAAATAATAATCATAAAACTAAAAAAAGTTAGTTACCTTTATTTAATTAACTAAAAACATTTCTGTGTGACGTATTTTCACGACAGCTATACTGCTGGCTTTTGCTGGCATTACAACACCAAACATTACTCAAATGACGTTCTTGTCGCCAGAAATTTCAGTTACTCATAAGCTTCTCTCTGCTGCTATATATTCTCTAATTACCATGTTTTGTTTCTCTATTCTGTCCTGAGAAATCGTTAGCAATTTTTCATTAGATACAAGAGACATCGGATTTCATTTAATAAATTTACTAGAGCATGTCGTTATTTTTTCTCAGACATTCGCTTTCGTATATTTTTAATGTCATAGCTAATAAAATAGCGAGAAATACTTCGCCGTTCTTAGACGGCTTGGCTTCTTTAACCCACGTCTCCAAATGAAAATACTGAAATACGTATTGGGGGAGTGATGGTGGCTTTTATAACTTAGGTGACAAAAGTCATGAGATAGCTACGAATATCGTGCCCGACATCCTTTTGCCTGGCGTATTGCAGAATTTTCACGTGGTATGGACTGAAGAAGTCATTGAAAGTCCCCTGCAGAAATATTGACCCATCGTGCATTTATAACCATCCATAATTGCGAAAGTGCTACCAATGCAGGATTTTGTGCAAGATCCAACCTCTCGAATACGTTCCATAAATGTTCTATTGGTCTCATGTAGGGTGATCTAGGTGGTCAAATCATTTTCTCCAGTTGTCGAGAATGTTTCTCTATCCAATTGTGAAACATTGCGGCCTGGTGACATGAGACCGTTGTTTGCGAGCATGAAGTCCATGAATGGCTGCGTATGGTCTCCAAGTAGCCAAACAAAAACATTTTCAATCAATGACGGTTCAGTAGTACCAGAGGAACCTGCCCATTTCATGTAAATACAGCCCACACCATTATGGAGCCATCAGCAGCTTGCTCAGTGCATTGTTGAAACCTTGGTCCGTGGCTTCGTGAGGTCTACACCAGAGAAGAACCCTACCATCAGCTCCTACAAACTAAAATCGGGAATCATCTGACCAGGCCACGGTTTTCCAGTCGTTTAGGATCCAACTGATATGGTTGCGGGCCTAGGGCAGGAGCTGCATGCGGTGTCGTGCTGTTAGCTAAAGTACACGTGTCGCTCTTCTGCTGCCATAGGCCATTAATCCAAAATTTTACCGCACACTCCTAACGCATACCTTAGTCGTAAATCTCACATAGATTCCTTTGGTTATTTCACGCAGTACTACCTGTCTGTTAACACTGACAACTCTACAGGTACATCGCTGCCCTCGGTAGGTAAATGAAATCCATCGACCACTGTGTTGCCTATGGCGTGAGGCCATGCCTGATATTTGATAATCTCGGCACAGTCTTGACACTGTGGGTCTAGGAATACCGTATTCCCTAACGACTTCCGAAATGGAATTTCCCATGTATCTAGCTCGAACTAATATTCCATGTTCAAAGTCTTAATACCCGTCATGCATCCGTAATGAGGTTGAAAATTTTTCCACGTGAATCAATTGAGTACAAATGACAGTTCCGCCGATGCAGTGCCCAGCCAGGCAGTTGACGGTTGGAGTGCTGACATCACAGTTGCAGATTTTCTGCGGAAAACAGTTATGTTGGCCACTGATGCACCACATATATGGATCTTGATAACCCTTTCAATTCAACTAAGGTCTGAAGATGGAGCGCTGAAACTGGTAGCTACACGATAAATACACTACTAGCCATTAAAATTGCCACACCACGAAGATGTCGTGCTACAGACGCGAAATTTAACCGACAGGAAGAAGATACTGTGATATGCAAATGATTAGCTTTTCAGAGTATTCACACAATGCTGGCGCCGGTGGCGACACCTGTAACGTGCTGACATGAGGAAAGTTTACAACCGATTTCTCATACACAAACAGCAGTTGACCGGCGTTGGCTGGTGAAACGTTGTTGTGATGCCTCGTGTAAAGAGGAGAAATGCGTACCATCACGTTTCCGACTTTGATAAAGGTCGGATTGTAGCCTATCGCGATTGCGGTTTATCGTATCGCGACATTGCTGCTAGCATTGGTCGAGATCCAATGACTATTAGCAGAATATGGAATCGGTGGGTTCAGGAGGGTAATACGGAACGCCGTGCTGGATCCCAAAGGGCTCGTATCACTAGCAGTCGAGATGACAGTCATCTTATCCGCATGGCTGTAAAGATCGTGCAGCCACGTCTCGATCCCTGAGTCAACAGATGGGGACGTTTGCAAGACAACAACAATCTACACGAACAGTTCGACGACGTTTGCAGCAGCATGGACTATCTGCTCGGAGACCATGGCTGCGGTTACCCTTGACACTGCATCACAGACAGGAGCGCCTGCGATGGTGTACTCAACGACGAACCTAGGTGCACGAATGGAAAAACGTCATTTTTTCGGTTGAATCCAGGTTCTGTTTACAGCATCGTGATGGTCGCATCCGTGTTTGGCGGCATCGCGGTGAGCGCACATTGGAAGCGTGTATTCGTCATCGCCATACTGGGGTATCACCCGGCGTGATGGTATGGGGTGCTATTGGTTACACGTCTCGGTCTCCTCTTGTTCGCACTGACGGCACTTTGAACAGTGGACGTTACATTTCAGATGTGTTACCCTTCATTCGATCCCTTCGAAACCCTAAATTTCAGCAGGATAATGCACGACTGCATGTTGCAGGTCCTGGGCCTTACTGGATACAGAAAATGTTCGACTGTTGCCTTGGCCAGCACATTCTCCAGATCTCTCACCAATTGAAAACGTCTGGTCAATGGTGGCCGAGCAATTGGCTCATCACAATACGCCAGTAATTACTCTTGAAGAACTGTGGTATCGTGATGAAACTGCATGGGCAGCTGTACCTGTACGGGCCTTTCAAGCTCTGTTTGACTCAATGCCCAGGCGTATCAAGGCCGTTATTACGGCCAGAGGCGGTTGTTCTGGGTACTGATTTCTCAGGATCTATGCACCCAAACTGCGTGAAAATGCAATCTCATGTCAGTTCTAGTATAATATATTTGACCAATGAATACCCGTTTATCAACTGCATTTCTTCTTGGTGTAGCAATTTTAATGGCCAGCAGTGTAAGATCGTAAGAACGGCTGTAGGCGTTTCATTTTTTTACAGTAGTGTGTAGCTGTGGTCCCTAAATCCTCTAGTCAAAAGGATGGACATAGGTGAACACAATAGTTGATGGAGGGGTCGGGAAAGATGCGACAGATTGGAAGGAGAGGTTTGTGGGCATCACCTGCTCGAGGGAGGCCTTCCATTGGCCGGCCTGAACTACCTGGCAAAGGTGGCGCCCGCAAACCTCCTGCAGACCCTGTCGTCCGCACGTCTCCCTACCTGCCCGTGTCCGGCCGGCCTACCTGCGCGCCGGCGACAGTGCTGAGGCGCAGCAGCTGCAGTACGGCTGCTGCGGTGGTCCAGGCGGCGGCGGCGAGCAGCGCGTAGTGCAGCGCCACCCCCAGCGCGACGCAGCCGGCGGAGGCGCGCGGCTGCCACCAGCCCTGGCCGCCCAGCGTCACCAGCGCGAAAAGCAGGTCGCGCGCCGCCACCGCGCCGCCCAGCTGCAGCAGCACGCGGGACCTGGCAACACGCCACGCGCGGCTGCCGTGAAGCCCCGACACCACGAGTGTCACCTCATAGGTTAGAGGACGCGTGCTTCTCGTTCTACATTTTGAACCACAACTCCGCCGACAAAACTGAAAGAGGGCGATGTGTCTGAACAACACCAACTCAAAGGAAGGCCTCGGCGCTTGTTCGTGACGTCACGTCAGCTACGTACGGCGAACGCCAGGTCTGTTGCAGGCATACTCATAATGGTGGTGTCTCCCTCCCTGACACAGGAAAATGTGAAACTATTGGTGGTAGTTGAGCAACACACATTGTTATGAGAGATTTCTGCAATCAATTAATTGTGCAATTCATTACACTTCTTAACAAATAGTGTACTTCTGAACTTAAATTTCCACCTGTTTTAAGGATTGACATACAAAAACAACTTCATGGTCCAGCAGCAACAGAACTCGTGCTTCTTTACCTTATTTGTAAATCTGAGGAAGTTACGTTTGTACTGGGTTGCTTTTACAAGAAACTGTGAACATATTGGTGCTCTTCTTTAGGTATCTTGGTTGACTATGGGGTGAGGAGCACTGAATGTTAATGAAATATCTTACGATTGTACACGTTGGGGGAGCGGGTGGGGGACAGAAGAAGAGGCAAAAGAGAGATACTAGTTTTAACAAATAAAATTTTTTTATCTTGTAAAGTTCCTCCTTTCAGTTGCAAGAGGGGAATATTTATCTTTTCTAATGTGCATGTTTAAAAAAGTTTAAGCTCAGCAGTATTTTCGATGTATGAACCTATTTTCTTTCCTGTTTAGAATACCTTTCGTTGAAAACGACTGTAAACTAATGACTGGCAACAGTTGGACATTTACACATGTAAATTAGTTAACATTTCCAGTGACGATGTCAAACGAAAACAAATAAATAAAAGAAACGATTTCATTGTAAGGGGGTCGGGGTAAGTTTCGATAGCAAAATGGATCAAGTAAATTTCCGAAGCTCGCAATGGGGCAAAGCATCTTTTCATATTGATCTACGTTTGTTTCGTCAGGATTCAGTAATATAGAACTATGATCTTCATTTGTAGCTTTACGATAGTAAGAAAATCTTTCATCTAAATAAAACTGCAGAATCCAAAACAATACCAAACAATATGTCCAAAAATAAGAGATTTATAGTGATAAGCACGTCCAGGCGTTTCTGCCTGCAGCAGACCTGGCGTTCGCCGTGCCTAGCTGACGTGACGTCACCAACAAGCGCCGAGGCCTTCCTTTGAGTCGCTGTTGGTCTGAAGCACACAATTATACACCACAACATTTATTACGAGCAACATTTCATAAATAACGCACAGGTTGGTGTTACTCTGGATTGCTTGATACAACAACAATAAAAATTACGTCAGACGTAGTTGGGAGTTAGCGGAAGAAGCAAGTGTTTTTGTTTTTTCACTACGTACTCTAACATAAAATTGGCGAGAAGTGAAAACAAACCCTCCAGTGGTCTCAGGTACTGTGACTATTGCACACTAGATGTCATACATTGAGATCTAAACTTAACGCAGCGAAGACCGGACAGCAGTTCACAGTGCGTCAAGCGAAGTTTGTGGTGGGTTTACAGTGAGGCGTAGCACAGTTTCAAGTCGAGTTAATCGTTTTCGCGGTGGTCGTACGAGCATAGACGATAATCCAAGACCTGGAAGGGAAAACGTCAACAGATGAACGATGTGTGAAGCTTGAGCCGGCCGCTGTGGCCGAGCGGTTCTAGGCGCTTCGGTCCGAAACCGCGCTGCTGCTACGGTCGCAGGTTCGAATCCTGCCTCGGGCATGGATGTGTGTGATGTCCTTAGGTTAGTTAGGTTTAAGTAGTTCTGAGTTCTAGGGGACTGATGACCTAAGATGTTAAGTCCCATAGTGCTCAGAACCATTTGAACCATTTGACTGATGACTTCAGACGTAAAGTCCCATAGTGCTTAGAGCCATTTGAACCATTCTGTGAAACTTGTGGCTAATGCTGTTGAAGAAGATCGCAGTGCCACTTGTGAGCGACTCTCTGAAGCCACGGCAGTTCCCCCAACATCAGTATTCCATATTCTATTTGAAGAAGAGAAAAATTTCTGCGGGATGGATCCTTCACTGTTTAACACTGACCTGAACATTGTAACCCTGCTGAAACAACGATTGGACCGTGAAGGTCAAGGATTCTTGACTCGAATTGTGGCTATTGATGAAACGTGGATTAGAGACTTTGAATCAGAGTTGAAATCACAGTCCAATGAGTGGAGAGCCTCAGCTTTTCCGCGTCCAAAAATTTTTGACGCGCTCAGTCGAAGCTCAAGCAAATGATAAATCTCCACAGAACCATCATGGCAGGTAGAATCTCATGTGGAACAAGTGTTACAGCAGTATATAATTGTAACTTCATGGAAAACCTGCGCTGAAAAATGCACAAAACCCCTCAGTTGTTCGAGGCTGGGACACTAATTCTCTATAACAATGTTCGCCTGCATATCGTCAATGTTGTTACCACAAAACGGCGCGAATGAGGATGGGAAGTGTTGTCGCATTTTCTCTGCATTCCAGACATGAATCCACCAGACTTAGAATTTTTCCCCAAGTTGAAAAAACCCTATGCTTGGATGTCGTTTTCTTTCTCTGGAAGAGCTTTTTACAAACATTAGCAGAGCCATTCGACAGACGAACAGAAATGGTGTCCTGGATGGAATAATGGGCTTCTGAGACGTTGGGACTCAGTCATAGGCAATCTGGGAGACTCAACTGAAGGACTGTAAACAGATAGTGAAAACAATAGTAACAAAAAAATGTGAGTTATTTGTGAAATGTCCCTATAACTTCTCAATCTACAGAAATGAAACAAATCTTTCCCTCAGAATTGCCCTCTGTAGTGCTGGTCTGAAAAGGCGGAACCCCGTTCCAATCTGTGTGATTTAAGGTAAGTACACCTTGGGACTCTCTGAGTCGACTCTTTGTCTGGACAGAGTCCCGCGTATGTCTTGCCATCGACCAGTCTCCCCTGACTCTTTGCCGCAATGAATCTGGTGTATTGCGGGCTAGTATTTCTTGCGTCTTTTGCGCTCCACCCGAAATGGGATTCATGGACACTATGTTTTGCAACACCGCGTAGTGTGGACGTGAGTCGCAACAAGCCAATAACTACCACCATTTCGCCCGTGTTTGTTGACTCATTTCGATGACTGGTATCACAGTCGTGTTGTGGGGCACCGAACTGATATTGCAACATATAAACGAAATGCACACTAAACGCTGTTTGTTACATGTATCTTTTAGACAGTATAGAAATCACGGTGTAAAAACCAAAACATTGAAAAGTTTGGCAGAAAAATGTAACGTATATCTGTGACAGAAACAGAAAGAAATGATACATACACTGAAAGAACTTAAAGCGTGGAACTTGACCAGTGAAATGTAGTTGGTTCAGCTACGATACTTTATTATTCTTATTGGCAATTGTAGAGTCCAGAGGAATCAGAAATACCGACGAAAGCACAGAGGATGGTAAAGTATGTTAAAGATTTATTTTTAAGATCATTTTACGTTTAATTACCTATATCTATCAACCTTTCACAAATCAATAGTCAAGTAATAATTTAACTGTGGAATGCAGTGCACACAATAACGTAGCTGTCTTTGCTAACATTAAAAGGTCAAGACATAGGTACGTTGTCTCACACGAAAACATCTGTCCACAGCACTGAACCATCAATGACACAAAGTAATCGTGAAATTCATTCTGTACTTCCCTCACATCGTTCGCCTATCCTCGTGGAATATTTTGTATGAAGACAAGTGCCTCAGAAGCTGAAATTTCAAATCTCCATGATCCTGGTATGAATTTTGTACATCCACACCTGACCATCGTTGATGTATTTATTCGAAGTAAGTTGTGGAAGAGCCACTGTTTCTAATTTCATAGGATCGAAACCAATGGATTTTAAAAGTACTCGGAATTTTGAACTCCAAATCCCAAACATATGCTGAATAATTCGTCGAGCTTGATTCAGGTGATAACTGAACTCTTTCTGCTGTTATTAAACCATTGCTACGACTGGGAAAAGGTTTCAAGATTGGAGTTAACTGCAAAGAGTCATCTGCAACAAAACACATACCGAACATTAATTTCTCCTACATTTAATAGCACAGGCTGAGGCAAATCCAGGTGTCCATTAGAGAGAGATCATGGTATAGTGAACAGTAGTAGAACACTTCTCCTTCCGAAATGCATCCCTGACACCGTATAACTAGGCTTAAAAAACTACAATTATCGTCAGCAAGTGCCAGAACTGCGATGCAATGAATTCCTTTGTATTTAAAATATATGTTACCACTTACATTAGGTGCTACAGTTTCAATGTGTCTCCCACCAATACTGCCCATACAGTGAGAGAAATTCCACCTGAACGAAAATAATTGTTTTTGTGTAGATAATTGTGTTAATAAATAAATGATTATTATTTTATTACAGGAAACTTCTGTAAGTAGCTGGATAAAAACGGTTCTGAGCCATTTTCTTCACGATGGTTGCATACATTCAAGGATAAGCAAACATTCAGGGGTAAATTGTCCTCCTTCCGCTCTCTTAACCTATTCTTCTGCTCCACATCAGCCCTTAACCTATTGTTCTTTTATGTCACTTTTGATTTTTAACCTACTGTTCTGCACACACTTTGATATCAAATTAATTATGAAAAGTAATGATTAATCAATTAATTACAAGCTCCCCTTGATGACGTCATCGGCTCCCCCTGTCAACCCCTCCCTATCCCCTTATGTGTATTGTGCCGCTTTCTCCCCTCTGCCAACACTTTTGATATAAAATATGGCTCACTTGTGCTACAAGTTCATCAACCAATTAATATCGTTCTGATATGAAACTTCCTGGCAGATTAAAACTGTTTGCCCGACCGAGACTCGAACTCGGGACCTTTGCCTTTCGGGGGCAAGTGCTCTACCATCTGAGCTACCGAAGCACGACTCACGCCCGGTACTCACAGCTTTACTTCTGCCAGTACCTCGTCTCCTACCTTCCAAACTTTACAGAAGCTCTCCTGCGAACCTTGCAGAACTAGCACTCCTGAAAGAAAGGATATTGCGGAGACATGGCTTACCCACAGCCTGGGGGATGTTTCTAGAATGAGATTTTCACTCTGCAGCGGAGTGTGCGCTGATATGAAACTTCCTGGCAGATTAAAACTGTGTGCCCGACCGAGACTCGAAGTTCTGCAAGGTTCGCAGGAGAGCTTCTGTAAAGTTTGGAAGGTAGGAGACGAGGTACTGGCAGAAGTAAAGCTGTGAGTACCGGGCGTGAGTCGTGCTTCGGTAGCTCAGATGGTAGAGCACTTGCCCGCGAAAGGCAAAGGTCCCGAGTTCGAGTCTCGGTTGGGCACACAGTTTTAATCTACCAGGAAGTTTCATATCAGCGCACACTCCGCTGCAGAGTGAAAATCTCATTCGGGAATATCGTTCTGTTCCATGTCACCCCCTACCTCACTGTAGCACTCCCCATCCCCTACCCCTCTGGGAAATCCCCCAGCCTTCCTCCCTCCCAGAAACCCTGCCCCATTTTGATATAAAAATTGAGCTATCAAATTGATTGATTAATTAATTCCTGTGTGTGTGTGTGTGTGTGTGTGACAGTCTTTTTTCCTTGCATTCTGTTGGTGCAGTTAGGTCAAAATCCATTATGTTTCCATCCCACAACCCCCCATTTTGGCCCACCACCTTCTTCTGGATAAAAAAATATGTTACTGCGTATAATATCTCATTGACTATTTTGCAGCGTATTTAAACACAGGGCAGGGCTGTGTATTACAGAAAGATCACTTAAAAGACACCCCAGCAGCGTCACCCACAGCACTATCACTTGCCACTGGTGCTAACTGCTGGACACACACCACAGAGCCCTGCAACAATTGCTGCAGCATGCTTTTGAGGCTGCAATTGACGAATGTATGCAGGGTGCTGGTATGGAATACATGCAGTCTAATTCCATCTCCGGAACTGTTACGATTCTCAGTTGCCAGCACATGTAAGAACTCCTTCTAAGGCAGCTGACGTGACTAAGCATGAAGTATGTGTTCCAATGTAACTGACTGCACCTAAGGAAAATTCCTGTCTTGTTCAAAGACTTCTATGCCTCCCACAAAGAATGTCTTGTGCTCTCTGATCTCATGGACCTTCCTGTGAATAAAGCATCCTGATTGGTTGTTACTGACTTTACCTGCCAAAATTCTGCTGTTGGCAAGGGACCATTGTCCCCACTTTCTACAGACAGACAAATTACGAGAAGTTCATCGGAAAACTATTTTTGTAAAGATTGAAACAAATGTTCAACAGCTGTATGGTGTGGGATCCTTACCAGATAGGACTGACGGAGTACATCGAAAAAGATCAAAGAAAGGCAGCACATATTGTATTATCGCGAAATATGGGAGAGAGTGTCACAGAAATGATACAGGGTTTGGGCTGGAAATCATTAAAAGAAAGGCGTTTTTCGTTGCAATGGAATCTTTTCACGAAATTCCAATCACCAACTTTCTCCTCCGAACGCGAAAATATTTTTTTGACACCGACCTAGAAAGGGAGGAACGATCACCATGATAAAATAAGGGAAATCAGAGCTCGTACGGAAAGATATAGGTGTTCATTCTTTCCGCACGCTATACGAGATTGGAATAATAGAGAATTGTGAAGGTGGTTCGATGAATCCTCTGCCAGGCACTTAAATGTGATTTGCAAAGTATCCATGTAGATGTAGAATTGCACTTAAAGTTAAACCCTGCAAAAGTGGTCTGCAGATCAAGAAATGTGGAACTATTGACAAAGACACTTAGTCAATTGCACTGCTCAGCTATTGTCGAGGAAAACTTGAATTTTTTTCGCGTAAAACCCATCTCCAATCAGGCTATATCACCACAAACGACTGTACCGCCACGCCACATCGCTATGGCACTGTAGTAAACACAAATTATATCCTGCACCATACACAGTTCTGCATATAGGTATCGTCTGCCAGGCACTCCTACATATACTGTAAAGCACATATGCTGTATATAGTCGCAGTGTTAAATATCCCAGCGAGGTTTGGCGGCCATACACTGTGACCACCCGTCACGAGGCAACTGCCCCCAGCTTGTGCTGGCCTGATGCGTGATCAAGTCACCCTCTGTGGACAGCGGCCACTCTCTGAACTGGTGTACAAATGCTGGGCTGGTGCTTCCCACATGACAGCATCTACTAGCATTACTGTTTCTGGATGGGCCTGCATGCTGCCATGGTTTCTGCAACGAGTTGTGAGCATCACCAAACTCTGGGATTACTATGATGTTTACTTTCTGAACTCAGTCGATGAGAAATGCTTCATGAGACACAAATTAACTTACCGATTTTGAAACCAACATCAACTGCAATATCAGATTTACATGTCAAGAAACGAGGACATCTGCAACACTTTTATGCTGAAATCATTGAGTAGTAGAGAGAGAGAGAGAGAGAGAGAGAGAGAGAGAGAGAGAGAAGCTTGTAGCAACTTGTCTTACTACAGCCCTGACAAAGACATGTGATGTCATTGATAACACCACTTCAGAGTATAACAAGAGCCTTCTGTTTCCAGTGTGCAATCATCAATCACAAATGGATAAAAGACTCAAGAACAGAGCGCTTTCTGCAAGCTGCTAAACGTATTTCTCAGAAAGACTGGAACCCCTGGAACAAGATCGAAACACCTATTTTCACGGATAAAGAACTGAATGGTCAACAGTGACGTGCTGAGATATCTTCTCCTTTGTGTATTCCTGTTTCTCAGATTTAATATTACGCATTAAATGAGTGTATTTCACGTTAAGGTTTTCCGGAACGGTTTCTCTCCATCCCTTCAGCTAGTGTGTTAGACTGATCGAAGATACTCTTTGACATTTCTCACGGTGTAGTTCGTTGGATTCAATATCAAGTGAGAGATGTTCACAATACCGCTTTCGAAAAAATAGATGGGAATGCTGCATTGTAGTATAACCTAATCCACATGAAGTTGACGACAGAGCTCACTCAAAGATCCCTTCTAAACGCCCTTACATATCATGTGCAAAGAGTGCACAGTGCGAGACCCCAGTCCTACGAAGCAGCGGTCACAGATACGATTCGCGAGTTGCAGTGGTAATCAGGCGTTTCCCGTTGTGGGAGGTAACAGATAAGAGCAGACTATTTTAACAGGTGAGACAATACTAAGAGAGGAAATACAGCCTATGACATACTACTGTACGGGATTTTCATGAAACTTTAGCGATGTGAAAACATGTGTTTCCTCAGTCGCTACGATTATGGGGCAGGATATACATTTAGGAAGGAGTGGTCAGCAGATAGGTACTTTGCTATTGTTCACAGAGCCGGTATGCATTGGTTTGCAGAAAGTATTCAAGAATGTCTTTGAAGCCAGAACACTTACCAGTAGGTGAGATGTTCTAGACAGGTGTTTTGTTTATGAAGACCCTGTATGATTTCGACAGTTCGACCTGTAGCTGTATTACCTCTCTCTCTCTCTCTCTCTCTCTCTCTATCTCCATCTGTAAACTCACACAGTTCCAGAAGCCTCTTGTTCGACTGTGAGGTATACCGCCATTCTAAACGTATCCTGTCTCTGTCTGGTTGAGAGAACATTGATTCTCATATGTTGTTTGCATGGAGATGGTGTAACAATTGCGAAAGAGACATTTGTTGGTTTTCTAGATGTGAGAAACATATATTATCGTAAGTATTAAAGCCTTAGTTGACTTTGTGATGTATGAAGATCTATAATCTGGAATCTGTTATGTAATTGACATCAGTATTTGTAAAACAAAAAAACAAAAAAACAAAAAAAGTGGAACTACCAGGTTTGCTCTATTTTTTAGTTTTTACATAAAAATCTTCGCACACGAGATAAGTTACTAGTTACTCGAAGGTTTTCAGCACATCTCTTACGGCTCTTTGAAGATATAATTTCCACTCTTTACGTTCAGAATTATACTGTTGGGGCTTTTGGTAGCATAGTGGTAGGTAATTAATATAGAGAACAGTCGCTAGAAATTTTCATATGCTACTCGATGATTTCAGAATAAAAGTATCTCACATATCCCCGTTTTTTTGACATGTAAAATCAGATATTGCAGCTGAAATCGGTTTCGAGATTGGTAAATTAATTCATGACTGACAAAACATTTCTCGTCGACACAGCTCAAAAAATAAATATTATTGTAATCCCAGAGCCTGGAGATGGTCACAACTCGTTGCAGAAACCATGGCAGCAAGCAAGCCCAGCCAGTGATAGTACTGTTAGCAGATGCTTACGTGCTGGAAGAACCAGCCCAGCCTTTGTACGCCAGTTCAGAGAGTGGCCCCTCTCCACAGAGGGCGCCCCGATAACATATCAGGGCAGCTGCCTCATGACAGTTGGCATTGTGAACGGCTGACCGACCTTGCAGGTATATCCATCACTGTTACTAATTATGGTGCATGTGCTTGTATTCTGTGTCTTCACAGTATATGTAGGAGTATCTGGCGGTCGATAGCTACATGCAGAAGTGATGATTTTGTATGGTGCAAGAAATGAATTGTGTTTACAACAGCGATGTAGTGATGTGACATGATGGTACAATCGTTTGTGGTGATACAGCCTGATTGGAGATCGCTTTCACGCCGAAAAATTCGAGGTTTCCCCAACAGCAGCAGAGCAGTGTAATTGCCTGAGTGTCTTTGTCAATAGTTTCACATGTTTGACTGTCAGTGCAATGTGACTGCTGTATGTTTTTTTTCGATCTTTACAAAAATAGTTTTTCACTGAACTTCTCGTAATTTGTCTTTCTGTAGAAAGCATCAGATAGTTGTCCCATGCCAGCAGCAGCATTTTGGTGGGTAAATTCACTAAGAACCATTCGGGATGGTTCATTCACAGGAAGTTCCAGAGCTTCAGATAATCAAAAGTCATTCTTTGTGGGGGACACAGGAGTCTCTACAGACTGCTTCAGACAAGACAGGGAAAGAATTTCGCTTAGGTGCAGCCAGTTACATTAGAACACATTAGACGTATAAGTTGCATCAGAAGGAGTTTCACATGTACTGACAGCTGAGCACTCCTAACAGTACCGGTGACAGAATTAGATGGCACTCATTCCTTACTGGCACAGTGCACATGTCCCTCTTTCGCAGCTTGCAAAAGCATTCTGCAGCAGTTGGCACTTGGCCCTGTAGTGCGTGACCAGCAGTCGGCACCAGTGGCAGGCAGGGTGGTTGCGAGTTTTTTTTTATTTTGTCAGATGTGTTTTAAGCGATCTCTCTGACATATATATAGCCCTGTGCTATGTTTAAATTTTACCAAAATAGTCAATGGGATATGTACTAATCATTTTTTTCACATTGAAGGGGTAGGGGACCAAACTGGGGCTTGTGGGATTGAAGCAGTATGAATTTTGACCCAACTGTACCAACAGGTTGCAAGGAAAAAAATCCCCCCCCCCCATACACATGCAAAATAATACAGATCTAATTAATTAATCAATAAACTTGATAGCACAGTTTTTTAATATCAAATGATGAAGGGTTTCTGGGACAGAGGGAGGAAAGCTGGGGTATTTATCAGAGGGGTGAGGGATCATGAGGGGTACAATAGTTTAAGGGATGACATGGAACAGAAAAATGTTAATTTGTTGATCAATTTGTAGTGCAATTGGGCTATTTTTTGATATCAAAAGTGCTGGCAAAGGGGAGAAAACAACACAATACATTAAGGGGTGAGGGGGGGAGTGACATGGAAATTGCATCAATTTATCAGAGAAGGCAGTAATTGATCAATTAATTACTTTGCACAATTAATTTGATATCAAATGTGTGCACAGAACAATAGGCTAAGAAATCAGATGTGAATAGAAGAACAATAGGTTAATAGCTGGCAAGCAGCAGAAAAATAGAATAAGGGGAGGGGGAAGGGGATAGTTTGGTCCTGAATATATGCTTGTCCCTGAATGTATGCAACCCACATATACAAAATGGCTGAGAACTCTCTCCACCCTTCTACTTCTGTAGGCAACTCATCTGCCGAAAGGCCTTGTGTCAAGAGGAGGATTCTGAACTATTTACTCAGAAAGAACAGTCACAGTGCCAAACTGAAAATGTACACCAGAGAGAGAGAAACATTCCCTGAAAAACAAAAAGCGATTGAAACCATCATTGTCAGCTTCCGAAGACACCACAGCACAAGTCTTGACGTGCAAAAAATCTATATTTGACACCATGGCAAATAGGGATAGTTGTTCTATATTTGCGGATTTGTATTTGGTTCAGCCTTCAAAATGCTGATTATTCACATCATATTCGGCCTTTACCTCGTCAGCACATATTGATTATTACATAGTTCAGCCCCTGTTTCAATCCGAGCTAAGTGAGCTAAACAGTTCGCAGTTGTCCTGCAACTTTCAACATTATAGCAACAATGTTAGTGAGAAAGAGGACTGATGTATTATTGTCCCTTCAGTTTTTGGTATTGATCAGTGTGTGTGTGTGTGTGTGTGTGTGTGTGTGTGTGTGTGTATGAATATTCAGTGTTTTGCTATTTTTGGCAGTTAAATTTATTCATGATAATTAAATAACTCTTATATTGCACTTTATAGTTCAGTTACTTTAGTTAGATATCGTGATGTACTTCAAAGAACACATAATAGGCTCAAATACCTCTGGAATGAACTTGGATATTGATTGCTTCGGTATCTTAAAAGTGTACACTAGATTTGTGCACAAATTTCCAGTAGCAAGGAATCTAAGTGTGACCAGATGTTGGCTGGTAATATACTTTATCTAAAATCAGCACTTTTCTTTTGAGTAGCAACGTTGACTAAAATAATTTCAAAGTCGACTGAAGATATTCTCAAAACTTTCTAAGCCCTATAGTATTCCAACTTTAAAGTGTCCTATAGATTATTCCCATACTGATTCCCACAATTAAGTAATTTGTGAACCCACAACCTTCTCTGTTGTTTTTTGTTACGTTTATTCGTAATATTAATTGTACAAAACAGAGCTAACGAATTTCTCGAGAGAGCAACTTGCTCTGACATCTTCTGCACTCGATTGACCTGCAACATGAATGTTGGCGTGGACACTGTTCTTTGGCGCGAAGCAGCATCTGGGCTGAGTCCGAACAATGAATCGAAGCAGCACTGACTTCGAGCCCTGGTGTGTGTTTGCCTTTAGAAGAAGAGAGTACTCACTGCCCTAATACCTGTCCAGACCACACCTAACGTATTGAATTCCTCTCCTACTTACGGACTGATTCCACTTCGTGTTTACAATGACAGTGGAGAGAGTTAGGATAGAAGGGGATAGCACAACTGTAAGAGTGCACCACGGAAACAAATACGTATATTTTCATAAAAGCCCACCAACATACCAAAAATACAGCTCATAGATTGAGCTGGGTAAAAAGGCACTGTTCAAAAAGGGAGGACGTGCTGACAATGCAGCTGCCATGGGTCAGCCAAGCAGATCAAGGTGCAGTGATGAAATTGTGAGGGTTCTCAATGCGCCTGCAGTCGAAAACAATAATTGGAGTAGAGTGTCTGGTAGTTGTGTCAGCAAAAGTTCCAAAGGACATGAACATATTACCGAACCGGTAGACCATTCACACATAGGTAATCAGACGACACAAATGAAGAAGATACAAATAACTGAGGACGAGCAAGAAAGATGGTGTGGAATGATGACACATGGCAACAGAACTTGGCCGACTACATTAGCGGCGGCACCGAGGCGTTGGTGGTCGGGTTGCGATCGTATTCACGAGTTCACATCGTTATTGTGGATGAACTGATTCTCGCAATAACTAACCGTTTCTCTGACTAATCGGCAATCGTGACTTCAGATGCCTGTAGGCACTCACAAGGGAATGGTCCGGTCCAACATGTCGAAAACTGCTCTGAAATATTTTGTACCACGTACATGAAGAATACACCGAAAAGAACGCAATGTCAAAATTTTATTCTCTAAGATAGACTGTAAATATTTAAAAGAAGTTTTGAATAATTGCCAAATTTGTAGCTCGCGAGATGGCTTCAAAAATGTACACTCCTATCATAGCTATAGGTAACAGTGCATGGACATGACAGCAGACACGTAGCCTTGGCTGATGGTGCATCGGTAAACAGATATTACGATCGTACTTTGTAAAGCGAATTTCAATCTCTGCCAGTTTCTCTGACACAACTGTCCACAGATGCTATTCGCTACTTATAACTCATTTAGTTACCACAACATGTAGCTATTACCTTTGTGTTGTCACTAAGTGTTAATGGAGATAAAATTGAATTAATTTTCTTTGTCTTTTCTTTGTATATCCTTGCTAATTGCATGTGTATTTGTGCAGGTTTTAGAGTGTCACAATAGAGTGTACTGAAATGTTTTCATCCTTCCATAGGTGAAATATGAAGCACATGTTATGCAACTTAAATTACATACGTTTCCCTTTGACGTACATACGTGTTATTTATTAGTTAATTTCTTGGACATACATTCGAATGATGTCGACATTTCGTTAGAAATTCTGAAAATGTTAGAAGGAACAGGAAACTGACAATTCTCTGCTGATTAAAGCCCAGAACAAAAATACAGTACCTTCGTAACCAAAGAAAACATGTACAGCAATAGCCTCCTGTGACAAAGAAAAAGCCTGTTAAGTTTTTGGTTAATCGGAGAATGGAGAAAACACTTTAACTTAAGCAATGTGCAAAGCTAGTTTCGCTTTGCAAAATCTGAATGTGAACTGCGTAAAAGAAAGAAAGATTTACACAAAGTACGAAATATATGCCAAAATTATACCCACAAAAATGTGAAACAAAAACTGTTGGGAAGATTTAGAACTGTTTGTCAGGCTCAGTGCATCGTTACCAAGTGAGATATACGAGACTGGTGCCTCTGAATTGCAAGTGTTATGAAAATTACTCATTTCCGTACTTCTTCGACCTGGTTAAAGAGATTTGGGAAATTATACGGACAAGGAAGTGGCAAAATTACTAGGTTTATTTCAAGTGAACGTGTACTGGACACATAATCAATAGGTAAAACTACAGAGAAATTTGAAGCTGGCGTGAAGATAAAGCTTCCTGGTTTACCATAAAAGTTTGTGTATAAATCTAATCAGTCAGGTTCCGTGCAAGAACTGAGTGCAAACTACACTTTACCTTTTAGAGTGAAAAAAGGCAGAGTCCCTTATGCAGTCGATGATTGGTAAGACACATTCACATACAACATAAATACATGAGTTACTGTTTCTGCTGCGTTATATATATCTCCACAAACATCAAGGCAAATTAGTACCAAAAATTAAAAAAAAGTTGTTGTTTAGTTTCTAAAGTATTGTGATCAACATAGTGTGGAATCCGGAAAAATTATGTTACATCCGAAACGATTTCTTACCAGTTGCAAGAAAGAATTCATTGCTTTTGTTTGACTCTTGGCCTGGAGACGGCATCCCTGTCTTCAGGAGAACGACGAAATCACTGTTAATATAATTCATATTTTGGATTCCACTTGGAACTAATAGTATGTTTCCGCCTCTCGATAAAGAAGTTTTTGTGATAGTATAGAGCGTTTTTCAGAAAATTGTCGACACTATAATTTCCGATAGCTCTTTGTCATTTCAGGTTTATCAGCAGAGCAGTATTGTTAAACTTACTGTAAGTCATTTGTGCACTGTCACTTTGCATCAACGCGTTTTACCAATTTCATCAGGTACGTCCTGTATGCAGCACAATATGCAGAACAAAGGCCACTGTCAGTTGTTACTGCATTCCAGTTCTGTCTAACTACTATTACTGTGATGTGCCTAATGCATTAATTTTTCTTTTATCGGATGTGCCTAGTGTAATGAAAAAGTACACTTCGCATTATTGTGGCGACTGCAGGGAATAAGCAAGGAACTGTTTATCTGTAAGTAAAATACACAGTACTCAAAAACTGTCATAAGACCTGTGGTGCAGGAATTGTTATAAAATATTTCATGTACACAAATTAAAGCCCATACAGACAGAATTCGTCTGTAATATGACGTCATACACTGCCTTGGTTTTCTTTTCTCTGTTAGTCACTTGTATGACATTCATATCTGCAACAGTTTAGCTGGAAATATGAACGTTAAGTTATTCAAAAAACTAATGATTTGAGACATTTTTGATATCGTTTAAGTGCCTAAAATGCATACGTGTACACTTTTGACTTTGCGCTACGCGGCGCTACGTCTCCTGCCGTGGAGGATCATTCGCTGACTTGCTCGCTAGGCAGGAAGCGCTGTACACCACTGTTATAACCGGTTCCATCTGCAGAAAAAAATTAGTAACCTCAATAGTCTTTTTAAAAAATACTTGTAGTACCCTTCAGCAGCTAAAATTTTCACAGTGTAATTCTTTCGGTATACTCATCTTGTGTCAAAAATTTCAGGCTGGGTTTCGACATGTCAGATTGGACCATTCGCTTGCCAGTTGAACTGTCTCAACACACCACATAAATGGTAGGACCATATGGTTTCGGGACTGACTGTTCTACGTACCGACAAACACAGAATACAAATCATTAGCCAAGACAGGGAATACGTTCGTAACGAGCGCAAGAAAAATACGTAAGCCACAGGAGTATGTTAAATGTAGCCCTTGCTGCATTTACAAATGGCATAAGCAGAAAGACGAACGCACCCAGAGGGAGAGGCTGAAAAAAGTCCTAGCTGGTGGTTACATTGTGAGTTAACGCCAGCTCACAACCAACTCATACTCCTAGAGTAACTGGAGTCAACTTTCCATGGCTAACCCGGCGAGAATGGGTACGGTCAATTTGAACCTGCTCGTTTTGTTTTGTTGGCAGTTCTTTGATGCTGATCCTCCTTGGTACACAAAACGGGTCAGAAACAACGAAACAAACATGCCAAATTTAAATAGACGCAAAATCCCCAAGATTGGCGATCTTTTACAGAAGCTCGAAATTTAGCTCGGGCTTCAATGCGAGATGCTTATAACAGTTTCCACAACGAAACTTTGTCTCGAAAACTGACAGAAAATCCAAAGAGATTCTGGGCGTATGTGAAGTATATTAGCGGCATGAAACAATCAATGCCTTCTCTGCGCGATAGCAATGGAGAGACTATCGAAGACAGAGCTCCAAAGCATACTAAACACAGCCTTCCGAAATGCCTGCACAAAAGAATACGAAGTAAATATTCCAGAATTCGAATCAAGAACAGCTGTCACCATGAGTAACGTAGAAGTAAATATCTTCGGAGTAGTGAAGCAACTCAAATTACTTAATAAAAGCAAGTCTTCTGGTCCAGACTGTATGCCAAATAGGTTCTTTTCAGAGTATGCTGATGCATTAGCTCCATACTTGACAATCATATACGACCGTTCGCTCGACAAAAGATCCTTACCAAAACACTGGAAACTTGCACGGATCACACCAATATTCAAGAAAGGTAGTAGGAGTAATCCACGCAATTACAGCCCCGTGTCATTAACGTCGATATGCAGCAGGATTCTGCATCATATATCGTGTTCTAACACTGTGAATTACCTCGAAGAAAACGGTCTATTGACACACAGTCAACGAGGATTTAGAAAACATCGTTCTTGGGAAACACAACTAGCTCTTTATTCACACGAAGTGTTGAGTGCTATTGACAAAGGATTTCAGACCGATTCCGTATTTCTGGATTTCCAGAAGGCTTTTGACACTGTACCACACAAGCGGTTTATAGTGAAATTGCGTGCTTATGGAATATCGTCTCAATTATGTGACTGTAATAGTGACTTCTTGTCAGAGAGGTCACAGTTCGTAGTAATTGACGGAAAGTCATCGAGTAAAACAGAGGTGATTTCTGGCGTACCCCAAGGTAGGGTTGTAGGCCCTTTGTTGTTCCTTTTATATATAAACGATTATATCTATATAAACGACTTCGGAGACAATCTGAGCAGCCGTCTTAGGTTGTTTGCGGATGACGCTGTCGTTTATCGACTAATAAAGTGATCAGAATATCAAAACAAACTGCAAAATGATTTATAGAAGATATCTGAATTGTGCGAAAATTGGCAGTGGACCCTAAATAACGAAAAGTGTGAGGTCATCCACATGAGTGCTAAAAGGAACTCGTTAAACTTCGATTTCACGATAAATCAGTCCAATCTAAAAGCCGTAAATTCAACTACATACCTAGGAATTACAATTACGAACAACTTAAATTGGAAGAAAATGATGTGGGGAAGGCTAACCAAAGATTGCGTTTTATTCTCAGGACACTTAGAAAATGTAACAGGTCTACTAAGGAGACAACCTACACTACGCTTGTCCGTCCTCTTTTAGAATACTGCTGCGCGATGTGGGATCCTTACCAGATAGAACTGACTGAGTACATCCAAAAAGTTCAAACAAGGGCAGCACGTTTTGTATTATCGCGAAATATGGGAGAGAGTGTCACAGAAATGATACATGATTTGGGCTGGACATCATTAAAATAAAGGCGTTTCTCGTTGCGACGGAATCTTCTCACGAAATTCCAATCACCACCCACAAAATATTTTGTTGACACCGACCTACATAGGGAGAAACGATCACAACGAAAAAATAAGGGAAATCAGAGCTCGTACGGAAAGTTATAGGTGTTCGTTCTTTCCGAGCTCTATACGCAATTAGAATAATAGAGAATTGTGAAGATGGTTCGATGAACCCTCTGCCACGCACCTAAATATGATATGCAGAGTATCCATGTAGATGTAGATGTAGATGTAGATGTAGTTGCACATTGTCAAAGGTTTCAGTAGCTGTAATTATTGAACTCCCCTCCCTAATGTACGCACGCACTCAGTCGGCAGGCGTCCGTGAAAGGAAATAAACGATTGCAAACGGTAAGTGGGTATTTCTGACCCTTCCACAGTCACGAAGTAGTATTTATGTGCCATTTTTCAGTTTATCTTTTTTCACGAATGTTTCGTGGTTTTTGGTGTTTTTAGTGAAAATGGACAACGAAGAAAGGGAGGCTGAGCGTTGCCTGGTGGAATTATCAGACGGTGAAAACGACTTTACGACAGATTTCAGTGAAAATGAAAATTGTGTAAGTGAGCGTAGTGGGAGTAGTGGTACTAAACAAGATGCAAGTGAAGGCAGTGACAAAGAAGATAGTATACCACCAAATGAGCTACAAAGCTTACCAGAATTAGTCGGGGATCGGAGAATTAGTTACGCACTTCATTTTATTTTGGTAAACATTGATCCGAATGTTGCAAAAATCCAACAACAAGTTTGGACCTGTTCTGAAAATACCAACAGGCAGGTACCTGGCGTGAGTTTAGTGATAAGGTTAGCAAAGACAGAGCTTGAATGCGGCAGTCTGTTCTGCTATGAAAATATGCTTAGTATTTTCTTGAAATACACAAACTTGCAAATTGCAGAAAGGAAGGTAGCTTGTGAAATAGTTGCAAATCACTATTTTATGAAGGAAATGACCATGAGCGAGCTGAAGGCTTATATAGGCTTGTTGTACACTGCTGGATTTTACCGATCTGGGACGCCGATCACCGTTGACCTTTGGGCTTCAGACAGAACAGGCGTTGAAATATTTCAGCTGACAATAACACGGCAAAGTTTTCGTTTCATTCAAAGCTGTGAAGCAAGAAAACAGCTGGACAACCTAGCACCAATACGTTAAATATTTGAAATATTCGTTGAAAACTGCAAGAAAACCTATGTACTAGGAGAATATACAACCATAGATGAAATCATGCTTGCATTCAGAGTCAGATGTAAATTTAGACAGTACGTTTCATCAAAACAATATATTTCATATTTGCCTTGGTAGACGCAAATAATTTCTATATCTTCAACCTCGAAATATAAGCTGGGAAGCAGTCAGGGGGACCGTTTCCACTGAGTAATAAACCATTTGATGTGGTGAATCGGCTGGTGCAACCCATTTCAAAACCAAGCCATAATGTGACTTTTGATAATTGGTGCAGCTATGAAACAGTGTCACATCTTCTGAAAGAACACAAGATAACTTCCGTGCCAACAATGCGTAAGAACAAGAGGCAAATCCCTCCTGACGTTTGCCAAACTCGTGGTACAGAAATCTACTTCTCTAAGTTCGGTTACACTTGTTTCTCATATACCAAAAAAATTGTTTTGCTCATGTCTACTCTTTACCACAATGCTGAAATTGATGAATCGACAGGAGATAAAAAGAAACATTTTTTTATAATTCTACGAAATGTGGAGTTGACGTTGCAGATGAGCTGACAGCGACTTATGATGATGTAAGCCGCAACTCAAAAAAAAAAAAAAAAAAAAAAAAAAATGGCCTCAGACTTTCTTCTATGTAGTACTGAATATGGCCAGCATAAATGCTGCTATTGCTCTGCGATCAAATCACAATGAAAGCCAAAAGCGTCGTAATTTCATAGAAACACTAGGCCATATGCTCGTCACCTGAGTGCTCGGCAATAAATACCTCAACTGCCAAGCACTTAGCGTAAGGGAATCAGAGAATTTTGTGGAGAATATTCACAAGAATTGAATGCCGCAATCCAAGGTGTAAGAAAAAGGTGCCAAAAGTGTCCCTATGCTAGACATCGTAAGACACCTCATGTTTGTGAAGGTTGTCATAAGTAGATTTGTCAACACCATATCGTTCCATTATGCCAACAGTGTGCTATGGCAGGAGATGATTAACAGCTTATGGGAAAAGTTTATTGTTCATTTTGTGTTCAAGAAATATTTATCTCGCAAACACTTAGCAAAAAATCCTAATTACTGATAAGAATGTGTGGTTTTGTAGATTTTAAAAAATATGTAACGTTAAGAGGTGTTAAAATGATTATTTTTGAGACTTTATTTAAAAATTAAGTAATAAAATATTTGTACGCTTAATAGGTTTATTTCTATGAAAATCATTTAATTAATAAATAATTCATAAATTTAATTCCCATCTTTTGTTAAAAAGTGCCAATAAATACTAAAAAAATATAAATCGAAAACAGGGTCAATATGAACCTCCACATCCTTGATGTACCCTTTTTGCACCACATCCCCGCCGTGTTAATGAAATCGAATAGTAGTAAAACAAGACAATAGAGTGCAATTCTCGTTGCTTTCATAATATAATAAGTAAATTATCCTTGTTCTTGGACGTTGTGTACAAGGACTGAAGTTAACCAACTGGTTATACAGAATCTGTATGCCCATTTTTCTACAGATGGTTGTGGAATCTCGGTTGTTCAGTACAGAATGTCAAATGGAAACACTTTTTCATAGGCAAGTATTCCCTTATTTTATTCCTTAACATATCTCTAACTTTGATGTTACTGTTTGTATAATTTGGCATTGTTATATGTTACTTCATATTACCACTGCACCCTGCACCTTTTTGTTATGCATTTCTCACTGTTGCAAATTGTTGTCTGTACACAGGGGCCTGAAGATGGTGTAACCTATAGCAGAAACTGGTTGGTCAATAAAATAACAATTTGGAAATTAGATGGCTGAAAACGGTATACAACATGTTACAGCCTGTATATGTTTAATGGGTCGCCCTACCAGGAAAAGGTGTAGGACTAGTTAATGGATCTTGGAATTTAGGTTAAGCCTGCCTAAACAGGTGTTTATTTGCTCTGTAGGATTCATGAAATTAACAAAAAATTGACATAGAGCAAAGTTACTGAATTAAACTGACCAAGAATGATTTTATCACTGTATGTGTCAGTGTTTCATTCTTCTGGTGGATTCAGGCAGTCACTGTGTCTCCAGTGCAGATTTGTCTTCCAATAATTCATTCGCAGATTACAGTTTTTTCCCGCTACCTAAGATAGCCAGTCTTTGCTGGGAAATTCAAGTGTTGGTTTAGTACTGTCTTATGTCAATAATTGTCAATTTTCATATGCTTTGCCATTCTTTAGATCGAATATATCCTCTAACAATTTCTTATTAATACATATGTTAGCAGGGAGCTTTATAATAAACAGGAATTAATGTGGACTATTATGTCATTTCCCAGTTAGAGATCACCCTGTTTGTCATCTTTTGTGAGGTGCGACACCCATGTCTCATGTTTGCTGTGGTTACACCTGTCCTACTAGTTATCCGTTGTGTGCATTCTGACATCTACAGGGGTATGTCAAAAGGCTCAGCTGTACTTTCACACATCGCCTCATGAATTGCAACATGCTCGGATTGTCTTTCACATGTTGACTAGATAGTGGTCGTAAAAGAAATGGAATACCAAAGGCGTATTCTCACAGTATTTGTTATTCAGACGACTTGTTTCAACATTACATTTCAATCTTCAGGTCCTACTATTAACCAAATAAGTACTTCCAGTCATTGGCTCTTGTATCATAGGACTCGGTTCGGAATATACTCTCCTCATGAATAGAGGTCCGCAGCACCTAGTTATTGTACGGATCATATGATACATGAGCCAGTGTTTGGAAGTACTTACACTGAAGAGCCAAAGAAACTGGTACACCTGCCTAATATCGTGTAGGGCCCCCGCAACCACGCAGAAGTGCTGCAACACGACGTGGCATGGACTCGACTAATCTCTGAAGTAGTGCTGGAGCGAAATGACTCCATGAATCCTGCAGGGCTGTCCATAAATCCTTAAGAGTACGAGGGGATCGAGATCTCTTCTAACACGTTGCAAGGCATCCCAGATATGCTCAATAATGTTCAAGTCGGGGGAGTTTGGTGGCCAGTGAAAGTGTTTAAACTCAGAAGAGTGCTCCTGCAGTCACTCTGTAGCAATTCTGAACGACCGAGCGAGGTGGCGCAGTGGTAAGACACTGGACTCGCATTCGGGAGGACGACGGTTCAATCCCGCGTCCGGCCATCCTGATTTAGGTTTTCCGTGATTTCCCTAAATCACTCCAGGCAAATGCCGGGATGGTTCCTCTGAAAGGGCACGGCCGACTTCCTTCCCCATCCTTCCCTAATCCGATGAGACCGATGACCACGCTGTCTGGTCTCCTTCCCCAAAACCAACCAACCAATTCTGAACGTATGGGGTATCGCATTGTTCTGCTGGAATTCCCCAAGTCCGTTGGAATGCGCAATGGACATGAATGGATACAGATGATCAGACAAGATGCTTACGTATGTGTCACATGTCAGAGTCGTATCTAGACGTATCAAGGGCCCCTTAACACTCCAATTGCACACGCCCCACAGCATTACAGAGCCTCCACCAACTTGAACAGTTCCCTGTTGACATTCAGGGTCCATGGATTCACGAAGTTATCTCCATACCCGTACACGTCCATCCGCCCGATACGATTTGAAACGAGACTCGTCCGACCAGGCAACATGTTTTCAATCATCAACGGTTCAATGTTGGTGTTGACGGATCCAGGCGAGCCGTAAAGCTCTGTGTCATGCAGTCATCAAGGGTACACGAGTGGGCCTTCGGCTCCGAAAGCCCATGTCGATTATCTTTCGTTGAATGGTTCGCACGCTGACATTTGTTGTTGGCCCAGCATTGAAATCTGCAGCAATCTGCGGAAGGATTCCACTTCTGTCACGTTGAACGATTGTTTTCAGTCTTCGATGGTCCCGTTCTCGCAGAATCCTTATCCGGCCGCAGCGACGTCGGAGATTAGATGTTTTTCAGGATTCCTGATACTCATGGTATACCCGTGAAATGGTTGTACTGGAAAATCTCCACTTCATCGCTACCTCGGAGATGTCCCATCGCTAGCGCGCCGACTATAACACCACTTTGAAACTGACTTAAATCTTGACAACCTGCCATTGTACCAGCAGTAACCGATCTACCAACTGCGCCAGACACTAATACAGGCGCTGCCGACCGCAGCGCCGTATTCTGCCTGTTTACATATATCTGTATTTGAATACGCATGCCTATAACAGTTTCTTTGGCGCTTCAGTGTATTTGGTTAATAGTAGGACCTGAAGATGACGCAAATGTAGTGTCGAAACTAGTGGCCTGAATAATAAAGACTTTGAAAATACGGCTGTAGTGTTCCATTTCCATTACTTATATTTCCAGCCGCTGTATTACGTCCACAAGAAGAATGGACTTTCCCAAGTCGAACATTTGGATCGCGTCATTACTGTGCTACCATACCTCACTCTGTGAGAGCAGACGTTTTGGCGTCATTTAGCGTGTAAGAAGATTGGCTGCAGGTACGCACTGCAAGCGTCAACTGATATCAAGCACTCTAGATCAAGTTTATGTCAGTAGATAGGCCAGGCTATGCCACTGGATTGCTCCCTTCGTACTGGGGATTCTTATTAACGAGTTGAGTGCTGAGTACTCGTCCATCATCGCCTTGAAAGTCGAACCTAATGCAGAGTGTAGGACTGTTCACCGCACCAGACAAGAACTTGACTGATGCAATTCAGTGTTTAGCCCAGGGGACATCATGCCTCGTACGTGTATTCGTACTTGGGTGATCATCGGAAGTCACGCAAATTTTGAACTCGACGGTATTTGCTTGCCCATCTTCTTCGTACACTACTTAAGGCCAAACTGACCTTGTGTACGTGACTGTGTGATGGCTGAGTCGACGCTGCCCACCAAGTTCCCTTAGACAAGGCCATGCACAGCTCTGTAGGGGTTCTCCTTGAAGTGCCCACGAGCCATAACTTTTCGATACCGGCTATCAACATGAGTTACTGTCGTGCCCCCTAAATTAGCAACTTCCTCTGTCCAGTTACTTCGCATATTACTTACCGCAACTTTTCTGGAAAGATACGCTTCTGTAACTAGTTATCTATTGCTATAAACAACGTTTGTCTTTGACACTGTCCGTAAGGTGTTTAAGAAGAGCTCTCTCAATTCCGGTTTAACGCCTTCGAGCAGGTCCCATCTAGTCTCACGGTGAACCCAAGGTAGGGTGTATGAAGATACTCAACAAAAAAATGGTTCAAATGGCTCTGAGCACTATGGGACTTAACTTCTGAGGTCATCAGTCCCCTAGAAATTAGAACTTCTTAAACCTAACTAGCCTAAGGACATCACATACATCCATGCCCGACGCAGGATTCGAACCGGCTACCGTAGCGGTCGCGCGGTTCCAGTCTGTAGCGCCTAGAACTGCTCGGCCACTCCGGCCGGCGATACTCAACAGTTTTGCCAAGCTTGGCGTCAGATCTCGTTATGACAGTCGGGTGGCACGGTTCGGTGTTTGGGACATGACTGTGTGGTAAGGTGCCACTTTGACTGTATGCTGGATGAGCATATTTTAATATGAGTTTGTTAATTATTTACAGAGATCGTGCTGTTAACGGGTGATTATTTTCTTGGTCAGCATCGCTAAATTTAAGGTAAAAAAATTTATTCAATCTTTCATGTCTTTAAAGCATGTTTTCCTTGTGAAAATATGATATTTGTACCTTTGTAGCCGGTCGCTTAGGCCGAGCGGTCCTAGGCACATAAGTCTGGAACCGCACTGCTGCTACAGTCGCAGGTTCGAATCCTGCCTCGGGCAGGGATGTGTGTGATGTCCTTAGGTTAGTTAGGTTTAAGTAGTTCTAAGTCTATTTAACTATTCCGTATCGCAATATCTTCAGCCTCAGAGATTTCTGGTACATCTTTTCATTGCTTAGTACTTCCGTGTTCCACTTCTTTGCGCATTGATTCTTCCTTCCTTGTCTCTTGATCGTCAGCATTCTCTTCCTACTAAATTGTGGTCTCAGTCTATATTTACTCCTGGGTACGCCTTACAATTCAGTATCTGATTCCGGAAACTCTGCCTGAACGTGATACAATGTAACTAAATCATTCCGTATCTCTCGGGCTTTCCCATGCACACCTCCTCTCCGCTTCTGATTCTTGAACAGAGTATTCGCTACTAATAACTGATATTTATTGCATAACTCAATTAGTCTTTCTCCTCCCTCGTTTCTAGTACCAAGCCCATATTCTCCAAGTGACCCTTTCTTCTACTCCTTCCCCTACAACCCCATTCCATTCCCCCATGACTATTAGATTTTCATCTCCCTTTACGTACCGGATTACACCTTCAATATCCTCATATACATTCCTTATCTGATCACCTTCAACTGAACAGTCGTTGCCGGTGATGGTCTGCTGTCGATTCTGATGAGAATAACCCTATAATTGAACTGTTTTCCAGTAGCTCACTCTCTGCCCTACTTTCCTATTCATAACGAATCCTGCTCTCGGTATACCATTTTCTACAGCTGTTGATATTACCTTATTTTCGTCTGACCATTTTACCTGGACTGAGTCTTAGATTCCCTTTTCAAATATTTTAGTTTCCCTACAACGTTCAAACTACTGACATTCCACTCCCCGACTCCTAGAACGTTATCCCTTCGTTGGTTACCCAATCTTTTTCTCTTGGTCACCTCTCCCTTGTCAATCCCCTCTCGGAGGGGATCTCCTCAGCACGGATCTATGGAACGAAAAACTAATCTAATCTAATCGGAGATCCGAATTCGTGGCTATTCCGGAATCTTTTGTCAATGGAGGGACCATCATGTTACTTTTTCAAGCACAGGCAACATGTGCTGTTGATTCACGTTGTATCTTTAGCGCAGTGGTTTTCATTGCCTTCTGCATCCTCACACCGCTATCATTGCTGATTCTTCCGCCTTTAGGGCAAGAGTGTGCGCTGAACCTCTCTCTGCTCCTCCGGCTTCTTTCACAAGGCTGATAGCCGAATGAGCGTGACTTCTTGGGCCGAAAATCTTCTGCCGCGATTTATTCAAAATTTGAGTAGTGGCGGAGTTACAACCTGGAAACGAGGACGTTTTGATTGCTAATCCAAGACGCTACCCCTAGACCATAAAATAAATAATATATAAAAGGAATGTGTGTGTGTGTGACACATTTTCCTCTAAACCACAGGATATGTTTCATTCAATCTTACGAATTACTATTTCGAAAGCAGGACCATGGGGTGAAAACCACCTTCCATAAGCGTGGGTTGGGGGTGAAAACGAGTGACATCGAGAGGGGGATGAAGAAATGGACTGAGAAGTGGAGAAGAAGAGAATGAGCAGAGAGAAGGGGAAGATGTGGGCAGTGAGAATGAGGGGAGGAGACAGATTTGTGGACATAGGAGGTAGGTAGAGGGAGGGAAAAATGAGGAAATAGAAAGTGAATGGGAGATGGTGGGACAGAGAGAGAGAGAGGAGAGAGAAAGAGAGGATAAGAGGGACATAGAGCGATGGGGAGGAAGCAATGGATAGCGACAGTGGGAGGAGGAGGTGAAAAGGGGAGGAGATGAGCAGAGAGTTAGCAGGACAAGAAGTTGGATAGAGAGGGGAAGGAGAATGGACAGAAAGGGGCATGCTGATATGGTCAGAGAAAGGGAAGGAGCAGGAGAAGAAGAAATGGACAGGGAGCAGTGATCAGAAGATGTACAGAAAGGGGAGGGAGCAGAAAGTAGAGGAGAAGAGGAGATGAACAAAGAGAGCAAGGAGAGGGGATGGAGGCGATGGACATAGTGGCTACAGAAAGAGACAGACAGAGAGAGTGGTGGAGAATGGGAGGTTTAGGTGGAAGGTGGAATTTCATTAATGTGCGTATGAAACAGGAATGGGTGTGATGAAATAGATGGGAGGGAGAAACGGTGTGATGTGTAGGAGGGAGAAGGTGTGATGAGAGAGGTGAAGCAAGGAAGGACAGTGTGTGAGGAGCATGGTGGAAGACGGACAGGGATTGAAGACTAGATGGAAGAGGGGTAGTCCGCATCTCGTGGTCGTGCGGTAGCGTTCTCGCTTCCCACGCCCGGGTTCCCGGGTTCGATTGCCGGCGGGGTCAGGGATTTTCTCTGCCTCGTGATGGCTGGGTGTTGTGTGCTGTCCTTAGGTTAGTTAGGTTTACGTAGTTCTAAGTTCTAGGGGACTTATGACCACAGCAGTTGAGTCACATAGTGCTCAGAGCCATTTGAACCATTTTTTTTGAAGAGGGGTAGCGTGTGAAAAATATGGTGAAAAAGGGACAGTGTATGATGTAGCAGGTCGAAGAGGGAGGAAGCCAAGCTTACATCTACCATCATGGATACAGTTCTCATGGAATAAAGTATAAAGTGCAATTTTCCTCTTATTTGTGCTGTTCAGTAAATCAGCCAGGTCGTGAGAATGAGCTTTGTTGTGAGCCAGTGTTTTTGTCAACTGGTTTCAGTGCAACAGTTCAAGCCACATGGCTGAATACCACAGATAAATTTAATATTATCTCTGGAATCGTATCGTGTAAAACTACAGAGATTTGTGGTAGGTTCCTATGGGACCAAACTGCTGAGGTCGTCGGCTCCTAGGTTTCCACACTAGTTAATCTAACTTAAACTAACTTACATCCATGCCCGGTGGAGGACTCGAACCTCCAACAGTGTGGGAGGGGGGGGGTGGGGGAGGGGGAGGGGGGGTGGCGAAATGTGTCAAGGCGCCTAGACCGCTCGGCTACCCCGCGCAGCAGGAAAACTACAGAGAATCATACATGTAAGTGTGCAGTATACATGAAATCCATGTTTGTGTGTAAAAAGCTAATGTTCTCACAGCATTCGCCATCTATAGGAAAGGCTATTATCTGCATTGAAAATAAGCTTTAAACATCTTTTTGATGGTTCACCCTCATGACAATTCGGTTAGTGTGTCTGACTGTGACGCAGAGGATCTGGGTTCAATTCCCAGTACTCACAGGGATTTTCTCTTAATTAGAGGAATGGAGCAGAGAATCTGTACTGACAGTGGTTTACCGTTTATTGGAGTACTGGAGCGCTGCACACTCACCCTCGTGAGGCCGACGAGCTTCTTGAATGAGAAGTACCGGTTACAAACTCTGGAAAGCTGACAACGGCCGACAGAGCATTGTGCTGACCCCATGCTCCACCACCTCTCATCGAAACGACGCCATATGGCAGAGGATAACACAGTGATCAGTTGGCATCAGTTTTCCTCTGAGCCTGATTACAGAGCTTCTTTTTTTACTATCGCTATGTACAACCATGTGTGCTATAGAGTTAAAAGTAAACCTGCAATCTCAGTTCAGCAAAGCAATAGACATAACAACGCGATTTGCACACTGTTCTGTATCTCAAAAGCATCGAAGGCATCTACGCGAAACGTCTGAGCTACGTAAGTACATGTAATACCATTATCATTTCCTCCTTCTGTTGTACTTCAGTTTGAACATGGACCTATGGCCATAGAGAAGTCAGAATACAACGCTTATCATTTATAGCTCTCCAATTTTCTGTAACTTAAGCTTGCAAGCATGGGAATAATAACGCTTTGGTTGCAGCTACTACGCAAAGACACAGCCAACAATGTGCTGCATGATATTGAGAATGTGTAGTGATAAAACGTTCTTGGGGGTTCCAGCCGTGTCAAGTGGTTTAAAATCCACGAGCTTTCTGCCGAGTCCTCCTCGACCATTGTCAGATTTCTGCTGCCGTCTTTATACAACCTCACTGCTTTTGGGACGTCGGTGGTGCTTCCTTCATCGCTATATGTAATGTTTTTGTTGTGTGCTTTTCAAGCTCACTTCAACCTTTCAACGGCCGAGTTCCAAGCTGTGCTTAGCTGCAGGTCACCTTCTTTACTATGGGTGCTGTCAGAAACTTTTATCTCGATCGCTTCTTTTATGATGCTGTCCAAGAAGCTACTAGTCCGTGTAATAACATGTCTCACTGAATGTAACACAGTGCCCATTTTCTAGAGCATATACTGCTGCTACTGATTTCTCAAGATAACGTAACCGAAAACATATCTCGTGTTCTACACGGCGCTTTCAGTAGTATGCACAATCTGTCCGACATAAAATTCTCTAAACGCACACGGTATTTTATATACTTGTGGCATCCTGAGACCTACACTATCTTTCACAGGCTTCATTAGCTATCGAACTTTTTCTGGAGCTCTAAGTAAGACCCTTTCGATTATTTGCACCTTTAGCAGTCGGCTAAACCATCCGGTTATTTCACAAAAAAAAAAAAAAAAAAAAAAAAAAAAAACTCCTACTTGTTCGTATCCTTCTCAGGGGATTGCGAAGTACTTGAAATCTACGCGCCACAATTACGTACACTTGTCACCTGGGCGACAATATTGTACTCCATGACTCCATATACACTTGACCGACGTGAGCTCGGAAGAACAAGGACTCTGCGACTCCAACAAGTAGCTAGAAGCAGAGCTTCCATTATTTGTCTCCTGTGACGTTGTGTAATAGCAAGCTGCGCGTCAATGGCTTGAGAGTGAGGCGTGGCTTTGAGTGTCGTCCAGATTGGCGCCGCCGGTGACGCAACGTTAGGTGCAGTGTCTCTGCGGTGGTCGACTGCGGCAGTGAAGTTGTCGATATCAACAACACCACACTTTCGATTAGGGAATAATGCTTGGGTAGAACAACTTTCGACAAACCTCTGTTCGAGATCTAACTTTCCTGATTTTTGTGATACTCAAGTGTACATTGTCACAGATTTGGCTCTGTTTGCAGGAAGGGTTTTAGCTCGCAAGAAAGGTTTTTAGCCCGTGAAAGTCAAGCTCCATGCTACGTTTAAATGTAAATAGCAAATATGTCCTCCATTGAAAATGTCCTCTCATATACAATGTTTAGACTCAAGAATTTAATTAGTAACGTGATCTAACTGCAGAATTATCGAATATTATCTAGACCGGAAAGACTTATTGTGCACAACGATGTATAATGAACACTGCAAATAAAATTATTTTCAAGAACTTGATTAATCGTAACAAATTTCAGACTTTGCGTAAAAAATGTGTAAACAAAGGGCCTTAAACTCTTTGGGGTGTCCTGAGGACGTGGACATACTGTGTCATTATAGCTAAGAAATACAAGGCATCAAATAATCACACTTTATCCAATTAAGAACTGACACTCTGCCAGCTTCGTCAAATCCCGTCACCTATCCTTTATACTGAAAAGTCACGCACATAAAAGTAAAGTATAACGTTCAGCACGATTAGTACCGATAGTAGTAAGAATCCTAGAAAATCACTACCATTGGTGATGGCAAGTAGTACACACCCGCATCGAGTGGTATTGGGATAATGGCTAAGATCAACTAAGCGCAAACTCGTCTGAATAGGAAAGTAGTGTAAAAGACATTAATTAATTTAAAAAGTAGTTGAATGTGACGCCCTATAATTACCTGCGGAAACTAGTTAAGCCGCGATAGCACGTACGATGTTATTGATCGAAACACGTCGTACACAAATTTCCAATACATTACAAAGTGAGCTAAAGTAGAATCCGTATGTAATGAAAAATATTGAGTAAAGCTCATTTTTAAAGAGTTTGATGAACTTAAGAATTAATAGCACACAGCTTTGTATCGCTTTTTTACAAAGGCAAAAAAAAAAAAAAAAAATGATTCAAATGGCTCTAAGCACTATGGGACCTATAAATATGACTGTATAAACGTTATAAACGTTTACGCAGTCATATTAAATATAAAGGCAAAATGCTCATATTTTTGGGCGGACGCCTCTATACGCAGTGTAGGCTGCCAATATCTTGTGCACTATAACGATGGATTCCCTCCGAAGTGTAGTATCGATCCTATCGTTACCTAGGCGACGGAGAGCAGCGTGGCAAAGGGGGCAGCCATATTGCGCCTCTACCATGACAACAGCGTCCATAGGGCCTGGGCTATTCAACAGATAACATCGTAGCAGAGAGGACAGCCACGTTGGGCCACTATCATGGCAACGGCGTACATAGCACCTGGACTAGAGGGCTCTGTATATACGATTACAGATAGGCACACTTAAACTTCTTACGTTATTAAAAAATAGATATAGGATATAAATAAGTACAAAGTAAATAGAATACCGAGAGGAAATTGTTTCCTTCCCCATATCATATTACGAATGAAGATAAGGTAACTTACTAACGTTATTTTATAAGTTTGACGTTGAAAAGTTTTTTCAGATAGTTTTTTATGTTTATTTCGTAACAGTGTTTTTTTTTAAATGAACATGGTTTCTTTAAATTGTAAACTTAACACAAATTGTATTTATACTTCAAATCCTTAAGCCTAGATGCCTACCATTGGTCACCGCTGGAGGCGATGCTTACGCTCACGTGCTCATAGCGTACTATATAAACCCAGGCACAAGGGAAATTCTTCTTGACCAATTCACCGCTTGGTGCAACCAGTGGTTCCTCCGTGTTAATCCCTCCAAGACCCAGGCGATCATCATAGGCCGCACCACCCGCTCCTTCCGCCTCCATGATTTCTACTTTACCATTTATGGCCGTCCTATCCACCTCACTCCTACCCTCAAATACCTTGGCCTCACACTCGACCGCCACCTCACCTGGACTCCCCATCTCCTTACCATCCAAAACAAAGCTCACAACCGCCTCCGCCTCCTGAAACTCCTGTCCGGCCGGACGTGGGGTCTGCATCCTTCCACCATCCTTCACACCTACAAATCCTTGATCCGCCCCATCCTTTGTTATGCCAGCGTCGCTTGGATTTCCGCCCCTCCCCAGCTCTATAAAGCCCTCCAAATCCCCGAACGCCATGCGCTCCACCTCGCCTTCCGCATCCGCCTTCTGTCCCCAACGCGCATCCTCTACGACCTCATCCCCTTACCCCACCTTCTCCTTTCCCTTGAACACATCTGCACACTATATATTGTCCACCGGCTTGATCTCCCTCACCCCCTGGTGTCTCCCTTCCTCTCCATCCACAACCAGTTGCCGCGCCTTTACTGTTGTGTCCCACCCTCTCTCCATCTCCACACCCTCCATCTCCTTTCCCAACACAACTTCCACCGTCTACTCCTCCCGGATGATGAGCTTCGCCCTGATATCTACCCTTCCTACCAACTCTAACCCCATCTTCCTGCCTGCTCCTCAGGGCTCCCTCTCCTCCCCCTCCCTCCTCCTGAGCAGCTTCCCCCTCCTACTCCCCCTCCATCTGTTGTGCCTCATTTCAGTGTCTCTGCACTCCCTCCTGCCCTGTCTTCCCTCTTCCTCTCCCGCCCCACGTGTCTCCTGCTTCTTTGTTAACCCACTGATGCCCCTCCTCTCTTCATCCCACCACTTCCCCAGCTGCCCCATGCTCTCCCCTCCTTTTCCATCCTCTTTGACCTTTCCCTCGGCAGGTCCCACCTGGCAGTTTCATTCTTTGTCATGTGTGCTCCAAGTGGGTTTTAAGTGTGTTGTTCTGAAGTGTTTTTAATACTGTGGCCGACCTTTAACCTGTGCATGCACATTCAGTGTCTTCTCTGTGTTTTAAGAATCGCCAACTGTGTGTTTTAACTTTCTGGTGACTTTTTTAACTGTCCCCCATGAACGTCTCCATGTCCGTGTATTTTTACCTCCATTTTCTCCCCTTACTCTGTTTTATGTTCCCCTTTTTTATCTCCTTATGTATGTATCATTTTATTCTCGTTTTAGTTGTCGTGTCACTCGGCTGAAGAGCGGCGGATTGTGCCGCTGACAGCACATATGGGGCAGGGGAATGAAATCACAATAAAGAAAAAAAAAGGCAATTCTTCCTCCCCCCTTATGAGTCCTCTCCCTCCTTTGGTTCCCCCCCCTTTCGTTTTTCCTCTCCTCCCTCCTTGTTCCCCCCCCCCCCCCCCCATCTGCCCTCGGCTGTAGTGTGTTATTTTGTGCCGACATTTTAATACAGTGTTTACAGTGAGTGTTCAGTGTTGTGTGTCCTCTCCGAAGTGTTGCGAACGGCCGTCATACTGTCGCTGGGTGTGATTTTTATATCTCTTGCGCACAGAAACCAGACTGTCGCCATGTTTTTTAATTGGCTGTCTACTATGTTCCCTGTCTGCTTCCTGTGTATTTTATAAGCTTTGCCAACCCTTTGCATTATGTTTTAACTTTCCACAATTTTCCGCCGTTTTACAATTTCAGTGACCGTTTTATCGCCTGCTTTTATTGTTTCTTATCTTCTTTCTTACGTTTTAAAAAGTCTGTAGGCTGCAGAGCAGCGCACTAAGCTGCTGCCAGCCCGCCCCCTTTGGGGAGAATCGAAATACGATAAAGGAGAAAAAAAAAAGGAAATTCTTTACAGTCTCCTGCGACACCATGGTAAATGTGACGCCACTAGCAGTCGCCCAGCAGGTAAAAATTATATTTATGTAATCCACTCATATAGATGGTTGTCGTTAGTGTTGTCTAAGATATGTATTGTAATTTCACTGTACGTTCGCCCTGAAGATGGCCCCAGCGATGGGCTGAAACTGGTCGACACTAAATAAATAAAAAGAAGCGATTAAGACTGTTTCCTTAATACTAAGTTAAGTTTATAATAATGACCTCTATGCGAATTACTAGTTTATTGTTCGGATACGTACCACAGTCTCACAAAAGTGCTAAAATGACTATATCCTTCTCTGTGCATAACCTTTTGACTAAAGTTAGGCTATTACTCTATTTCCAAGTGGTAGTTCACGTTCATGAACAAAAGCCGCGAAGCTGTCCAGCCCCAGCACAGAGCAGGCAAACGTTAGAGTAACGAACAATTGTCTTGAGTAAACTGATATAAAAATACAGTAAAAGCAGTAGCTGAAACTAATGCACTGCACGTTGCCACCAAACTGAACCAGAAAAAATGGAACAGCACTTGTAATTGTTTAGTAGTGAAAAATAATTAATAATTACAATCAAAGGCGCAAACAGATGGTGATTTTTAGAAACAGACGTTACCCCGGTTTGCTGCGCCACTCGGGGGCGAGCGCGGCGGCGCCGCCGAGCCCCGCGGCGCCCAGCAGGGAGGCGCAGATGCCGGCGAGCGAGAGCGCCTCCAGCGCCCCGGCGTGGCCGCCCCACTGCAGGTCGGCGTCCGTCACCAGCTGCGCGAAGTGCGTCAGGTGCCGGCAGCGGCACACGTCGCTCACCTGCCGACACACGTGACCGTGGCGTAATGCTTGCGACGGAAATCGGTAGTTGTGATGTACATGTACAGACGAACAAGGGTTATTTAGTCAAAAACAAGAGCTTCACAAACTGAGCAAGTCAATAAATCTTTGATCCACCTCCGGCTCTTATGCAAGCAATTATTCGACTTCGCACCGATTGATAGGCTTGCTGGAAGTTCTCGTGTAGGTAACAGCCCAAATTCTGTCCAAGTGGCGCGTTACAGCGTCAAAATGCCGAGCTGCTTGGGGGGACATTCCCATAAAACTCCAAAAAATGTGTGTGAAATCTTATGGGACTTAGCTGCTAAGGTCATCAGTCCCTAAGCTTACACACTGCTTAACCTAAATTATCCTAAGGACAAACACAGACACCCATACCCGAGGGAGGACTCGAACCTCCGCCGGGACCAGTCGTACAGTCCATGACTGCAGCGCCCAAGACCGCTCGGCTAATTCCGCGCGGCCATAATACTCCAAACATTCTCAATCGTCGAAACATCCGGCGACTTTGCCGGCCAAGGTAGGGTCTGTTCAAATGGTTCAAATGGCTCTGAGCACTATGGGACTCAACTGCTGAGGTCATAAGTCCCCTAGAACTTAGAACTACTTAAACCTAACTAACCTAAGGCCAACACAGACATCCATGCCGAGGCAGGATTCGAACCTGCGACCGTAGCGGTCGCGCGGTTCCAGACTGTAGCGCCAGAACCGCTCGCCCACCAGCGGGCGGCAGGTAGGGTCTGTCAATAACGTAAACATGTAGTAGAATGGTTCAAATGGCTCTGAGCACTATGGGACTCAACATCTTAGGTCATAAGTCCCCTAGAACTTAGAACTACTTAAACCTAACTAACCTAAGGACATCACACACACCCATGCCCGAGGCAGGATTCGAACCTGCGACCGTAGCAGTCCCAAACATGTAGTAGAAACTCTCGCAGTGTGCGGGTCGCCATTATACCGGGTGATCAAAAAGTCAGTATAAATTGGAAAACTGAATAATTCACGGAATAATGTAGATAGAGAGGTACAAATTGACACACATGCTTGGAATGACGTGGGGTTTTATTAGAACCAAAAAAATACATAAGTTCAAAAAATGTCCGACAGATGGCGCTTCATCTGATCAGAATAGCACTAGTTAGCATAACAAAGTAAGACAAAGCAAAGATGATGTTCTTTGCAGGAAATGCTCAGTATGCCCACCATCATTCCTCAACAATAGCTGTAGTCGAGGAATTATGTTGTGAACAGCACTGTAAAGCATGTCCGGAGTTATGGTGTGGCATTGACGTCGGATGTTGTCTTTCAGCATCCCTAGTGATGTCGGTCGATCACGATACACTTGCAACTTCAGGTAACCCCGAAGCCAATAATCGCACGGACTGAGGTCTGGGGACCTGGGAGGCCAAGCATGACGAATGGTGGCTGAGCACACGCTCATCACCAAACGACCCGCATCTGTCGGACATTTTGTGAACTTTGTTTTTTTTTTTGCTTGTAATAAAACCCCATGTCATTCCAAGCATGTGTCTCAATTTTTACCTCTCTATCTACATTATTCCGTGCTTTATTAAGTTTTCAAATTTATACTGACTTTTTGATCACACGGTATTGCTGAAATGTAAGCCCAGGATAGGATGCCATGAATCACAACAGAACGTACTTGTCTTAACGCTGCTACTTGCATTTTGTAGGTTATTATTATGCTTCACTTTCTCTAAAGGCAGCTGTGATACACCTCGATATACACTTCTTTTAATATTCAGTGGTTTGAAGATGGCATGCTGAATTGTTAAAACTGATAGCGAAAGTGAAATCAAATATCTTCTCAAAGTGGGCGGCTGTTTGGTGATTTTCCTTATTAAATATTTGACTAGCTGCTGTCCCGCGTCCAGAATGGATCAAAGGAGATCACTATGGCAGGCGAGAGTCAGGGTCAGTCAGGGTGGTATCCTATCACTGCTTAGGGTGTCTGCAGATACGTCTTCACCGGCCATAGGGACTCTGTTCGAAGCGAGATCATCACTAAAAACAATTCGACTCCAGTCAATGAGGTTCGCCAAAGCACTACTGACTTGCTTAATTTTTGGAGCTCTTTCTGTTGAATATATCACCCAAGTTTTCTGAAATTCTTATCACGTGTTCATCGGTACATGTACACCATATCTATCGGTTTCCATCCCATTAAGATGCGACATTCATTTTGTTTTAGAGTGTTTTTACTCTGACGAAGTGGAAGTGACAACCTACTTGTTATCCTCACCAACCCCTTCCACCTCATGCCCATACACTCTATCCCAGACTCCATCCACAGGTCATACAAAATTTCTCCCCCACCAACAGGAATACCTATCGGGAATCCATAGACACCCAGACCGGAAATCACCCACTAACCTTCCAGCAACCTAATGGTATTCCTCAAGCCACATCCTTCCTGCAGCACACCTTGTCAGATGCTATATCCTCTCACGTTCTTAGCAAGACCATATACCCTCATTATTCCACTCTCCTCCCACAAACCTTGATTCCATCACTTTTACCGGTCCTTCCTACGGACTCATGACCAGGGTACGATTACAAATGGTTCAAATGGCTCTGAGCATTATGGGACTTAACATCTTAGGTCATCAGTCCCCTAGAACTTAGAACTAATCAAACCTAACTAACCTAAGGACATCACACACATCCATGCCCAAGGCAGAATTCGAACCTGCGACCGTAGCAGTCCCGCGGTTCCGGAATGAAGTGCCTAGAACCGCACGGCCACCGCGGCCGGCTGGTATGATTACACACCATGACCATACACAGAGACACACAAAGAACTTATTAAATGCTAAAAAAGACAGCAGACTCATGCTACACCCCAATTTACGCTTCCAATAATGGGAAAGCATTCCATCGACTCACTGACAGTAATCCCGTCCCTCACTGCCTGCTCCTCCACAACCAACATCGCCTACCTGACAACCTGAGCAAAGCTGACTACTTTGCATCCTGTGCCTCTGATATCTTCTTCATTCCTAATTACCAACCTTTTAATTACTCCAAATTCACCACAGTCCGTGAACGCACAAATATCGTTGTCCCACCCTGGCTTCTAGCTTCCACTTCTTTGGCAACATTACACAAAAAGAATTAAATATACCCCAGCGCCTTATTGCCTTCGCTCATTCTTTCTCACTGTTAACAATACCAATTCCCCATCGAGCGAGATGGCTCAGTAGTTAGCACACTGGACTCGCATTTGGTAGAACGACGGCTCAATCTCACGTCCGGCTGTCTTGATTTAGATTCTCTGTGATTTCCCTAAATCGCTCCAAGCAAATGCCAGGATGGTTTCTTTGAAAGGGCACTGCCGATTTCCTTCCCCGTCCTTCCCCAATTCAATGAGACCAATGACATCGCTGTTTAGACTCCTCCCCCAAACAACCCAACCCCCAACCAATTCCCATGCCTTCAAGCACACTGCAGGTGTGCCCCAAGGCTCCATCTGCCCTGATATCTTTGATCACCTCTACGCTGAGAATGTGCCCGAACCACATCCACCAGTCCACTTCCATCAGTATGCTGATAACACCGCTTTCCTGGCTCTCTATTCTGCACTACTGAAAACCCAGTGAGCTCTCCAAATGAAACTCAATCAGTTTATCTACTGGTTCAACATAATGGCTCCTCAAGAACAGCTCCCCTCCTCCCCCGCCCGCCCCTCCCGGGAATGTCTCACAACAGACGAGTGTAACCCCAATGTTTGCGTGGTAGAGTAATTATGGTGTACGCGTAGTAGGGGAAAATGTTTGCGCAGCAACCGCCGACATAGTGTAACTGAAGCGGAATAAGGGGAACCAGCCCGCACTCGCCGAGGCAGATGGAAAACTGCCTTAAAAACTATCCACAGACTGGCCGGCACACCGGACCTCGACACTAATCCGCCGGGCGGATTCACGCCGGGGACCGGCACGCCTTCACGCACGGCTAACCGGGCGGGCGCTATATAAATTTACTGAACGGGTCATTCAATACGTAAAAATCGATGAAAATCTGATAGTCATGTAAGACTAGAATGCAGTTGGAGTAGAACAATGGGTTGCAGCAGAATTTACGCCTTCTAGTAGGTATGAGAGAGGAGAAAGACTAATTGTACTATAATAAATTTCAGCTATTTATAGCTTATACTCTGTTCAAGGATCACAAGAGGAGGAGATATACTTGAAAAAGGCCGCGAGATACGGAAAGATTTCAATTAGATTACATTATCGTCAGACAGAGATTCTGAAATCATACACTGGATTGTAAGGAGTACCCAGGAGTAGACTGGAGTTTAAGAGACTAGTCAGGAAGAATCGGTGCGCAAAGAAGTGATGTAAGGAAATACTGATGTGATGATAGATACTACGATCAGGGATGGCTCAGCAGACAGTTCAGTTGAAGAGGGCACTCACAGAATTTGGAAAGAGAAACTTAGGTACAAAGAAGATAAATGCGGAGAAACCGTGGGTAACATACTTCAATGCTTCAATTAATCAAAGAAAGACGGAAGTACAACAATGTTCAGAGAAATTCAGGATTACAGAAAACCATGTCACTTGGGGCTGAAAGAAATAGTAAGTGCAGAGAAGCTAAGGCGAAATGGCTGTATGAAAAATGTGAAGGTATTACTGACTTAGCGTATGGAAAAGTCAAGACAACTTTATGTAAAATTAAAAACGAGTGTGGTAACGTTAAGAGCGTAGTGGGAATTCCAATGTTAAACGTAGAGGAGAAAGCGGATAGGTAGAAACAGTACATTGAAGGTCTCTATTAGAGGGAAAACTTGTCTGATGACGTGGCATATGAAGCAACAGGAGTCGATTTAGAAAAGAAAAGGTATCCAGAATTAGAATCAGAATTTAAAAGAGATTTGGAAGACTTAAGGCAAAGGGATATATAACATTCAATCACTATTTCTAAAAGAATACAGGGAGGGTCAGAGCGGCAACAAAACGACTGCTCACGTTGATGTGTAGAGTCTGATGACACATATCAACAGATATTCGGAAAAAATATCATCCATTCAATTCCGAAGACTGCAAGAGAAGGCAAGTTTGAGAATTACCGCACAATCATTTTAACAGCACATGCATCCCAGTTGCTGACAAGAATAATATACCGAAGATTGGAAAAGAAAATTGAGGATGTATTAAATGACGATTAATTTGGCTTCAGGAAAGGTAAAGGCACCAAACAGGTAGTTCTAACGTTGCGGTTGATGATCGAAGAAAGACTAAAGAAAAATCAAGATACGTTCATTGGATCTGTCTACATGAAAAAAGCGCTCGACAGTGTAACATGGTGTAATATGTTCGAAATTCTAAGAAAAATAGGGGTAAGCTATAGGAAGGAAAGACTGGTAATACACTAATATGTAACAAAACCAAGAGGGAATACAAGAGTTGAGGACAATGTACGAAGTGCTCGGATTGAAAGGGGGTAAGGGAGGGATGAAGCCTTTCGTCCCTACTGTTCAATTTGTACCTCGAAGGATCAATGATGGAAATAACTGAGAGGTTCAGGAGTGGAACTAAAATTCAAAGTAAAAGGATATTAACGATAAGATTCGCTGATGACAGTGTTACCGTCACAGAAGGTGAAGAAGAATTGCAGGATATGGTGAATGGAATAACAGTGTAATAATTACTGATCATGGATTGAGAGTGAATCGAAGAAAGATTAAAGTTATGTGAATTATCAGAATGAGAACAGCGAGAAACTTAACATCAGAATTGGTAATCACGAAGAAGATGAAGTTAAGGAATTCTACTACCTAGGCAGCAAAATAACCCTTGACGAACGGAGCAATGAGGACATCAAAAGCAGAGTAGCGCTGACAAAAAAGGCATTCCTGGGCAAGAGAATTCTACTAGCATCAAACATAGGCCTTAATTTGAGGAAGAAATTTCTGAGGATGTACGTCTGGAGCACAGCATTGTATGTTAGTGAAACATTCACTGTGGGAAAACCGGAAGAGAAGAGAATCGAAGCATTTGAGATATGGTGTTAGAGACGAATGTTGAAAATCTGGTGGACTGATAATATAAGGAGTGAGGAGGTACTGCCCAGAATAAGAGAGGAAAGGAATATATGGAAAACACTGACCAGAAGAAGCGACAGGGTGACAGGAAATCTGTTAAGACATCAGGGAACAGCTTCCATGCTAATAGCGGGAGCTATAGAGGGCAAAAACTGTAGAGGACGTAGCCTGCAAATGCTTCTTTGTGATGAAGAGGTTGGCAAAGAAGAGGATTTCATGGCGGGTCGCACCAAATCGGTCAGAAGACTGATGACTCGAAAGAAAAATAATAATGATAATGTTTGCACCCCGTAAATGATACCACTTCGTACAAGTCCCAGCACGCCATGTAGTCTGCCTTGTCTCTGTATGTGCTTACCCTCTCCTACATGTATCCTCGTAAAACATTCCCCTCCCCCCCCCCCCTCTCGAGGCCCCCACCCGTCTTCTTAAATTCCTCAAATATCTTCGTAAATCCTATACATAACAATCGCTACCCATTTACCTATACAATATTCTCAAATTCAGGACTACTATCCCGCATATACAGGGTGTTTCAAAAATGACCGGTATATTTGAAACGGCAATAAAAACTAAACGAGCAGCGATAGAAATACACCGTTTGTTGCAATATGCTTGGGACAACAGTACATTTTCAGGCAGACAAACTTTCAAAATTACAGTAGTTACAATTTTCAACAACAGATGGCGCTGCGGTCCGGGAAACTCTATAGTACGATATTTTCCACATATCCACCATGCGTAGCAATAATATGGCGTAGTCTCTGAATGAAATTACCCGATACCTTTGACAACGTGTCTGGCGGAATGGCTTCACATGCAGATGAGATGTACTGCTTCAGCTGTTCAATTGTTTCTGGATTCTGGCGGTACACCTGGTCTTTCAAGTGTCCCCACAGAAAGAAGTCACTGGGGTTCATGTCTGGAGAATAGGGAGGCCAATCCACGCCGCCTCCTGTATGTTTCGGATAGCCCAAAGCAATCACACGATCATCGAAATATTCATTCAGGAAATTAAAGACGTCGGCCGTGCGATGTGGCCGGGCACCATCTTGCATAAACCACGAGGTGTTCGCAGTGTCGTCTAAGGCAGTTTGTACCACCCAAATTCACGAAGAATGTCCAGATAACGTGGTGCAGTAATCGTTTCGGATCTGAAAAATGGGCCAATGATTCCTTTGGAAGAAATGGCGGCCCAGACCAGTACTTTTTGAGGATGCAGGGACGATGGGACTGCAACATGGGGCTTTTCGGTTCCCCATATGCGCCAGTTCTGTTTATTGACGAAGCCGTCCAGGTAAAAATAAGCTTCGTCAGTAAACCAAATGCTGCCCACATGCATATCGCCGTCATCAATCCTGTGCACTATATCGTTAGCGAATGTCTCTCGTGCAGCAATGGTAGCGGCGCTAAGGGGTTGCCGCGTTTGAATTTTGTATGGATAGAGGTGTAAACTCTGGCGCATGAGACGATACGTGGACGTTGGCGTCATTTGGACCACAGCTGCAACACGGCGAACGGAAACCCGAGGCCGCTGTTGGATCACCTGCTGCACTAGCTGCACGTTGCCCTCTGTGGTTGCCGTACGCGGTCGCCCTACCTTTCCAGCACGTTCATCCGTCACGTTCCCAGTCCGTTGAAATTTTTCAAACAGATCCTTTATTGTATCGCTTTTCGGTCCTTTGGTTACATTAAACCTCCGTTGAAAACTTCGTCTTGTTGCAACAACACTGTGTTCTAGGCGGTGGAATTCCAACACCAGAAAAATCCTCTTTTCTAAGGAATAAACCATGTTGTCTACAGCACACTTGCACGTTGTGAACAGCACACGCTTACAGCAGAAAGACGACGTACAGAATGGCGCACCCACAGACTGCGTTGTCTTCTATATCTTTCACATCACTTGCAGCGCCATCTGTTGCTGAAAATTGTAACTACTGTAATTTCGAAAGTTTGTCCGCCTGAAAATGTACTGTTGTCCCAAGCATATTGCAACAAACGGTGTATTTCTATCGCTGCTCGTTTATTTTTTATTGCCGTTTCAAATATACCGGTCATTTTTGAAACACCCTGTACTAACACAGGCTCGTCCAAACTGTGTCCCTGGGCCGCTAGCGCCCGCGATCGCCCGCGACCAGCGCCCCGGGCGAATTCGAATGTCGTCGCAGTGGCCGACCCGTGTCGCTTAGCTGGCCGTGCGGACCGCCCGCCGAGCCTCGCCATGTCGCTGTACGCAAATATTGCAATACATAAAAATTTGTTTTGCGACCACACATCGCTGTCCGTTTCAGCGGAACTGGGGGAAAACGCATCTAAAACCAACCTTTTGTGTTAGTTTTTTATTTGAGTTTCAATTAATGAAACAATTAATTGTTAAAGTGATAAAAGTGTTTTAAAAACAGGATTGTACAAAATTAATTGTATGCTCTATTTTGGCGTGGTACGAGCAGGAAACAGGTGGGCAAAGTTTGTGCGCAAGTTACAATTGATCGCTGAGAATTGGGAAAGCAGGGAAACCCTTTGCTGCTGGGAATCTCATCAAGGATTGCCTGGTCGACTCGGCGGCTTGTATTTCTCCACCAGACCTCACGGAAAAACTTGAAAAAATAGCTCTTTCGCCTCAAACTATTGCTCACAGAGTCGAAAATATGGTCTCAGATATGGAGCAGCAATTAATGGAGAGAGCGGCAAACTTCAATTCAGTTTCTATCTCTCTTGACGAGTCCGCGGACGTTGCGGATATAGCTCGTCATATTCATTCGAGCTGTCGACGACAATCTGCGTGTCACAGAAGAATTTCTCGATCTTATACCATTAAAACACACAACCACGCGTTTGGATGCTTTTCTAGCCGTGGGAAACGTGTTAGAGTCAATGGGTTTAAAATGGGAACGCCTGACCAGTGTAACAAGGGATGCTGCCCCTGCGCTACGAGGGATACGCACTGGATTTCTGAGTTACATGAGGTCAAAAATGGCTGAAGTTGGCTGTTCCTTATTCTCGACAGTCCACTGTCTGATATACCAAGAGGCACTTTGTGCGAAGATTGTCAACATAAAAAAAATGTTATGGACACAGTTCTTCGAACGGTTAATTATCTTAGCTCGCATGGACTCACACATCGCCAATTTAAAGAATTTCTGGCTGATATCGAAGCGGAATACCCGGACATCCCCTACCACACCGACATAAGATGGCTGAGCAGAGGAAAGGTGCTTCATTGGTTTTTCTCCTTGAGGGGCGAAATAAATACCTTTTTGGAAATGAAACGATGTCCAGAAGAATTACTTTATGATCCTAAGTAGGTGGCGAATTTGGATTTTTTCAGTGACCTTACTGGTCATTTAAATACTTTGAACATTTCACTCCAACGCGAAAATCACTATGTCGTTGATTTAATGCAGACGATTCAAGCATTAAAAAAAAACTTATTTTGTGGAAAAAACAATTGCACGAGAAGAATTGTGGACACTTTCCTGCACTAGACAGCGTTAAAGAAGATGTGGATTTTTCAGATTATGTTGCAATCATTTAAGAATCACAAGAACGGTTTGAAAACAGATTTATGGAGATAAGTGAGCTTCAGTCGGCCTTAGGTATATTTGTTTGCCCGTTTTCCCTTCGGGCAGAGGACGTCTCACAAGGGCTTCAACTAGAGCTGATTGACCTGCAGTGCGATACCCGCCTGAAGGACCGCTTTCTCATGTGTAAAACTTTGGATGACTTTTACAGCTGTCTTCCACGAGAGAAATATCCTCTTTTGCACAAGGACGTGGCCTAAGTTCTCTCAATGTTTGGTTCCATGTACATCTATGAGCGCTTTTTCTCTCTTTTAAAGCTTGCTAAGACTAAGAACCGTTCATTACTTGGCGATAAAAATTTGAGTAATTCTTTGAGGTTATCAGTCTCATGGAATATTGCACCAAACATTGACAAAACCGTTTCCCCGAAAAAGGAAAAAAGTGTAAAATGTTAATTGTCTTCTTTAACAATGTTGACTGTAAGAATTAAAGAGCTCTATAACCTTAATTCTATTTTTTAATAAGTTTTCAAACTTGGTCGGTTAAAACGTACGAAACAGCAAACTAAGGATCCGGTTTCTAAACTCTGAGGGATACAAAGAGATGTAGCCCGAAGTATAACAAAAAATATTTACTTGTAACTGCTGACACTAAGAATGAGACTCTATATCCCTTACGTAAAGTTATTTCTAAAATAGAATATTTATGACTCTAGTTCATTTAAGAAAGTGATATAATTTTCAGAAGACGCCTATTGTACATATGACGAGTGTGCAGTGCAGTACTAATAGAATGAACCTGTGGGTCAGAAAACAACTAAGATGTTCTTCTATTCTTGTTTTGGATATTATTGTCTAAAGATTTGCGTAGTAATTCTGCCACACGAACACTAGTTGTTACCTAAACGGTAAATGGTTTGCATGTTTTACCGCTCATCGGTCTCTTTTTACAGAGGAGCGCCTCCTCTGTTATTTTGTTTGCGTTGGATCTGAGTGCGGGACAGTCCAGGGCAGAGCAGTGCTGTGCGGTCTCACTCGCTCCGCAGCTGTCTCTCTCGCTCTTATGGCGACACCAGCGACACACGGTCGCGGACGGGGCGCTGAACTACACTGCCTGGCGCCCGCGGGGCGCGGGCGCTCCCGCAGGGCGCAATTCTTGGATGAGCCTGTACTAACACTTCCCAGCCGCTTTGGCTCCACACCTTACATGTCTTATCCGAGGGTAATAGAAATAGGCATCCTCTCCCTGGATCAAGTATCCACACTATCACATACTCATCCCACCAGCTATACCCCTAATTTAACTACCCTGTTCCTAGGTCAAGGCTCCAATATCCCTCCCAGTCTCCTGAACCACTCTGGTTACCCCATTTTTCACTAGGTCCCGCTTCCCAGCTCAGAATCATCCTTCCAAATAGCCATTCATTTAAATGCGATCTCCTATTGCGTCTCTGTTCATGATCTCTTTCTTCCCGGCCACAAAGAATCTATTGCTGCATGGTAACCCCGTCACCATCAACCTTACCATTTGTGTTTTCCCCGTTTTGATATAAAGAAAGAAAATTCTGCATATTTTTTAACATCTGAGCAGAATGAAATAAGATGGGGTAGCGTTAATTCCAACTAGAATGGTCTCCGCTACACTGAAGCTGACATTTTTTTTTTTTAAGTTGACGGCAGAATGCTCTTTCTGTCACTGCAGCTTTCAGTTACCTAAGGGAGGGAAGCCATGTGTGCTACATGTCTGAAATATGCGAACTTTTTGGTCTCTGCGATCGTATTTTCAATGTTTACGTATTCTATATTCCGAGACGAAAAGTGGAGCCAGCCCAGCATTTGCCAAAACGTGCATGGGTAAGCGCCTAAAAACCACACGCATGTTGGTTGGTGTACCACCTACGGACGTTAATCCGTCTCGCGGCTTCAATCCGGGTCTGGCTGACTTTACTGTTTCAGAAGCTAGCGCGTTGCGTGTGACGCTGTACCAGCACGTCAGTGAAATGGCCAATGAAGAAGAAAAACCTTTTTTATATTGGTGAGCACGATACAAGAGTGATACACCGTTCCGTTACTGCACTGTAGTGGCTGTTTTTGCCACTTTTTACAAATTCTTATATTATAACTTGAATCGCCCTCCAGTTTGAATCCATTTCACGAGAAAATGAGCTATTTGGAACTTGGGCAATACGGGTAAGGAAAGAGTGCTTGTAGCCCCCAAAATTGCAAAATCCAGATAATAAGAAAACCATCTGCACCGCAAGATATTATTAGAAATTAGAAATTTGTGGTAAGTTCTATGGGACCAAACTGCTGAGGTCATCGGTCCCTAGGCTTACACACTACTTAATCTAACTTAAACTAACTTTCGCTAAGGACAGCACAAACACACATGCCCAAGGGAGGACTCGAACCTCCGACGGAGGCAGCCGCGCGAACCGTGGCAAGGCGCACTAGACCACATGGCTAACCCGTGCGGCGGGATATTACTTCTGAACAATAATTACATTCATTACCTTTTGTAAGTGGATTACTTACTTTAGTTTCCATAACTGAAACCTTTATCATTTCAGAGATCGCATTAGTCAGGTGTCACGATGCATCAGAGACCACAAGCCAAGTTCACGCAAGGTATTAGTCGCAGTAAGTACATTCTACAGTTCGATAAACGGAATACTTATTTTCTCGGGATTTACTCGTACGAAATAACTGGAACTAAAGTGTCATTATTTACACAAACATTAAAGTATTTCTTTTACAGTTTCTGGCTGTGTTAATTAACTGTACTGTGAAATGTCACACTAGATCTAAGCTGAGTGATGGATTGGCAACAGCATGAATTCTGACGCAGGAACTGAACCTGTGTAATAAAATTATTTGATCAATATCAAAGAAAGAAGCTAGCACAAAAACTAGCTTGGTTCTTACAGTTAGCTACGAAATTTCTTGGTATCTTTACCTTTGCTAAAGCCAAACTGATAGTCATCTAACACATCCTCTGGTTCCTTTCCGTTCTTCTGTGTGTTAGTCTTATCAACAACTTTGGCACGTTAGCAGTTAAGCTGATTGTGCGATATTTCTCGCACTTGTCAGCACGTGCAATCTTCGGAATTGTGTGGATGATATGTTTCCGAAAGTCTCATGACACATCACCAGACTCATACACTCCACACATCGACGTGAATAGTCGTTTCATTGCCACTTCCCCCAATGCTATTGGAAATTCTAGTGGAATGGTATCTGTTCGTTCTGCCTCATTTGAACTTAAGTCTTCCAAAACTCTTTTAAATTCTGATTCTATTACTGGATCCCCTATCTCTTCTAAACTGGCTCGTGTTTCCTCTTCTATCACTTCATCAGACAAGTCTTCGCCTCGCAGAGGCCCTCAGTGTACGTTTTTCAACCATCTGCTCTCTCCTGTGCATGTAACAGTGGAATTCCCATTGCACTCTTAATGTTACCACCCTTGCTTTTAATTTCGCAGAAGCTTATTTTGACTTTTCTATATGCTGAGTCAGTCCTTTCGACAATCATTTCTTTTTAGATTTTTTCCTACAGCATTTTCGCCTTAGCTTCCCTGCACTTCCTGTTTATATCGTTCCTAAGTGACTTGCATTTCTGCAATCCTGAATTTCCTTGAACATTTTTGTATTTCTTTCTTTTATCGACTAGCTGAAGTATTTCTTTCGTTACCCATGGTTCCTAAGCAGTTGTACCTACGTCTATCTTTCCAACCTCCGTGGTTGCCCTTTTTAGTCATGTCCATTTCTCTTCAACTGAACTTTCTACTCAGCCATCCCTGATCGCGGTAATTATCGCCTTAGAGATCTTCAAGCGTATCTCTCCGTTCCTCAGAATTTCCTTACTCCACTTATTTCTCTACTGATTCTTCCTGACTAGTCTCTTAGACTTCAGTCTGCTCTTCTTCACTACTAAATTGTGATTTGAGCCCTTATCCGCTCCTGGGTACCCCTTTCAATCCAGTATATGATTTCAGAATCTCTGCCTGACCATGATGTAATCTAACTAAAATCTTACCGTGCCTCACGGCCTTTTCCAGGTATATCTCCCCCTCTTGTGAACCTCGAACAGAGTATTCGCTACCTCTGGTTGAAAATTACTGGAGAAACCAATTAAACTTTCTCCTCTCTCATTCCTTGATCCAAGCCCATGTTCTCCAGTAAACTTTGCTTCTGCTCCTTCCCCCATAACTGGAACGCAGTACCCCACGACCACAGATTTTCATTCCCTTCTGCGTATTGAATTACCCGTTCAGTATCCTCAAATAAATTCTCAACATCTTCAGCATGTGACGTCGGCATGTATACCTGAACTGTTGTTGTCGGTGTTAGTGTGCTGTCGATTCTTATGAAAACAACCGTTTCACTGAACTGTTCACAGTAACTACTTTCTGCTCTACCTTCAAATTCATAAGGAATCCTATTCCAGTTATATCATTTTCTGCAGCTGTTGCCGGCCGGTGTGGCCGTGCGGTTCCAGGCGCTTCAGTCTGGAACCGCGTGACCGCTACGGTCGCAGGTTCGAATCCTGCCTCGGGCATGGATGTCTGTGAAGTCCTTAGGTTAGTTAGGTTTAAGTAGTTCTAAGTTCTAGGGGACTGATGACCACAGATGTTAAGTCCCATAGTGCTCAGATCCATCCATCTGCAGCTGTTGATATTACCCTATATTCACCTGACCAGAAATCCCTGTCTTCTTTCCAGTTTACTTCACTGATCCCGACTATATCTAGACTGGGTGTTCGAGTTTCCACTTTCAGATTTTCTAGCTTCCCTACCACGTTCTCATTTCTGACATTCCACGGACCGACTCGTGCAATGTTGTCATTTTGTTGGTTAGTCAATCTTTTTCTCATGGACATCTTCCTCTCCCCCTTCATAGTCCCCTACCGGAGATCCCAGTGGGGGGCTATTCTGGAATTTTTTGCCAATGGAGAGATAATTGTGGGCTTTCCAAAAAAAAAAAAAATGTTGCCCTCCACTACTAACCCTCAGATTGCGAGCTGAAATATCAAAACCGTTGTCCAGAGGGTGGGATACATAGTTGCGGCATTACATGCCAAATACTGCTGCGTCTACTACAGTATACAATATGAATAAATCCATGAATCGAATGGTCGGAGGATGCTATCACTCGGCAATTGCGAAATTTGAATGTAACATAGAAATTTATAAAAGAAAGATTTCAATTAAATAAAATCGGGAGGTCCTATTTCAAAGACTTTAAATGATGAGTATGATAGCAGAACTACATTTAAGAATGCTGCTTATTTCTGCAAAACACTTATTGGTGTCGATGGTCCAGCAATTAAATAAAATATAAGTTGCATAACAGGGAAACAATAGATTCCTGCTTCACATAATTAGTTATGAACAACAACATAGCTCGCGAGATATTTTACGTCTTCACTGCAGAAGTCACGGAAATCTCACAAGTACACAAGTCGGCACAACGAAATATTTTTATCTCCCACGACCACGCACAAACTGCTCAACACTCTCCAAGTATTTCCTGCAACCTTCGTCGCGCCTTACCGTCCATCACCCCCCGTGTCCTATGCCACGAGATGCTCCTCCCCCATTTCCATACAGTCTCTCCATTGACTTCAGTAGTCGCCTACAGCAGTAACGAGCGCTGTGATTGGCTAAAGTTCTCCCGCCATGTTTCCAAGCCAATGCACACTAACAAAAATATTGAAGCACATACGAAATACTGGATTTACATTTAAATAACTTGAAATTAAATGAATATGCCTACGGCTGAACCATAAACAGACTCTAACACACAGTATTAAATACATAAACAAATTAAATAAACATATATCAAAGGAACAGAAACAAAAGTAGGCCAGTAGCCTAATGTCTCTGTGCTTCCTAAAGCACAGTAAATATTTGACCAATTACTTCATGAATAGTATATATCGGATGTAAACAAAGACATAGACGAGTAAATATATTTATGAGCATGCTGATACCGTTTTTTTGTGTAACTGTGGAGTACTTATGGTCTGACGTGATCAATAGTAAACGGCCACTTTGACATCCAATAACTCATGTACTATTCTAGTTACATGCCTGTAATTCGTACCAATTTAGGTTTACACTAATAGCTTTCTAAAGACATATCGACCAACAAAATCGGATGAACCGTTTAGACTTTCGAAACTCGTTGCTGGGTGTTACTTGTTAACTTCAAACTAATAAAGATATTTAAAATCGGATTACACAATCAGAATCGACGTGCAAATAATGGTAATGTACATGTTTCTTTTTAAGGTATCATGATTTCTCTGGCTACTATTAATTTCTACATGAACTGTGAAATGTCTGCCATTATGATTTCACAGAGTCCGCCATCTTTAGCACTCCCAGCATACAAATCTCCTTCATCGACACAAAGCACAGTCCTCGACACAGTGTCAACGTGGAACTCCCAGCCACGTGGTCAGCCTGGACCATGCGCTGAGGCTACCCCTGTTGCTCTGGCTAATGTTTGGCAACACGCAGTTGCTGAGGAGCCCCGGCTTGCAGAGCGGCCTGTGCGGCCATGCCAACTCCGAACTTAGAATATTTTCAGGGCGCCACAACTTGCCCGTTACCTCACAACATCATGACACTTTTTTAATTACAGGCCACCTCTCCTATGAATACACATTATGTGTCTTTAATGCAGTGGTTTCCATCGCCTTCTGCATCCTCATGCCGTTGATCAGTGCTGATTATTCCGCTTTTAGGGGCAGTTACCCATCCCAAGGGCAAGAAGTGTCCTGAATCTTTGTCCCCTCCTCCAACCTCTTTGACAAGGCTACTGGCGAATGAATGTGGCCACCATATTGTCCTGTTTTTTAATCAAAATTTAAGTGGAGGTGTGGTTTATACCCACGAATGAGGACTTTTTGGCTGTTCAGCAAAGAAGCTAACTCCAGACCATTTTTTATTTTATTTTATTTTATTTTATTTTTTAGTATTTTTTTAAATATATGGAATCGAGTGTACCTGTCTCGAGACTTTACATCCACATTGCGCAACGGTTTACCAATTTGTTTGTTTACTTATTTTCTTTTAGCAAGAGAGGGATATAAAGTTTAATCGAAACCAAAAAATGTACCAAATCAGCAGATAACGTCAGAAAATACAAATTCGGAAAATTGACCTTTCCTTGTAGGCAGATGGAAGGTAGGGGTGATGGGAGATGAGTACGTGTAGGTCGCCTCTAGCTCGATGGCGGGGCAGGGGGTGGGGTGGGCAGGGGTCGACCACACGAGGCCTGGCCACTGCGTGCCCGACGGCATCATCCAACTAAAAGCCGACAAGAAGGGACCGTCAAAGAAGGAGATAATTGTACCCACAAAATTTTGTAGTGTGACTCAGAAGAGATAGTTAGGGGAGAGGGGAATGGGAAACAAGGACAGGGTGGTATCAGGCGCTATGACCACCACAGGTTTGAAATAAGCTGAGGCACTGTTAGTAGTGTAACTCAACAGCAGTCTTATCATCCACGCCAGGCATATCCCAGTGAGTGGGGTACCGCGCAAAATCCCACGGAGGTAATTGACACAGTAGAAGTGGTAGCGTTAATGTCGTGGAATCGCCGCATCCTCATTCTGTAGCATGGTTCAAAGAACAAGTCGCGATTTGTCTCTTTCTCCATGACGTTAGGCCACTGTTCATCCTTTCACCAGCCGGCCGCGGTGGCCGTGCGGTTCTAGCGCTGCAGTCCGGAACCGCGGGGCTGCTACGGTCGCAGGTTCGAATCCTGCCTCGGGCATGGATGTGTGTGATGTCCTTAGGTTAGTTAGGTTTAAGTAGTTCTAAGTTCTAGGGGACTGATGACCTAAGATGTTAAGTCCCATAGTGCTCAGAGCCATCCTTTCACCCAGACTATCGCATGAGTTCTGGCTGCAGGAAACTCACGTCCTCTGAGCAAATGGAAGCGAGTGGTTCGACCACAGATGGATAGGCACGGAGGAAATGGGCGACCATTTGCCGCCGCAGCGTCCAGATTTCACGAATACCGGCGCAGGGCAGGCGATGGGCTTCATTGTCCACCAAGTGACATGTGGAGCATAAAGGAGTATCCATTAGACAAGTCGCATGTAGATGCTTGTTAATGGCGAATTTCCCACACGCAAGGTGATACCATGTCAGCCTAATATCAGGAGGTTCGGTTGATGCAGATGCCACACCGCCGTCCAGCTGGTTAATGGATATTCGATCCCAACGTTGTTGCAATGTATACCACGTAGTACTTGAATGTAGAAATCCTTTGGATGTGGGGGCGTGTACACTGGAAGCCACTGCATACATAGCTAAGGTCCACAAAAAAGACAGACAGGTGCGCAAAGGTCCTACTGACACTGGAGCGGAGGTGGAGGCTGGCGTGTATATGTCCAACGGTTGTCACGTGAGTTGCCTGTGCCTAACTCTGCCAGGTTCCCTTGCGTTCCGTGGAGGGCGAGTGTATCATATTTGACTTTAACCCTTAACCCGAAGCATGGGTCTCTCAGGCCCCTTGTTTATTTTAAATGTCAAGTGTGGCAGCACTGCAAAAAAGCGCGGCTTCACTTTTCCAGTACTTACGCCGCAATACTTTCCACGTGTAAAGCAAAAGTCAACAACCAGTTTTACTTCGTCAGTGAAGACATACAGAGTATTGTTTAGGGGAGTGCGCGAAGTTGTGTGCCTGAGATACCGCATGTTTCGTATAACATACAAGAATTTGGTAAGTCCAATAAACCGCATGTTTCTAATTACGACATATTCTACTTTCAGTGACTGTCATTTTATAGCGTCTTTTTCTATGCGTGGATTTATGTCATATTTCAGGTATGACATGGATCGACTTCCCAAGAAAAGTAACATATCTGCAGCTAATCCAGATTTGTATGCTTGGGTGCAAGCGCAGTTACGAGATTTAGATGAAGAGGAAAATGGGTCGATGACGACACATCTGACGATTCTGTTGGTGATCCAGATGTCGTGATAGGTCATAGTCACCATGAAACAGATTCATACTAGTGAAGAAAATATTTTATTCGAAGAAGAGCCTGGAGCAGTCTATGCTACAGGTAACACTTCACAGCAAACACAGTACTTTTATGGTAAAAATAATTTCCAATGGGAACGTTCTGAGCCCGTTAGAAAGAGAAGAACATCAGAGCACGACATTTTGAAAGGTGGAATGCCTTGCCTAACAGCCAAAAGTCGAAGTTTGAGACAAAGTCCTTCTAAATCTCAAATATGGGAGAATTAATTTGATGATGACATGATAGATAAAATAGTTTTACATGCAAACGTGAAACTGAATACAATAAGGACAAAGTTGCAGGAAACAACTCACCTGTCCAATTACTGAGATACTGACAACGTTGAATTCAAAGCTTTCATAGGCCTTCTAATGATGACATCAATATTCAAATCGTCTCATGAAGATATGTTGTCTCTTATCGAAAAGGCATATGGCATAAAAATTATGTACCTGGCAGACTTAGGAAGCACTTACCTCTTCAATGCCTACATACACTACTGGACATTAAAACTGATACACCATGAAGAAATGCAGATGATAAACGGCTATTCATTGGATAAATATATTATACTAGAACTGACATGTGATTGCATTTTCACGCAATTTGGGTGCATAGATCCTGAGAAATCAGTACCCAGAACAACCACCTCTGCCCGTAATAACGGCCTTGATGCGCCTGGGCATTGAGACAAACAGGGCTTGGATGGCGTGTACAGGTACAGCTGCCCACGCAGCTTCAACACGATACCACAGTTCATCAAGAGGAGTTACTGGCGTATTGTGACGAACCAGTTGCTCGGCCATCATTGATCAGACGTTTTCAATTGGTGAGAGATCTGGAGAATGTGCTGGCCAGGGCAGCAGTCGAACATTTTCTGTATCCAGAAAGGCCAGTATAGGACCTGCAACATGCGGTCGTGCATTATCCTGCTGAAATGTAGCTTCAAGGCTGACTGCAGCCATGGTCTCCGCGCTGATAGTCCATGCTGCTGCAAACGTCGCAGAACTGTTAGTTGGTTGTTGTCTTGCAAACGTCCCCATCTGTTCACTCAGGGATCGAGACGTGGCTGCACGATCCGTTACAGCCATGCGGATAATATGCCTCTCATCTCGACTGCTAGTGATAAGACGCCGTTGGGATTCAGCACGGCGTTCCGTTTTACCCTCCTGAACCCACCGATTCCATATTCTGCTAACAGTCATTGGATCTCGACCAATGCGAGCAGCAATGTCGCGGTACGATAAACCGCAATCGCGATAGGCTACAATCGGACCTTTATCAGAGTCGGAAACGTGATGGTACGCATTTCTCCTCCTTACACGAGGCATCACAACGACGTTTCACCAGGCAACGCTGGTCAACTGCTGTTTGTGTATGAGAAATCGGTTGGAAACTTTCGTCATGTCAGCACGTTGTAGGTGTCGCCACCGGCGCCAACGTTGTGTGAATGCTCTGAAAAGCTAATCATTTGCATATCACAGCATCTTCTTCCCGTCGGTTAAATTTCGCGTCTGTAGCACGTCATCTTCGTGGTGTAGCAATTTTAATGGCCAGTAGTGTATATTGAGGGAAATATAGTGATGGATGTGGTATGACAGAAGAAGAGAAAAAGCTTGCCAAACGAACTCAGGGTGTTTTCCGTCTGTGCAAACCAATACAAGGAAGTAACAGAAACAGTACTGCTGACAATAGGTTTACATCTATAGAACTCTTTCGTGAGCTGGGCAAAAGAAGACTAACATACGTAGGAACGGTCAGAAAGAACAAACGCGAAATTTCCCAAGAGTGTTTGGCTGATAAATGTACGCCTGTTGGGTCAGCATTATATGGATTTTTTGAGAATACAATACTGGTTTCATTTGTTTCTAGGAGAAGCAAGGCAGTAATTCTTGTGTCTTCAATGCATCATTCCACTGAAAATGATACCATAAAAATAAGTCAGAAATTATTTGTTACTATAATGAAACGAAATCTGGAGTAGATTTGCTCGACATGAAATGTGCCAATTATTCGTCAAACAGACGTACAAGGCGCTGGACAATGGCAGTCTTTTACACACTTGTAAACGTCAGTTGCGTGAACAGTTTTGTTCTGTATTTGTGCTCCAGAGGAAACACCATGCTAACTCGTCTCAAATTCACCAAAAGTCTGGCCATGGAGCTGAGAGCGGCACATCTAAGAAGACAGCTGGAAAATCAAAATTCACCTAGAAATATCAAGGAAATGATTGACAAAGTTCTGGGAGACATACAGCAATCAAGCGAAGCAATCAAGTGATAGAATAGACAAAAGGAAGACGTGTATGTGGTGTCCTGCGTCCAAGGAGAGGAAAACGGCGTATAACTGCATCAAATGTGTAATTGCCTGGAATGGAGCAGAAAGATGTGTGTCGACTGTGCAAAAGAGATGTGATTTAATATTTCAGTTCAGTTGATTATTATCTTTTTCTTTACATTTTGTGCAATATTTTATTTATATCTAGAAATACATTGTCTGGTATAATATTGGCCGAATTCTTATGAAAACTGACACTGAATGACTGCACGTACTTGTGATATTTCGTGTTTATTTTAGATAATTTGAATGACAAAGTGCACATATGTGCTGAAAAGTATTAAATTTACTTATAACATGAATTAACTGACTATTTGCTTGATTTATGTCAACTTATGTGGAGTTCTGTGATATAAAATATTAGGTGATCTGAGAGACCGCATGTTTCTAGTTACGCACATTTCAGAGTTGTTTCGGGTTAAGGGTTAAAAATGTTGCCATCCGGAAGTAGTCCAACGCGACCTGTAGGCTGTGATCAGTAATTGGCGAGTTTGGATGGAGCTGTGCTATGTGCAACAGCTTAGAAACCACATGCAAGCTCAAATATTCCACACGTTGCAAAGTGTCAAGGCAACGGAGGCGATGTTGTTGAAAGGTCACGTGGGTGACTTGGAGAGCACCCTGAAAGTTGACATTGTGATGCGATGGGCGATGGATGTAAAGACGACACCTAGGCAATGGAAGCTCTGGACGCAATGCAGAGGCGTAAATTTTTCTCGTTTGAGTTCGTGGTCAATTGGAATTGCTGTAGATTTGGCAACACTCAAAGCAATGCCCGTCATGTCCCTGTATGTGGAAACCAGATCAAGTATACACAAGGTCTCTTCCTATGACCATACCAGCAGCAGCAGGTCATCTGTACAGATACAACTGCGGAACGCGTACCTGTGTACTGCCAAAGGTGCGTCATGAGTTTTCCGATAAGTGTCTTGGAAGGATACGACAACATCGTTTCCCAATAAGGGGTTTCAACAAATGGTGGCTGTCGTCAACAGTTTGTCGAACATCGTTGTCAGCCTTGGCGCCAGTGTTCCTGGAAAGCTGGTAAAATTCCACAGAGAAAACCACGTTAAGCTACTTGCTTGGAACACCCGACTAATGACCTCAGCAGTTGAGTCCCATAGTGCTCAGAGCCATTTGAACCATTTGGAACACCCTTTGCTGTCGTATTCTTGAACCGACACAGGTGATGTCCTGCATCAGAACTTCTGCGTTCGAGACTGTACAAGTGATGTGGGACGAAACTTTCTGCCGATCAAGAACTTCATATTGTTCATATGTTCATACTAGTAAATTGTGGCGAAAGTGTTCCACAAAGGCCAGCCACATTATCTACCTGGTTAGCGGCCCGATACCCCCTGTGAGCGTCGGGATCTGAAACCAACTGTTGCCGTCGGCGCTTCCTGTCAATCACGATGTGCTGTCCTGAGGGGTCTTCCTGCCACGCCGTATCTTGACGGCGAGTCCTCACTCGCTACAATCTGAGACGGGTCAGCACCACTATGAGAGCACTGAGCTTACTGCGACCCATATGAACGGCCAGGGGCACTGGTTGCATATAAAGGTGATGAAGCACAGCAAACTAGAAGTATGTTGTATGGCGGTTCGATGAAGATACCTCTCCGCGAAACTGTCTGAAGACTCGCTGTATCGCAGGCTTATGCACTCCAGTCACCAAACCATAGTCGTCGAACATGCTAGACGCCGTCTTCGCACGATGTCCAAACCTCCACTACACGCCGTCGGTAGTCGGGATTGGTAAGGTGTGTGGTGTTTAATTTCCAAGGCACCCGACTGCAGCAAATTGCCTACCGTGGGAGAAGGATGATGCTGACGTATGCACAGTGGCCCGAGAACGCCCAGGGTCAGCGTTCTGTATCTTTGATAGCACTGACGAACTCCTGGGAGATATAAATCCTATCTATGCGACTCGCAGAGCGGCCCATCTGGTACCTACAGCCTTGCGCATCGCCATGTCGGATCTGCCAAGTGTCACAGAGGGAAAGGTCGCGGACGACGAAGCACCATTCCTGGCAGTGTTTGAAGCGTGGTTGTTGATCTTTCCGATGTAAAACACAATTGAAGTCGCCGCCAAGTAGTTAGTGTTCGTTGCGGCCACGAAAGAGGGGAGCGATCTCCCCAGAGTAAATTTGTCCTTCTATGGCGAGAACCAGATGGAGTGTATACATTTACAATGCGGTTGCCCTTCATGGTAAGCACCATACCCCTCGCGGATGGCAGGTACATGACGTATTCAACTGTTATGTCATCAAAAACATAGGCGACCACTCTGCATCCAAGGTCATCAAGAGGAGAGGCGTAGCAGGCCTAACTTGCCGCCTCTAGCAGGGCGGCTAAACGCACATCCTGAAAAGGTGTGACTTCAAAGTCGGAACCGCAAATCATTTCACGCAGAAGTTGGAGTTTCACCTGTATACTAATGTTTTTGATATTAATCGCAGTTGTGGTCCACCGCATATGGGGATTCCACCGGCAGGCATTCAAATGGGCCCAACTGACAGTGCTGCTCGCTGGGTGTCCCTGAAATCCACAGCTGCTGCCTTGTGCTTATTGCCCCGTCGGGGATGCCATAGGCACCAGCGAGGGGTGCGGCGAGTCCTCGATGTTGTCGCTCCATGCCGATGTCTTCGTCGCCTCGGATGTGTGCATATGCATACCCCACCAACGACGACCGCAGAATGGCCTAGCCGCCAAGGGGGTGGAGTTTTTCCAGATCATCTGTTTGCGCAGGCATCTCGGTTATCACTGCTGGTCTGTCTCCAAAAGCTACATTGTGGTCGTCTTCACTTTGAGGCGCCACCAGGGCAGTCGGTCACTGAATTGCGGATGGAGGACGAGGCATCCTGATCGGTGGCCGTACGGCGCCACGACTTGCGCTTCTCTTGTGACCGCTGCTTGCTCGCCCAACCTTCGGTGTTGGAAGACGGGAGGGATTCCTGACGTTCCAGCACAAAAGCTTCGTAGGAACAATGAGTGTTGTCGTCGATGTCGTAGGAGGAGGGAGGGACGCAGGCGCCTCCATTCAGTCGGATACCGCAGGTAGGCGAGTCACTTGTGACAGTGGCTTTGTTGATCACCGACCAGTGAGCGGCGAAGTGAGGGCCACCGTGTAGGTGACAGGCAACACCGTTGGTGGGGTCTCTCTCAGCACCTCAGCACGCAGCAACCGAGTGATGCGCTGTCTCAGGCATTCCAAATGGAGATGACTCTCCTTGCCATACCCAGACCAGGTCCTGGGTTGGGCGCCGTATATAACGATTTCGCGACATCCACTGGCACGTGGCAGCGAAGGTCAATCGCGATCTGACGCACCACGTTTAAAATGGAGAACGTATTGAACTGAGTCCAGTGTTCTGCTGTCTGGTGGTGAACCACCCCGACGTTTCCGTCAGCGTGACAAAACCGGAGGCCATGTTGAGCACATTTCGCAATCTTGTCACACGTCGCATTAGCAAGACCTTGACATTTATGACACTATTAACAATGGAAAGGAGTATTTCCATTATGTCCGATGATCGTATCTTCGCCTCATTAGGGAGGAAGCCTTCTACTCCCAGCGCTTTTGGTGGTGTATATTCATTGTTAAAACTGAATCGAAGTGTTTCTTTCCAGAAGCGGTTGGCTACATTCCTGCTCGCAAGCAAGCGGAATCTAAATCCGTAAAGTAAACAAAGCAGGCTATGTGCGTCGCAGGCGGAAACATAAAGCGTCCTCGCTGCTCGGCTTCTAAATCCCGATCGGCCATGGGTGCTGCACTGAAAATATCTGTAGAGCATTGCACATGTTGAGGATACCCTCTGTATATTTTGTTTGGAAACAGACTTGTTCGTTTCACTTGTGACACTCGTCGACAACAGTAATGCCCACTTCATTCCACGCTCTCAAGCTTAGTTTCAGCAGGTCGGATGAACTGATCGTATGGTACAGTTGGCCGGGATGTCCCCGTCGGTTTCGGCCGCCAAGCGCAAGTCTTATTTAATTCGGCGTCACATTGGGCGACTTGCGGCCGGTGACGAGGAAATAATGATGAGGAAAACACAACACCCAGTCCCCGAGCGGAGAAAATCTCCAACCCGGCCGATAATCGAACCCGAGTCCAGTGCATGGGAGGCAAGCACGTTACCATCCAGCTAAGCAGGCGGAAAGCAAATCCGAATGTGTTTCACGTATATTTTTCTATCAATGTTAACTGTACATTAACAGTAACGAGCAGCAACATTGGCCGGTTTACTAAGAAGAGTTGGCCGACATGCAGCTGGTGTAAGGGTTCACTGAATGTAACGGTATAGCGGCACATTGACTCTATGGCGAGTTGTTCCCGCGGCGACGGCAACGCGTCACGGTACTTTTGAAACTTTATTACTTTGTGTTCTGTAGTTTACGTCAGGATTTTTCACACCTGTGAAGGTTATTTTCATGGAAACAAAGGAAAATGGGCTAACAAACCGTTTAAATCATAGTTATACTATTATTCATTCACAAGCCACCAGAAAATACGGGTACATTGTACCGAAATACTCAGAAAATATCCCTGAACAACGTCCGAAATTTTATCGGAGGAGTTCGGGTTCACCCGTGTAGGAATGAAATACTGTACGACAATACGTCACGAATTCATGGTGCGCCCAAAACTTCCGGTAGAAACACATCGAAAGCGTAAGCCATGTTCTGAAGTGTTCGGAATTCGTTGAAAGAAGTTGAAAGTTCACCGATCCCTATCAGGCAATGGTTTGCGGAGACTTCGGGATTCAGCTATCGAATGTATGGATCTGATATTATTAATCTCATACAGCATCTTCATTGCTAGAGCACGTTATGACTATCATTTGTACGTGTTCAAATGTGACAGATTTCGTTTCGTACAGTCCAAATCAAATTTCTTCCCACCTGTGTTAATGAGGTCTCTCTTTATAGAAATCATCGAATTGGCTTATGTCCAAGCGAGTTGCCGTTAAAAAGAGCTGGCACACACCGCTTTATTTTGACAAGGACTGCAGGTATTTTCTTCTAACCATTCACATCTCATGTTACGAATTATGCATAGCCATACTTCTTCAGAATTGTCTGTTTAAGGCCTGTATTACATCCACGTCTTTGACCGGTCAGTGCCTCAGACGTTTAGTTTGATTGGATTTTGCCAGACGCGTCACGTGACTACCATACGTAATGTCTACTTTATCCGATGTTCGGTTGTGAGCCTCCCAGCACCTCACGTTACGGATACCTGTAACCTCATCATTCAGCAGCAGAAAATCTCACTGGACTGGTGTCCTGGCTGTGCACGTATATATTCCTAAAATATTCTCAAACTCCTTCTCTATTTCTGCTGTTCACTACACAAAGAAGTTAACTTGCAGCCTGTGACCTATTAAGTACCGTCGTTTCATTCATGGCAACTACTGGAACAGTAAATTCTGTAATAATTTTTCCCACAGTCATTCATATGTACATCTCCATTTATCACTGTAAAAAACTGAACAACAACTCAATTATTCTCTCAGTTACGCTTCTTTTTCTTTTCGTTTCTCAGCCATGTACGTAACTTTTATAGTCTCCCCATTACTTATGTTCCACCACTTTTCCATGTTATTTTTTCCTAGTGGTTCTCGGCGCGCAGTCCGGAACCGCGGGACTGCTACGGTCGCAGGTTCGAATCCTGCCTCGGGCATGGATATGTGTGATGTCTTTAGGTTGGTTAGGTTTAAGTAGTTCTAAGTTCTAGGGGACTGATGACCACAGAAGTTAAGTCCCATAGTGCTCAGAGCCATTTTGTTATTTTTTCTCACTATGTGTTCTTCCGCGTCCACATGAATCTACTTATAAGTAATTTTTTTAATCTAAAATTTACAAAGAAATATAAACTGTTGTTCTGCTAGTAGCATTTGTACTATTCCTGTCACAACTGCCTTTGAATGTGAGATCCAAAAGAAAGTGTAAAATACGAAGAATGTTGGCACTAATATTTCGAGGAGTAACAACTATAAAAGAAATAAATTAAAGTTTAAAAATACCATTTCAATCAAATTGCCAATTTATTGGCGGACATTGTCCACTTTCAGGAAACAAAAAATTAACATTTGTCAGGGTGTGCTGAAAAGTAATGCCTCCGAAAATCTTATCTGAAAGCTAACTTTATTAACATTCTACATCTTCATTCGCCATGGCTACTTCTTTATTTCTCAACATAATCAACGACGAACACATTTCTCCCAGCGAAAGACCAGTTTGTTGATACCGTCACTATAGAACGTCTGACTTTGTTGACGATGCCACAACCTCTTCTCTGCTATCAAAATGAAGCCCTCGAAGGTGTTCCTTAAGTTCTGGGAACAGACATAAATCGTATGGGGCTAAATGGGACTGTACGGGGGATGATCGATAACAGTGAACCAAAGGCGTCGGATTGTTACAGATGTCGCAGCACTCACGCTTGATCTGGCATTTTCATGCTGAAGGAGAGGATGCTCCTAGTGTGGACGAACTGTTCGAATTCTAAACTCAATTACAGCACGCTTTTTTTCACGCACCGACGCCGTAACATCACACACCGCCATGATACAAGCTACAATCCGGAGCCCTTTAGCGGCAGAGTGATGCAGACATGTATACATGCAGAATAAAGATGAAGAATGTTAACAGCGTTTGTTTTATTTATAAAGGTTTAAGAGTTTTCACATAAAAAATTCGAAGGCAGTAGTTGTCAGCACGCCCTCGGAAAACCCCTTTTCACATGTGTCCAAATTCCTCGCCGATTCATTAGTGGAAATCGTCTACTTTGAGGTTGAGGGTAGGCCAAATTTACTGTGGGAGTTCATTTTTTTCTTTTTAACTAAAGTAAAACAAATTATAATCGAGCTTATGCTTATATGCTGTACATAGTGTTCAATTTTTTGTCATTGTGTGAAATATACTTGAGTCCTTATTTAATCACTTCAGTAAGCTACAATGAACATGGTGAAATATTTACAGCAGTATTAATCATAAATTATTTGAAGCATTGATGTCTACGAGCGGAGGAATACATTGCAGGTCCATTGGACAAACACTGCACTCACTTGAGTATAATGGGAAGAAGAAATGTGTCATAGATATATATTTCATATAAGTTTAGACGCTTGTGTCATGTATATTCGTAGCTATATGTGTCAAATAGACTGTTTTGGTTGGAAAAAGTTAGATTCTCAAGTAAACTGAAGTACAAGGTAATCAGATAGAATGAATTACCATATTATAAAACGGAGACGGACGAGAAACAATGAGATTAAATTGCTGATAATTGTGTGAGCTGTAGTTCTTCATGTCATGAAGGAAAAAAACTACTTCGGAAGAAATAGATTTAATGACAAGAAAGGTCAATCTAATACCACAGGATAGTTCAAGAAATACTTACAAACTTATTTGTGAAATACGCTGAACAGGAAATTCAAAATGGCTCTCAGCACTGTGGGACTTAACTTCTGAGGTCATCAGTCCCCTAGAAATTAGAACTACTTAAACATAACTCACCTAACACACATCCATGCTCGAGGCAGGATTCGAGCCTGCGACGGTAACGGTAGTGCAGATCCATACTGTAGCGCCTAGAACCGCTCGGCCACTCCGGCCGGCTAACAGGAAATTCACAACGTCTGTTTTGAGAGAGAAATGTAAAGAAACCAGAAAAGTCATAAGTAACGGAGAAAATGGTATAGCCTGCTGAAAGCTTGGACATAATTTCGGACAACAGAAACTGAATGGTTCTAGCAAATGCAAATGAAATCACAGTTACACTAGAAAAGTGTAAGCAAATGCAGAGAATAAAGTGAAAGCCCGTAACAGAAGGAAAATAATGCTTACTGTAATGGAAGAAGAGAAAATATTTTAGAAGAAGTAAGGTGTCATTTGAAATGCCATGAACTTGACAAAGATTTAAACGTTTTAGCTTCATCAAATGTCAATGACACGATGTCTTCGAAGACAATAAAATTCCTTGGAGTGTCTAGGAACTTTAAGCATATACAGCACTTTCACTAAAATCAGTGTAAGAGAAGGCGTACACCATTTTTTCATAAAAAGTACTGAGGAATACTTCAGTAGATTGATATGATTTATAACGCAAACAATTTTATATCTATACTTCTAAGATATCAGCTGCAATAAACAGAGAATATAAATTCGAATTGGAGGACATACCGCGTGATTATCAAACGAGGGCTAAAGCAACCTACAAATCAACTCTGACGTTGTAGTAGAAAGAATGAATAAAAATGATGTAACTTTTATGGTACCTGTGGATCTAGAAGATTTCAGACACGTATCAGGAACCATATTTCAGATCCTGATGGATACAAATTGTATAAAACGTGCAGAAGATGGAAAATTGTTCCAAATGTACAAAAACCGTTTTTGAAATGGTAGGTCTCAGACTAAATTCTAAACTGACATAAAATCTGAGTCGTGGGTTCAATGCAGGTATTACCGGTACAAAATAAAATATACAAGGAAAATGTCTGTAGTACCTCACACCAGAAGATGGATTTCGTACTGATATGTGCAAAAGTATACAGAAGTAGCCGATGTGCCAATAAAGGGAAAAGTGCATGAAACATAAACAATCAGTAATGAATAGCGCAGGTTACTGAAGACGATGAGTGTAGGAAGTCTACGTTCATTAGAGATGTTCAGATGGACAGCGTCGACTCAGTGGCCTGGAGAGTTTGTTTGAAGGAGAAAAAAATGAACAAGTAGTTTCAGAAAACGTAACATCACTGGACAATAAACGGTACTTTTGAAAAGTTTACAGGAACAAATAAGCTCTTGCAGAGAAAATAAATGATTTTCAAAGGCAGAAAGCACAGCAAAACATCCGTCTGTCATTTCGAATACAGTTTAATAGACCTGCCAAGAAAGTGTGTATGTTTATTGGTGAAGACTGCTTTTTCCTAATAAAACAATAAAAGCTAAATAGCTTTCCGTGTTGCTGTTATTTTCTTGGTAATAAAAGTATTTCCTAAGTAGCAGAACGTCAAGTATTCATTTCGTTTTATTCTAAATTTTGCCTTATTGTTTCACATTTAATTATAAGAATTACTTCTTTGCTAATGTTTTCATACCTTAGGACAAAAAGTAAAAGGGTTTTGACAAATGGGGGCTCAAATCTGCACTCTTAAGTCTTCTTGTTCTGCTATATAGTTAATTCAGTATACAGATTGTTTGGTACTAGTAGACTAGCGCTTGATATTCGCAAGGTAAGTGCTTCGAAAGAAGTATGTCTTTACTTTTAGAAGCTACAGAATGTACAATACAAAAATGAAAAAATCGTTTCTCGGTTAAAATACAGTAATTTCCTACTGGATTCTTGTTAAGAGATTTATGGTCTCGGCCACAAACAGAAAAATTAATATAACAAGAAATTTGTGATTTTCTGTTCAAAATGTGTATTTCATAACGGAGGGTATGTCAGTTATGATGATTATTGAAAATGATAATATCTGTATTAGCATTACGAATGTTAGTTGTAACTGTATTACTTCCAACAATTTGACACAATGAGAAAGAGTTGAATTTGTACATTCTAATTTGTATACATTTATGGAAGCGTGAACAAGACATAGGTAGAACGGCCAAATTTGTAACTATCCTTACAGACTTTTGTAAACAAAAAATGATATGAAGATGCAGGAACAAGTGACAAATTCTCCAATGTTTGGCAAATCGGGACGAAATATTGTACTAGAAATGCAAACACTACCACGAGGGAAATAATAAAAATATTGAAAACTACAATGATTTCCAACCCGATTACGCAACTGAGTGATTATATTCTAATATATTTAGAATGAATATAGACTTTGAAAGAAACTGATTCGTGGTCTATTGGATGATTTTTGTGACATAGATAGCTGCCCCGAAACAAATTATTTTTAGCGGTACATATCGTAATAGTAGCTGAATCACTTCTTCGCTTCAAAACTTAGTATATAACAACAGAGGAAGTATGCTATATCATATGGTGGCTAGTGTAATAGGTCTACGAATGAAGTGCACACAAGAGAAAGAGAGAGAGACAGAGAGGAGGAGAGAGAGAGAGACTAACATTGGTTATAATTTATTGGCAACTTTTCTCAAACAGAAAATTCAGTATCAGCAAGTTTACCTTCACTAGTGGGAAGTTCTTATTACATCTGTGCATCTTGAGCAGCCAAAGTCTAGGGCAAGCAAAGTTCACTTGGTTCATCTCATGACTCATCACATACATTTAGATGGTATGGCACTTGTATAGGCTAAGGGGCATACTGGGATGACGGGCAATGAGAAGACCGACCATTTAGAAAACACGGAACAAAGAATACTTCCTAGACATCGATGTTGTTGGACTATCCAAAGAGTGAATGGAATAAGGAATGGATTATAGATGTGTTGCACTAGAGTTATAGCTAAAAATATATCTTTAGGTGCCGAATGAACCTTTATATACGAAGAGTAAGGCATAAATGATAAACACCACAAGACGGTTTGTGACGACCAGACAGAATTCCACTCGTGCTCGCTAACGAAAATATTTTCCCAAAATTCATGCCATTAGAGCCAATGTTTGTTTCTCTCTCTCTCTCTCTCTCTCTCTCTCTCTCTGTGTGTGTGTGTGTGAATGTGTGTGTATGTATATACATCTGTGTGTCTTTGTGTGAGGGGGGATGCGGGAGTTAGATGTAATTTGGTCATTAAGATATTATCATATTACTGAATTTATATTTTTTGAATTACTCAGTTACTGAATGAGTGAGTAAGACTGGTGCCTCCAAAACAGTCTTATAATTTGATGCTGTATATAGAGAGGCCAATAATAAAATAAGAAAAGAAATAGCCTTGATATCTAGTAAGAGTTCAATGAGACATTGGAATGATTGCATTTTACTTTCAAGAAAGTTTCAGGAGCCGCCTGGATTGAGCATAGCAGGTGGAAAACCCAGTGACTGAGCGACGCTTACCTCGCCTCGGAACTCCAGACTGCATAGGCTGAAGTCCCAAACGCTCCTCTCCAGGTCCCAAAGCCCGCACCGTCGCCTGACGCCGCCGTACGTCGGCCTCAACACGATGTCCACGTATCGTTCGTCGTCAGTGGAGGAATTGATAATCTAAAAGTAACGAATATTGTGCCTTCATCAGTCACTAATTGGTGATGTAAGATACATATTAATTAAATGGATGTCAGGTCATCAGAATCAGTGCAGAAAAAGAACTATGTTTTGCTTAAAAATTGTATGCTCTCCACTCATGTGTTTCTTTTAATTCGTCAGTCTTTCGAATAGTTTCATGTTGCCTTCCACATTTTTCCTACCTGATGCTAATCTTCTCATTTGTACATAAAAAATGGCTCTGAGCACTATGGGACAACTTCTGAGGTCATCAGTCCCCTAGAACTTAGACCTACTTAAACCTAACTAACCTAAGGACATCACACGCATCCATGCCCGAGGCAGGATTCGAACCTGCGACCGTAGTGGTCGCGCGGTTCCAGACTGTAGCGCCTAGAACCGCACGGCCACCCCGGCCGGCCATTTCTACATAACCCAGCATCTTATATTATCAGTTTGGCATACTCTGTCCCTAGTCTTTCCCTAATACTTTCCCTCTTTAAAGTTGCCCATAATAATGACAACTTTCGCAGCGGTTCTTTTTCTGCGTATTCTACGTAAACTGCAATACACTGATAAGATGTAGCTGTACCAGGCATCACTGTAAGCATTACAGTTTTTGACAAACTTGTAAAGGATGTCTCAAGTGAAACACTTCGGCTAGCGGGTGGGAAGCTAATGGGAAGCTAGCGGTATCTTTAGTTTCGCTGGAACTGGCCGTTTGAATGACACAAAGCGAGTCGAGTCTAGTTTGTGCTTGTCATGGTTAACTGTCAGCGCCTTCCAGCTGCTGAGGAGCTGCCATGTTTGAGTAATACGTATACCATATTAAGTAGCCCTGAAGTCTCTTTATGTTGACCAATCTCGGAATATGTGGTACAAATGTTTGGCGAGGTTCTGGCTAGAATCGCGCAGCTTGCGTAACATAATTTACAGCGTTTCCAGATCTTTAATGTTTATTTATTCAAGTTCAGACTTTACGTTTGCTGTCCAGTGAGATGGTAAGTTCCCGAAACATGATACAGAATCGGTTTACGAGTACATTATTCCAACTCAATACTAGCGCCGCTGAATTCATCACACTCTCGTCTAGTAAAATGTTTCCAGTAGTTTTTAACGCACATGAAAGTCTTGTTATTCAATTCTTTCTTTTGTGGTTATCTGTAATACCACGTGCTTCACATAACGACGATTGTATGCTTTACTACAGTAGTGACTTTGCTTTAGATGAAATTACAATCTCTTGCTGACGGTATTTTTGTTCTGTCGTTACCACTACAAGAAATCGGGTGTTTTTCTCACCAGACATGTTTCGCTTTCTTGAATCGAAGCATAATCAGTGGTTTGTAAGTAACGATATTTTCAATTTTATTTGTTTTCTAGATGGGAAAGCAGTTCGTTGATAAACTGTTGGTTTTTACTTACGAACAGTTAACGAACTGTATTTCGATCTATAAAACAAGTCAAGTTGTAAATGTGTTTCATTACAGACCACTGACGATGCTTTACTTCTATAAAACGAAACGCGTCTGATCGGAAAGCAGTTCGTTGATAAATTGTCGGTTTTTGCTTTCGAATGGTTAACGAACTGTTTTTCGATTTATAAAACAAGTCAAGTTGTAAATGTGTTTAATTACAGGCCACTGATGATGCTTTACTTCCATAAAACGAAACGCGTCTGGTGAGAAAAACACCCAGTTTCTAGTAGTTGTGACGACGGAAAAAAATACCTTCCGAAACCGTAAAGCAGCTAGGGCAATACGGCAGCACCACGAAAAATTTAATAATCATTTGAACCAGAGTGTATGAGCATTATTCGTAATCCCTTACCACTATTTGAAGATTCTCTTTTTTCACGATGGTATGTGGACTTCGCAATGTACAACGAATTAGATGTGTAATTTTTTAGATTTTCTACCTTCAGCTTGGAGGCCAGTCTTTGTGAACTACTGCTTTCCTAAACACTAGTATCAGGAGTATGCTTCGGCTATTTCTTTGCACGCTTTTCAGGCCAGAAGGTGATTCATCATATGGAGGTGCGCAGACAGCAGGCGCTACGTCGCCTTATGTGTGACGTGACTGCTGTGTGTTATTGGATTTCAGAGTTCTAAATAGGTTAACAGACTGAGCCACGCATGCTCATAGCAGGTAACCTGTCTACAAAGTGGGTTACCTACACATCTCTCAAAACACTTAATGAAATTACTACAAGTAGGTGCCCTTACAGAATTGACTGAAATGTTCAATCATGATCACTTTCTTGCAGTTTCTTCAATTTTTCAATTACTTTCATAGTTATAGTTAGTGTTATACACTGAAGCGCCAAAGGAACTGGTATAGGCATGCATATTCATATAGAGAGATATGTAAAAAGGCAGAATACGGCGCTGCGGGTAGACGACAATAAGTGTCTGGCGCAGTTGTTAGATCGGTTACTGCTGCTACAATGGCACGTTACCAAAACTTAAGTGAGTTTGAACGTGGTGTAATAGTCGGCGTACGAGTGGCGGGACACAGAATCTCCGAAGTAGCGATGAAGTGGGGATTTACTAGTGCAGCCATTTCACGAGTCTACCATGAATATCAGGAATCCGGTAAAACATCAAATCTCCGACATCGCTGCGGCCGGAAAAAGATCCTGCAAGAACGGGACAAACGACGACTGATGAAAATCGTTAAACGTAACATAAGTGCAACCCTTCCGCAAATTGTTGCATATTTCAATGCTGGGCCATCAACAAGTGTCAGCGTGCGAACCATTCAACGAAACGTCATAGATATGGGATTTCGGAGCCGAAGGCCCACTCGTGTACCGTTGATGACTGCTTGCCTCGCCTGGGCCCATTAACACCGACATTGGACTGTTGATGACTGGAAACACGTTGCCCGGTCGGACGAATCTCGTTTCAAATTGTATCGAGTGGATGGACGTGTACGGCTATGGAGACAACCTCATGAATACAAGGGCCCTTCATGTCAACATGGGACTGTTGAAGCTGGTGGAGGCTCTGTAATGGTTTGGGGCGTGTGAAATTGGAGTGATATGGGACCCATGATACGCCAAGAAACGACCCTGACAGCTGACACGTAAGCATCTTGTCTGATCACCTGCATCAATTCAAGTCCATTGTGCCTTCTGTCGGACTTGGGCGATTCCAGCAAGACACTGTGACAGAATTGCTAGAGAGTTGTTCCAGGAACACTCTTCTGAGTTTAAACACTTCCGCTGGCCACCAAACTCACCAGATATGGACATTATTGAGCATATCTGGGACGCCTTGCTACGTGCTGTTGAGAATAGATCTCCACCCCCTCGTACTCTTCCGGGATTATGGACAGCCCTGCACGATTCAAGGTTTCAGTTCTCTCTAGCACTACTTGAGACATTAGTCGAGTCCATGCCATATTGTACTGCAGCACTTCTACGTCCTCACGAGGGCCCTACACGATATTAGGCAGGTGTACCAGTTTTTTGGGTCTTCATTCTATGATGATTTGATGAGTCTAAATCTTTATTTACAAGAGCGTATTTGTTGAGGACATTTTTCAAGATCCATATTTGATTATAATTCGAATCTCAACTGCAGGTACGAGTTTATACCCTCTACTGGTCCCTACAGCGGCACGTTAAATATTCCTAGATACCACAGTAGACATGCCACTATCATATCCCTTAATGTGGCTAGAGTCTTACATAGGCTTCTCTCCCCGCATATGCTCTTCAGTACTTACTCATTTCATGTCTTTTGTACTTATCTGAGAAAAATTCAATACAGAACATTACCTCTTACAGTTCAGAAATAATCCCACAATAATCTTTATCCTAAACAACCTGTAAAGCCCCTTGCTACTATGAACTTCTTCGTATGTTTCTTGTGCTTTATATGTTGTCAAACTGATACCGTACTTCACCGTTTCCACTGCAAAATACTAGTGGTAGATAGCGATATAATACTTCTAAGAACAGTACACACAACAAAATTAAATGACCACCTTTTCGAAACACCGTAATTGACTCCCATTGCGATGCATAAGTTTGAAATTTGGCTCAGAGGTGTCTACAACCTTACGCTGTGATGGTACAATAGCGTGACACACTGCGACGTCACCCTTGGGCTTTAAGGCGCATCAGACTGCAAGGTGTCGACACATGCGAAAAATAGGCCAGAAGTCAGAAGTTCATGTGACTTGTAAGGTGGATTAGTGATGTCACATTGGTACCAAATTTCACCCGATTTCTCTCTAGAGCCACGGTGGACGTGCAGACGATAGGAAGGTCGACACACCCCACACCCTTTCCTACGTTTCACCCCTTCTTTTGACGTCTCTGCGATGGTGGTCAAAACGGTGACAGTTACAATTGAACTCAAGTAGTTTGGTATGGGTGGCCGAACAAACGATTTCAAGCAGACTGCCGCTCAGAATCGACACGAGAAGTCCTCATGGAGCGATATACACGGCGTCAATTAAACCATACCTTTCCTTAGGGCGTTGATTCCAGCGCACTTCGCAATGGAAAAGGACAGTTCTCAGAGCGACGAGCAACACGAGGACTTTCTTGACAGCCTTCGACGATGCTGATACCCCGATAAGATTGGACCTCTCTCTAAAGATACTCCACTCTTTGGAGTGCAGTGCAACCGCAGATTTTGCTCTTATGTTTAGGTTGATAACACTACAGACCTTTCAAAACTATTCGACAAAATATGAGCGTGATCCGAAGAAACAAAGGGAGCTTACGTTGTTACGGCCCACCCGCTTCACGCCCTCCTGTCGCTTGGTCATGTAAGGGCTTGACAGTGACACGGGCGTGAATAAACTGAGAAAGGGTTCCTCTAAAGTCCCCGCCTTCCTTCGGTTTAGCAATCCCCTCGGTGGCTCGCGCCCACATTCCTTGAGAATTTTGAAGATGTACAGATGTACCCTTACGGAGACACCTTGCGAAGTAATGCTTGACACCTGCAGGCAGGCAAAGAATTGGAATTGCTGAACTGGAGGTCTTACAGGGTCATTTCCCTTTTTATTCACGCACATGTTAATGTCGCACCGTTCCGTGATAACGCCACGGGTTCTCGTGAGGGCTGTAAAGCATAAGAACCCTTTGCTGCTTGGGATCACGTTCAAATTTAATATAATGGTTCTAAACGGTCCCTAGTGGGTCCAACCTGTACGCGACAGCAAAACCTGTGGTCGTGCTACAGTCCAAACGATGCGATCAGTGGGAATGCAGCCCCACAATGTCCTTAGAGAGGATTTGAAACTTATAGGGTCAAAGCTTCGTCAAAGGTTCTCAAGAACGTCGTCCTGTTGCTCTTTGTTCTCCCGAGTGGCTTAATTGACTCCCTTTATGTCACCTCATGAGAACTTTTACTGTCAGTTACGGGCGGCGATGTGTCTGAAATCTTTTCCCCGTCCACTCACAAAAAAAAAAAAAACATAAAAAAACGCGTGATTTCAATGCTGAGTGTCGCCGTTCTGACCTCTACCGCAGAGATGTCAAAAGAAGGGATGAAATGTGGGTAACAGAGCGTGTGACGACCTTTCCACCATTTGACGCGTCCACGGTGGGGTTGGGCAGAAGTTTGGAGAAATTCGGTACCAATGTGATATCATTATCCCAAGTTACAAGTCACATGAACTTCTGAGCTCAGGTCTTTTCTGCTCATATGTCGACTCCTTCTTGTTGGAGGCGTCCTCGAGTCCGAGGGTGATTCCTCAGGGTGTCACACTATTACACCATTATGGAGGAAGATTTGAGGCACCTTTGAGCCAAATGTCACTCTTGTACGCCGGAACTGGAGATACTCACGGGTTTTCTAAAAAGTGGTCGTTAAATTGTGTTGCGCATTCTGTTTTTCGAATGACATCCAACACCTTATATTTAGTGACATTTATAAAAACTGAAGTCAGTGGCCACAGTGGTAACACCGGTTCCCGCCAGATCACCAAAATTAAGTACTGTCGGGCTTGGCTAGTCCTCGGGTGGGTGACTATCCGCTCTGACTAGCGTCGTTGGCGGGCTGTGTGCACTCAGCTCTTGTGAGGTCAATTGAGAAGCTACTTGATCGAGAAGTAGCGAATCTGATAAGAGGAAAACTGACAACGGCTGGGAGAGCCGTCTACTGACCACATGCCCCTCCATATCCGAATCCTGTGACGCATGCCGGCTGAGGAAAACACTGCGGTCGTTCGGTACAGATGGGCCTTGCAAGGCCTATTCGGACGGAGATTATACAAGCCGAGGCACGAAGGAGAAACGATTCGAACGAATCTAGTCTTGAAGAATGTATGAGACGGTGTAACAGGAATAAGTGGCAGTTTACAAAGAGATGGACTACAAGTAGCAACATCAGCTTCCCCTCTTGTGTGACGAGTAAGATCAAAGCAAATACGGTGAACAGCATTCCAACGGAGAGTATTGTGAAGCAATGAGCCAACGTAGCCCGTCGAATCTAATGGGCAGCTGACTGTGAATTGACATCTCTGGTAAAAAAGGATTAGTTGTCCGTAGTATTTCTGTTCATTTATTGATGGGTGGATGGAATCAATGCACAGATGTGGATAGTATTCGAGTATCCACTGGAATACGGCGCGTGAGCACTGCCATCTCGTTCGCATGACTATAACGGAGTGCATATTATTTGTCCGCAGTATTGCCTTGACGCTGCAGGAGTGTGTGACGGTACGTCACATAAATATTGACATTTTTATCGGTTGTAAACCGTAGTTTACATATTTCATGAATATAATTGGTACAAAAGATACAGTTAATGTTCTTGAAACAACTGGTATGCAGCGATAATTTAAGAGTAGCATCTTTATTTAATGTCTATGAAAATAAAAAAGGATCGAAAGAGACGCGATTGTACGGCCGAGGAGGAAGGACGTACTTTATGGGACACACATTGTTTTGTTTCGCGATACGGAAGGCAGCCATTGAGCGGCTACACATATTTTATGTAAGTTATTCTGTATTATTCTGAAATAAACTTATTATTGTTATCAAAAAATGAATTTCCTTGTAATAGTTGTCACCTCAAATGCTGGCAGTGGCTAATTATTTTTAATAAGCATTTTTCAGTAATTTGCGCTGCGGGAAGCTCATCTTCCGATGCAGCCTCTGGTCGGCTATTACGCGCCGATGTATTAATTTATTTTTCAGTGTTAACAGTAACTGTAAATGCGAGAGATTTCGTTGTAAGAACCTTTTTAAACTGCAACGGATAATTAATTTACCTTAAAGTTCATTTTTTTAAATTATACAGATTCCATGATTTCAGTAAGTTTTATCTTGGCCGCTCCACGGCAACAATCGAAATTCTCTCGAGCCTTGCTTTGCAATCAATAAATAGAAATTAACAAATTTATATTCATTTCAGTGAACGGCAACTATATTTTTGTCATCACGTTCAAAATCTAAAGTTGGTACATGAATAACTGCGGCCCTTCAAGAACCCGTTTCATATTTACTTATGCACGTAAGTAAAACTGATCAGAAAAGATACTATCCCTAAGAGAAATAACCATGCTCTAACAAAAGAAAAATTCATGCTGATAACTTAAAAATATAAATATGTAAAATATATATCTAAATTTTCTTTGTATATAACGTAACAAATGGCACCGACGTCACAAGTGAACGGGAGTGGACCTGCCGCGGGCTGGAAAGGTCCCATGCTCGTCATTCCTTAGTCTTCCACTGGAAAGATACCACAATCGCCTCAGCATGGATAGGCCACTGGAATGCTGTCGTTGACGTGGAAAAGTTTAATATGTTCGGAAGGGGTCCGCTGTGGTCGCCTTACAGTCATGGAAATATTAAACATCACTGTAGTAACAGCAGCCTGTCGGGTGAGTACTGTCGAGCGGCATGGAGGAAAACACCAGATGTGATGGCTTTGGGAGGCGTTGCAGACAACTTCCATATAATCACGACAATGAATGGTATCACAATGAGAGAGGTTTTAGATCTCGAGTTATTGGCTCTCTTTTGGGCGATTAGATGTGATTTATTGTTGCAGTTGACTATCCGTAGTAGTATGGCAAGTAACATTCTACAAACAACGACCGATACCATCACTTGCCTAGCCTGCAAGTTAACTACACATGTCACTGTTCCAACATGGTCTGGGATATGGTCAGTATGTCAGTTACTTGTCACAGCTTTCCACCACCCACTATTGACATTTATTGTGATTTATTCTCCAAATCTCGTTCATGAAGAAAACTTGCGAACGTATCCGAGTCCTCTTTGATACTACCGGGTGATCAAAAAGTCAGTATAAATTTGAAAACTTAATAAACCACGGAATAATGTAGATAGAGAGGTAAAAATTGACACACATGCTTGGAATGACTTGGGGTACTACCGGGTGATGAAAAAGTCAGTATAAATTTGAAAACTTAATAAACCACGGAATAATGTAGATAGAGAGGTAAAAATTGACACACATGCTTGGAATGACATGGGGTACTACCGGGTGATCAAAAAGTCAGTATAAATTTGAAAACTTAATAAACCAAGGAATAGTGTAGATAGAGAGGTAAAAATTGACACACATGCTTGGAATGACACGGGGTTTTATGAGAACAAAAAAAAAATAAAAAAAGTTCACAAAATGTCCGACAGATGGCGCTGGACAGCAAAATGTCAGCAATTGCTACCGTGACGGGTGAGAGGTACGCCGATATGCTACACAATCGCATCATTCCCAGCCTGGCTGATAAACACCTGCTGGAACGTACGATGTTTATGCAGGATGGCGCTCCACCCCGTATTGCTGGACGCGTGAAAGATCTCTAGCGCGCGTCGTTTGGTGATGATCGTGTGCTCAGCCGCCACTTTCGTCATGCTTGGCCTCCCAGGTCCCCAGAACTCAGTCCGTGCGACTATTGGATTTGGGATTACATCCGAAGCCAATGCTTCACCATAACTCCGGACATGCTTTACAGTGCTGTTCACAACATAATTCATCCACTACAGCTACTGTTGAGGAATGATGGTGGACATATTATTTCCTGTAAAGAACATCATCTTTGCTTTGTCTTACTTTGTTATGCTAATTATTGCTATTCTGATCAGATGAAGCGCCATCTGTCGGACATTTTTGAACTTTTGTATTTTTTTGGTTCGAATAAAACCCCATGTCATTCAAAGCATGTGTGTCAATTTGTATCTCTCTATCTACGTTATTCCGTGATTTATTAAGTTTTCAAATTTATACTGACTTTGTGATCAGCCGGTACTTCGTGCACTTAAGAGGCACTGATATCAGTAAGTTGTGGCATTGCCCGGTATAATATATAAACGCTGTGAGCACCTGTGGTCTACCTGAACACTGATGACGTCACTGTTGAGGACGTAGCCGAGTTGCTGGAAGGCTACGCCTACGCCCGCTCGGCGAAAGTACGTGAAGGCCAGCCGCGCAGCCTGCGCCGCCGCCGCCGACAGCACTGCAGCGGACACGTCCCTGCGAGAGGTCAGCGAAGTCGCAGAGCTCCCGTCCTGAGGACACCAAAGGTAAATGCCTGGTTGTATTTCCTATCCACCTGACTGCACCGCGTGGTCTGTCTTACAAAGTTAGCTACCGTGTACTTTCCCACCACTGCTGCGATGCGACAATCGAGTATGATGGCACAGTGTTATTTGGGATGAGACAGCTCTATTCCCCGACCGGCCACCATGGTGTAGGTTTCCTGTTATTTCCCTAAACTGCCTAAGACAAATGCCGACACTTCCTTTCAAGGAATGTTATGATCAGGCGAAACTATTTTCGTCTGGTCACAACTGCGGGTTCTTTGATTGCTCACTTAGAAGGCTCATCACACCAGAATACATGAAATATTAGCTCTTTTATTACATAAATTAATAAAAAATTTATATGGACACAATTTTTTGCCACAGAAGTACTGGATAATTTATAACTGTCCTGACTAGCAAAGCATCTCTAGATGAGCTTATTAACAATTGATCTCTTGAAGTACAAAGTTCATCATTAACAACACTACAAGTTCATCAAGTTCATCTCAAACTCTAATTACTCGTTGGTCCGGGGCGATGGTGGTGACTGCTGTAGCTGAGGTTTCGAACTGGGGCTGAGTTGTTGCATGCTCAGCACTATGTTGACCTCAGAGCGAGGTCGCTGATGTTGCTTAGTGGGAGGTTGTAGCTTTATGTGATTGCCCTACCATTGTAAATCATTCACTAGCCGAGCAGTCACTCGGCAACAACTACAGTTAGCAAATAACGTTGCGAGAATGTAAAAAACGAACGTCCTGTGACGTGACGTGTTTATTGTGAAAGCGCCGTCAGAGATGCAGCGAGCTATTGACGTTGAAAGCCGCTGCGCGAAAGGCGGACAAAAGAAGAACACTTTTACACATTCTTTTGACGTACGAGATATTCTCGATGAGCAGTTACTCACTCTTCTGTCTCTTGTAATTTGTGTCGGACACGCATGTCTTGCCACCGTATTATTATTATTTAAAAATATTATTTTAGTGTAATGTGAAAGCGCCATACTGAATAGCAGTAGATTTATGTGAGAATCTATATTGCGCGACGTGTATCTGGAGCTTCAGAGCATTTCACGAATTGTTTCGTCGAAATCGGACGGAAGTTGCATACGGCGAAATATTTTCTCCGCACCTTATTCTACTGGTAAATGCATGATAAACTTCGGTCCCTTAGGAACTTCATGTTGATCTATCCAAAAACAATTATATTTTCAATAGTCATTTAACCTCCTCTGCAAAGCAACTTCTGACTGATCAGACGATTCAACAAGGAACAGCTGCACGCAGTCGTCGTAAAATTCCTGACCCGTAAAGGTATTAAAAATATATATGCTTTTCTCTGCAAATATATTACCATCGCCGATTACAGCTGTAAGTTAATGAACAAAAGTAAATACACTGTTATAAGGTGCGGTCTTCTGTATCGCCTCCCACACGTCGTTGCGGTTTGCAGGGAAGCCCCGGTAATGTCTGTGGTATCGATTCACGTCGCCGACTTTGATATGGCACCGCGACCTCTGGACGGCATCGAACATTCCATTCCTCATTTTCTTCAATCAAGCTTGTGCTTTAGCCCTAATCACATCTTCATCAATGGGGTGTTAAATCGTAATCATCCTTCATTCGAAATGGAACCCTCTCAGTTGAAGGGCTTGTTGCACGGTAAGCAGATTTTTGCAGCTTGTAACTACAAACCTTTTAATTTTCAGATATTTGAGTTATGGTTGTTTTACATTCATAACACCTTTTGCAGTTGAAACGTCCAACTATTTGCTTTTACGTCATGAATGCTTGTTTTCGTGTTTGAGTGAGGACATCGCTCTGAGGACATGGCAGGCCTTGGACCATTACAGAGGGCACATCAGGCTCGAAGAATTATATTACTGCCTGTAATTGAATAATTACACAGTTAAAAGCTGTAATTACTTAATGATAGCTTATTCATGCATAGCTCTGATCAGTATATTTAGTACTTCTAATGACAGTAACATGTAAAGTGTTGCATCAGCAAAAGAGAAAATGTTTGTCTTATATGTGCCTGTAGAGGTTAAATAAGAGTGCAAATAACTTTACGTCGTCCACAACCAACACCATCGATGGCATCACATGCGACTGACAGTCATATACGCTGGAGTCCCAATGCCCTCAGAAACTGAACACTGCTCGTTGGTGTAGCAGGCACGTGACGCGGTAATGAAAGTACACAAGTGGAGGTTAGACGAAAGGGGAATCGTTCTATGGACCAAAAATTAAGAAATTGACTGAAATAAGCGTTTTCAACAAACGGCAGATTGTTAGGAAGGAGCACCTAGGAAACGGAGGAGCTAGTCTGCCATTTGCGTGTTACTGTCGTTTTTACCTATGGAAAGTGGTTGAAGGATGATGAAATTACGTGTAGGCTATAGGGTGTTGGATGTCCACACCTTATCACAGATATGGTGCAGGCACAAGTGTTCCAGATCACACTGTTGAGCAAACGTTTCTGAGCATGTGGCTCTACAGAAATCGACCCCGATGTTTTCCCACGTTCACTCGACATCATCAATTACGATAGCGGGAAGCGCGCGATAATCGACTGTGTGTAAATAAAAATGTGTTTCATGGTCAAATGAATCATGTTTCTTGTTACACCAGATCGATGGTCCCGCCTGGAGATGCCGTCGTGCAGGAGAACATCTCATCGATACACGCACATCGCCACGGACTCAAGTGGTGAGGCAGTATTATGTTGTGGGGGACGTGCACTACGGTCTCCATGGGTCCTGTGTTAGTAATTGTGGTGTCACAGCCAGACACCACACGTGCTAGGTGGTAGCTTAAATCGGCCGCGGTCCTGTAGTACATGTCGGACCCGCGTGTCGCCACTGTGTGATCGCAAACCTAGCGCCACCACAAGGCAGGTCTCGAGAGACTGACTCGAACTCTACCCAGTTGTACGGGCGACAGAGCTAGCGACTAGACGGACTAAGCCTTTCTCTCTCATTAGCCGAGAGACAGAATAGCCTTCAGCTAAGTTAATGGCTACGAACTAGCAAGGCGCCATTAGCCTTACAGTTATTGTAATTAAAGTCTCCTTTGTGCGATGTACCACAATGAGTGATTAAAGATAAGTATAATAACAGCTACGTACTTTTCTTCATAGCATTAATTACGTATTATGTTCCAGTACTTCACGCCCGTCTGCGTTAGTCTAGCGTGCATTAAGCCACCTCTATCTACAAGGTGTTGGCCCAGCTGCCGACACATCAGTAATCGAGGGCCGTACGACGGCCTTGGACTACGTAAACATTACCGTGGATCGCCTGCGGCCTTTCATGCTTAGCCGGCCGGAGTGGCCGAGCGGTTAAAGGCGCTACAGTCTGGAACCGCACGACCGCTACAGTCGCAGGTTCGAATCCTGCCTCGGGCGTGGATGCGTGTGATGTCCTTAGGTTAGTTAGGTTTAAGTAGTTCTAAGTTCTAGGGGACATATGACCACAGCAGTTGAGTCCCATAGTGCTCAGAGCCATTTGAACCTTTCATGCTTGTTGCCTTTTCAGTTCAAATGGTTCAAATGGCTCTGAGCAGTATGGGACTTTACTTCTGAGGTCATCAGTCCCCTAGAACTTAGAACTACTTAAACCTAACCAACCTAAGGACATCACACACATCCATGCCCGAGGCAGGATTCCAACCTGCGACCGTAGCGGTCTCGCAGTTCCAGACTGTAGCGCCTAGAACCGCTCGGCCACTCCGGCCGGCCGCCTTTTTCGTCGGTGATGAGTCTCTACGAGGCATGCTGCTGGTCAAAGAGCTTCACACTCTTCACCTGTCGCTGAAGCTACTCCACAGAAGCCCTCCTAGCAACCCCTAAAGTGGAGTGAGAGGCGAACAGATAAAGAAGAAATCTGGTAAGAAACAAGAAACTCCAGTGGATCCCACACTAACAGTCCCTACCAGTTTCGCGTCAGAGGACGAGGTGGAGATATTAGCGTCCTCCAAGCACCTAGACCTCGCCGACGCCTCAGCAGCGATGGTAATAGATACAGGTACTCAACCAGAAGCTACAGATGACCCTGAGGTGTAAACTGCTTCCTTGGTCCCTTCATACCTTCCCAGATTACAGGAAGTGTCATTATGTAGTGGAATTGCATCGTATTTTCCCCCTGCCTGACTGAGCTACGATAACTTCTCAGCCACTCCTGCTCTCTGCGTTGCCCTTCTGGAAACCCAGACCCTCACCCTTCGTGGCTACTTGGGATGTTACGAAAATCGTAATGATTGTAACAGGGTGTCACTTGCAACATGTAGCTTCCTCCAGATGTTGAAGTACCACAAAATGTATTGGCTGCACTAATTTCTCAACTTCACCCTTTACCTTTCCTATTTTTGGGTGATTTCAGTGCACTTAACCCTTTATAGGGGTGAGCCAAGATTACTAGCTATCGTAACAATATCGAGAATCTACTAGCTCAATTCGACCTTTGCCTCATAAGTACAAGTGCCCCTAATCATTTCAGTGTGGCACATGACACATACTCAGCCACTGATCTCTCAGTTTGCAGTTCTGGCCTTCTACCATCTTTATACTGGAGATTTCGTGGCGACTTGTGTGGCAGTCTTTCTTATCCCTCCTCCGAAGCCACTCACCTAGACGCTTGCCCAGATATCTCTTACCAAGGCTGAGTGGGATGCTTTCAGCTCAACTATCACTGTTGGATCTCCATCGCATGGCACCATCGATGTCGTGGTTTCTACAGCTGAATCGGCAATCGCTTGTTCCTCAGGTTGCCAGAGGTGGAAGACAGTGTCTCGGTAGTGGAAATCGCTGTGACGATTAGAGATCGTTTGAGGGTCCTCAAACGTCATAAGTGGTACCCATCAATGTAGCATCCCATTTCCTTCAAATGGCTCTGTGCCTGGGTCCATCAGATAATCAAAAGACGGAAGCAGGAGTGCTGGGAACAGTACGTCGCCACCATTGGAACTTGAACCTCTCCTTCCCAGGTTTGGACTGGGATCAGGCGCCTCTACAAGTATCACAATCCTGCAGGTATACCTGGGATTTCCACGAATGGAGCTGTCTAAACAGACCCAGAAGCAATCAAAGAGCATTTTGCTGAGCATTATGCTTGAACGTCTGTATCAGTTACCATCTCGCCTCTCGTACCGTAAAACAGCGGGTGGAACGAAACCGCTTATCTTTTACTACACGGCATCTTGAGCCATACAATGGCCCGTTCAGTGAGTGTGAATTTCTCAGTGCCCTTGCACATTGTCGCGAAAAAACTCCTGGGCCATAATGCATCCATCCTCAAATGATTAACCATCTATCAACGTATTAGCAGCGCCACATCCTTGTCATCTTCAACCGTGTCTAGAGCGACAACAAATTCCCATCACAATGACGAGAAAGTATAATCTTTCCAGTGCTAAAATTTGGTAAGGCCCCGTTAAATCAGGATAGCTATCCTCCTATTAATCTCAGGACGTTCTGTGTAAGCTGGTTGAACGTATGGTGCGTTGGCTTCTTGAGTCTCGGAGCCTTTTTGGCTCGGTCCTAAGGCTTTCGCCAAAGTCGTTCCACCACTGACAACTTGTTATAACTGGAATCTGAAACTGAACCGCCCTTCTCCGCCGTCGTCACCGATATGCCGTCTTTCTTGACCATATGAAAGCATACCAAATTCTCAGTACATAACATGAGTGGGGTCTCCACGGCGCACTCCCTTGTAGAGAACTTTTTGTTGCTCTGCATCTTCAGAATTCGAGTCAGTGCCTCACACAGTTCCCACCACACCAAAGAGAAAGGGGTACCACAGGGCTCTGTACTGAGCATCCATCTCTTTTTAGTTGCCATTAATGGTCTCACAGCAATTGCGGGGCCTTCGTGTCACCCTTCTTACCTGCTGACGACTTTTCCGTTTCCTTTTACCATTATACTATTAGTGTGGCTGAATGTCGACTGCAGGGTGCCATACAATAGGCCGAGTCATGGGGTTTCACCCATGGCTTTCAATTTTCAACCACCAAGACTTGTGTCATGAATTTCTGTCGCCGTCGTACAGTTCACCCTCTCCCACAACTTTATGACCATCTTCTTAATTTAGTGGGCTCTTATCGCTTTTTAGGACTGGTTTTCGACGCCCACTTAACTCGGCTTCCCCATCTTCGTGAGCTGAAGAGGAAGTTTTGGCAGCATCTTTACAATCTTCGTTGTCTGAGCTGCACCGACTGGGGTGCATATCGCCCTACACTGTTTCATGTGTACAAAGGCCTTGCACAGTCCCGTCTTGTCATTGGGAACCTGGCGTATGGTTCAGCATCGCCCTCAGTACTGCAGATGCTGGACCCTACACACCTCTCCAAAGTTCGAATTGCGACGGGTACTTTCCGAACCAGCCTTGTGAGCGGTCTACTCGTGAAAGCTGGGGTTCCTTCATGGCAGATCATGCAACAACAGTTGCTTGCCAATTACATAGCTCACATTCACAGCTCACCTAAACATCCTCACTCTCTCCTTTCCCCTAACATGGCAATCCATCTCCTACAATGGTGGTTCAGATCGGGAATTACAACTGCAGTCAGTGTCCAGCCCCTTATCACTTTCCCTCTACCACCTCTCCTACAAGTCCACTCACATACACCTTCATGGTCTATACCCCGACCACAGATTCAGATGGATCTATCACTAGTCCCAAAAGACTCAGTTCATCCTGCGGCCCTTTTCCGCCTGTTTCTCTCTATTCTTGACATTCGAAGTGGGTTTTTATCATTTCTTTTAAGGGTGGGAAACACATCTTCATCTTTCAGGCCGTCAAGCTACCTGCATTTCAATTCTTCCTCGCTCCTACTGGTGCTGTCTGTTCGACTTGGTGTTTGTCTTTCCTGTGTTTCTCTTGCATTTTGTTTTCAGGCTGGAGATTTTGGTGTGTTGCAGAGTGGCTGGTTCATCCTTTATTACTCTAGCGATCATCCAGCCAGGACGTCTGCTATATCGTTTTAACGCCTTCTACAGCATTTATCTTTTCAGTTAATGTTTTTAGTTTTGGTTTCTGCATCAGTTAGTTTATCGAATTTTATTCCTTTCCCGGATTTCAACCAATAGGATTCTTTTGGATTATGGTTTTAACCCGAGACCTGTGTGACCAAAAAAAGGGATTGATAACCGTGCAGTTCAGTCCCATTAATCTACAAACCAACCAAAGAACCTTACTCCTCTGATGAACTCCATTATACCTCGTCGAACACTCTAACCTACAACGCCCATGCAAGGCGGAATCCCATGCTGACAAAGCAGAACAACGGCTTCAGTATCCCTCAGTAGCGGTCACTGCACCGTACCGTTACACACGGAAAATGTAAATCACGATTGGAGACAGATTACATGCACCCTTAGTTCTTTCATTCCAAACTGGTGGGTGTAGGCGGGGATTCAACCCGCTCTTCGGCCAGTTGACAAGCCCTAACTGAGATGAAGAATACTAAGATAAAGTTGAGATATTTAGATGTAATTAAAAAAATTGAAGTATGAAAGTTAGGGCTGTACTTATAAAAGTAAATACTGTCGTTTTATTAATGTATTATTTAAAACAGTAACAGCAAGTGGTAAAACGAGAAACAATAAGAGTACATTTAAAACACAAATTAAAAAACTCTGATCTGAAAAAACACACCTCACTTTCAGTAAGAATGTGAGAACCTGCCCTGGGATAGGTAGTCCCATGTTGAAGTGGAAAAGGTTGGTCTTTGAGGAGGGTGGGAGGGTCATGGAATGGTAGTGTAAAGATGGAGTACTGGTGTGTGGTATCGATGGAATAGGGGTGGATGTTGGGAGAAAAGAAGGGAGGAGTTGGTGGGGCTATCAATGAACCTATAATCTGAAGGGGAAAAGGGAGCAGGGGTTGAAGAGGGGAAGCGGAAAGGCGTAGGGAAATATAGGGAGTGAAAGGGAGCCCTGATTAGGTGGAATGGTAGGGTGGATTGAAGATTGGTGGAATGGGTAAATGACTGGACGGAATTCATGGTCTGGGAGGTGGAGAGTGTTGAAATTTCTTTGGAAGAGGATGTGGAGGGTTTGCAAGTGTAGCCTTGGTGGAATGTATCGCTAGAGGCGTAGCAACGTACAAGGATTGGAAATTAGCGAGCAAACTATAGGAACATTGGAGTCAAGTTCTCAGGTGGTGTAAATTGTTTGAATGTGATTGAGGAGAGCTGGGAATGTGATGAGCTGCCAAAGGATTCGTGTGAAGGAAGATGAACGGATGCGGAAAGCAAGATGGAGTGCATGATGTTCAATGCTAGAAGGTACTTATATAAATTTGGCGCATGATGCAAGGTGAAAGCCGGCCGCAGTGGCCGAGCGGTTCTAGGCGCTACAGTCTGGACCCGCGCGACCGCTACGGTCGCAGGTTCGAATCCTGCATCGGGCATGGATGTGGGTGATGTCCTTAGGTTAGTTAGGTTTAAGTAGTTCTAAGTTCAAGGGGACTGATGACCTCAGATGTTAAGTCCTGTAGTGGGTAGTGCTCAGAGCCATTTTTGCAAGGAGGAGTGCACGATGTTCAAGTACTTATAGAACTTTGGTGGCGCAGATACCCATGCAAAATTTGCATACGAAGGGATGTGTCAGATCAAGGTTTTGTAGGTGTGGAGGGCAGTGGAGGGGTGCAGCCGCCAAGTCCGGCTTATTAGTAAATTCAGTCTATCGTGTACTTACTGTTGGATGGTCAGTAGATGAGGTTTCCAAGTTATTTGCGTCGATGGTTAATTCAAGATATTTTAGTGTATTAGTTAACTGTATAGGACGATCATAAATAGTAAGGTAGAAGTCATGGAGCCAGAAGGTACAGGTGGTTCGTTCTATATTTATTGCCTGGGTTTTGGAAGAGTTGATCTTCAGGATCCATTGGTTAGGTTATCTGACTGAAGTGGATGTGGAGAGCTCATTGGGATTTCTTGCGTATAGGACAGAGAACGAGGAAATCGGTATCATCAGCATACTGAAGGAGGTGAAATGGTGAAGGAGCGTATCGACAGTACAGAGGAAATAAAGGAGAGGAGAGGACGGAGCCTTGGGGCATTCCTAGAGAGCTACACAACAAAACCAGCTAGCATTATTTTACTTTAGGTTCGTTATACTTTCTTTCAGCTTTATGTGAGAACGAAACGAAATGTTATGCAGTTCCCGTGAGACTTACAATGTACATCATAAGAAAAAAGGGAAGAAATAACCAAGACGTACGGTTTAATGATATGTGTGCTGCACTGTACCTTTTGAGCGTCGAGCGCCATCACCTCAGCGCCATCTGCTGACACCACGGCTCCCTGGACCTTTTCAGCGACCAGAAGCGTTGCGCGGTTGCCCTTCGTCGTCAGGAGCTTGTTCGTCTTCGCCGTGCCAGTTAGAGGTATCGTAGCCGCGTACATCTCAAATCCTTTCAGTGACTGACTTACCTGAAATTTCAAGGCAATGAGTGAGTAAATGTGGGATCCCCGATAATACCTAGTACCTTCTGAGTGCGGATTTTTGTGAAGATTGCATTATCTAGGTCTGTTATGAATACGCCGTTTTATTAGCAGCTTTTGTTTGAGAGTGTCGCTGATCTGAAACTTCCTGGCAAGGTAAAAGCGCGTGGCTAAACGGGACTTGAACTCAGGACTGCTGTTTTTCACAGGCAAATTCTCTACCCACCAAATAAATTCGCAATTGCGAATAAGCATCACCATCAGCTGTAGAATGGAATGACGACAACGAAACTCTGTGCCCGATCGGGACTCGAACCCGAATTTCCCGCTTATCACGAGCGGCCGCCTTACCATTTGGCTATTCGTGCACGCTTCACGGCCAAATCCAAAGCTCCATATGTCTTCAATCACGCGTCTACGACCTATACTCGTACATCCATTTCCGTACAGGTCAGACGCTGTACTTGAAAGTCACTTGCCCGGTATTGGTAGATAAATACGATACTGCAGGGTCTATGTTATCCATTGGACATGCAATGGAACTTTGCGTCATAATCAGAATAACACAGGCAATGCAATATCGTAAATTCTCTATCTTCTGAGCTATTGAAGCACAGCTCAGGAGCCTCTCCCCCCCCCCACCCGCCCCCCTCCTCACTGACAATTTCGCCAGTACGCCTTCTCCTACCTCCAGATCATTGTCGAAACAATCCGCCTGGCTATGGCTAAGCCAGGTCTCCTTTCTTCCAGGAAAGTTAGTGCGACAAGGGAAGCGGAAGAACTTCTGTGAAGTTTGAAAGCTAGAAGAAAGAGTACTGGCTTAGGGACGCTGTGAAGCCGGGTCGTGAGTCGTGCTTGGATCATGAATGTATTTGTAAGGAATGCGCGCAATCGAATTAAGATTATCTTTCAGAACAGATACTGCTGTGGCGCGCACAGCCACACAAACGCAACGGTCGGCTACCGCGGCAGAGTTAACCGACGCCGGCAACTTAGTACCGGCGCGTTCCGCCAGCTGGCGCTAGAGGCGTTCCCGCCAAACATTCAATCAGCCCCGAACTACGCACGCTCACGAGGCTTTTTCCGGCGCGGATGGTCACGCTATGATATCACAATCCGCCAATCAGGGATTGCCAACGGCCGCCAGTCATCACTCCGGAATCAGAGGAGGAAGACTGAAGCCGCCGTGTTAAACAGCCGGAAGAAAAGGAAGCAGGCGTCTTTCGACCCGCCGCGGACTTCCGCCCGGAAGATACTTCGACGCAGCTGGAACGTCCAGGTGCCACGTCTTCGCCACGCCGGCCAACGACGCCGGAATCTGCGCCCGTCTACTTCCTCGGCGTCCGCCGGGAAGCGTTTAGAGAAAACCCGACAAAGGAACGTAAATTCAGTTCAGTTGCTAATATTTCAGTTCAATAAGGTGGTATAATTCTTTGACTTGTTATAAAATTTTGGTAGGAGAAGAAGCTTTTTGTTTTCGAAGAAAGTTCATATTTTTGTAAAAATTAAGCGTTGGTATTGCTACACCTAATAAAATTTTTTTTCTCAAATCTGTGTTGGTCTGTGGATATAACAGATACAGTTGCAGAAGTTTCTTCGTTAGGACTGTCCTTTCACGGTTTCGCATGATGCCGTAGAACAAGAGACAAGTTAGATACACGAAAAATATTAAAATTACTTGAGGAGTTGGAAAAGTAATTTAAAACGGTGCAGAATGCATTCACCAAGATGTGGATACTTCCGCTGATCTTAAAGACGCCAAATTCCTCGCGTCATACATCCATAGCATTTTTTTATAGTCTGACCTTCACAACAATGGCGTAGATTTTTGTAACATTTTATGTAATGAGCCGCTTGTTCCAGTCCACCTGTCATGTGCAGCTTACCTATATAAAGAAAAACTCAAAGTATTGACAGGAGATGCTCCAAGTATTAAAGGAATCATTTTGATATTGAAAGGCCAATGTACATTTAAAGTCATGATACGCTTCTGACGCATTCAGCATTTCGGTCTCTTTAGCTACCAGGACCTTCAGTTAGGAGAAACAAACTGACGTCCCAGTCTGTCTCATTTGTTTTCAGTGGCCTGAAATTGTTCACGTCAGGTTTCCCCGCTTGTAGTCTTTAGAGTTGCCTTGCATGATGAGTAAGCTGAACGATGTGTTGAGATGAGATACTTTTCCGTACCTAAAATTACACCTTTCTCACAAGAGAACGCACAGGATCTATTAAAAATTCCACCGGACCAAAGATGGGTCTGCACCCCTGCACCATTTTCCACATTTACAAATACTTGACGTGACTCATCTTTGATTTATTTGAATGCTCTCTGATAATAATATCCTGAATGCAATTATCACTCCCCTTCGTATCACTGAACTCTTCGTATTCCGTTTCATTTCAATTTCCCCTACACGAATCATTTACCATTTCATCAAATTCCTCTCTATTCTACTCCATATTGTACATGTATCATGCACATCCCAACATTTTACTGCAACAATCCTACTGTCTTCTCATTTACAGTTTTGAGATTTCGCTGTAGCGATAACAACAGTCTACCCTTCAACACAACTTGTACAGGCTTCATACACAAAGAATGACACCTGTCCTTTCTGTAAGAACCAAGCAATATTAGGGCTTCCTCAACACATCCCATCCATTCCATTTCTCTCTTCTTCGTTGCCACGGTCCAGCTTCCACATGTGTTGTGCCTGCACAAAGACCAGTTTTTCTTCCCACCAGTGGTCTTGTGCACATAACAGACCTCTGCTACCAAACTCTTTACACCACCAAATTCCAACATATCCGCACCCAATACAGGCAATTTAGTGCAGTCAAATGTAAAATTGTATCCTCATTACACTATGTGATCAAAAGTATCCGCACACCTGGCAGAAAATGACTTTCAAGTTCGTGGCGCCTTCCATCCCTGGAATTCAATATGGTGTTGGCCCACCCTTAGCCTTGATGACAGCTTCCACTCTCGCAGGCATCCGTTCAATCAGGTGCTGGAAGGTTTCTTGGAAAATGGCAGCCCATTCTTCACGGAGTACTGCACTGATGGGGGGTATCGATGTCGGTCGGAGAGGCCTGGCACGAAGTCGGCGTTCCAAAACACCCGAAAGGTATTCCATAGGTTTCAGATCAGGACTCTGTGTAGGCCAGTCCATTACAGGGATGTTATTGTTGTGTAACCACTCCGCCACAGACCGAGCATTATGAACAGGTGCACGATCGCGTTGATAGATGCAATCGCCATTCCCGAATTGCTCTTCAACAGTGTGAAGGAAGAAGATGCATAAAACATCAATGTAGGCCTGTTAAGTGATAGTGCCACGCAAAACAACAAGGGGTTCAAGCCCCCTCCATGAAAATTACGACACACCATAACACCACCGCCTCCGGATTTTACTGTCGGCATTACACACGCTCGCAGATGACGTCCACTGGACATTGACGATACCCACACCCTGCCATCGGATCGCCACATTATGTACCGTGATTCGTCACTCCACACAACGTTTTTCCACTGTTCAATCGTCCAATGTTTACGCTCCTTACACCAAGCGAGGCGTCGTTTGGATTTTACCTGCGTGATGTGTGGCTTATGAGCAGCCGCTCGACCACGAAATCCAAGTTTTCTCTCCTCCCGCCTGTCATAGTACTTGGAATTCTTGTGTGATGGTCTGGATAGATGTATGCCTATTACACTTTACAACCCTCTTCAAGTGTCAGCAGTCTCTGTCAGTCAACAGACGAGGTCGGCCTGTACGCTTTTATGTTGTACGTGTCCCTCCACGTTTCCACTTCACTATCACATCGGAAACAGTGAACCTAGGGATGTTTAGGTGTGTGGAAATCTCGCGTACAGACGTATGACACTGGTGACACCCCATGTCCTGGCCATGTTCGAGGTCCGTGAGTTCCGCGGAGCGCCCCATTCTGCTCCCTCGCGATGTCTAATGATTACTGATGTCGCTGATATTGAGTACCTGGCAGTAGGTGGCAGCGCAGTGCACCTAATATGAAAAACGGTTGTTTTTGGGGGTGTCCAGACACTTTTGATCACATAGTGTATTTCCATCAGGTTCAGCAAATAATTTTTAATATCATTGTATCTACCATGCGTTCAATTATTAAGAAACTTAATACGGCATGTTTTTAACATATTAAAACTATCTTTGTGTAAAAGTCTTTTGGCAATAATAGAAGGTCCATCTATGCAGCCACCAGTCGACTTCCTAATTTCCTAGCCTGTAAAGGGCAGGAAGAGAGAGAAAAATGGATATTAATTTTAAAAACTACACGCAAGAATGTAATGGAGAAATTTTCGCAGCACTCAGTCCCAATTGTCATTTATAGTCGAGCAGTATATTCAGGAACAGAATCTAAAGTCACTGAAGCCATTGAAACCGAGGCATTGAAATTTTAGTGACTGACACATCTACAAATATACACAGGAGTGTGGAGACAGAGGAGATGTAATAGATGAGAGTCATGATGTTCAGAAATACGATGGTAGATGGCAGACAGGCGGTCAGAGCGACTTACCTGCGACTGAGAGAGTATGCTCGATTCGACCAGTATTGTGTCCAAACAGGACACTAATGTCTGAGGTGTAGGCGTTGTGCTACCAGTTCTGCCAATCGGATGTTGGAAGTTACTCGGATCCAATGTCGCCAGAGCTTCCTGCACGCTTACGGAGGCCTCAGTGACTCGCGACGAATTGTGCACTCTGGTGCGCGGCGAAGGCTGCAACCATTTAAAGGAAATATTCATCTCATTGCTAGTGAAACAAAGGAAGATACGAAATCAACATAACAAAGAAAAAGGTGTATGCTCATGAGACTGTGTCGCTTTTATTTTTTATTCGTTAAGCAGAAACTCAAAATAAATTTCGCAGGAGGAAGGGATAATAAAGATAAGTTTAGCTCCACCCAGATTCTTGTGTAAAGTTCCTCTGAAAAAAAGCAGGTTGCTCGTACATTCCGCTGCTAGACAGATTACTGGGGGCAGTTATGACACTAAAGATTCTGCACATTTGGTGTTGAAAACCCGCCATCGTGTTTGTTCGATACTATCAACTGTTTGCAAACACTACTGCGAAAAGCCAAATCCACGCATTGAAATACGTGAAAGAAATAATATTGAGATACTGTGTAAGTTGTACGCTGTATGTTGTCATATTCCTGGTTTATTAAGTTATGAATAGGTTAATCAAATGAAAGTAGACGGTTCCAAAGACCTTTTGAAGCCTCAGACATCTTGGGACTTGAACAGGTCTCTGGAATCATATAGTTTCATTTCATTAAAGCACCTACGTCTGGGTTTAAAGTAGGATCTCCCGTTTCGTTTGATGCTGAGGTGCTATTTCAATACAGATTGACAGCCTCTGCAAAGCTGTTTGAGTTTAGGGGGAATACGAAGTGGGCCGAGGCGTGAATAGGAATTTGGATTGAGAAGGCCCTTGCAATTGCGCATAGCCGTTGTGCTAGGGTAGTGTAGTGATTAACGCATTTGTCTAGTGAGCAGCAGATCGGAGTTCAAATCCTGGTCTTGGTACAAATTTTCATTCGTCGCTTCAATCTGCATACTTACCGGTACATGCATAAAACGAACAGACTACTGTGACCAATAATTTCCCGTATAGCTATCTCCAGTTATATTGGTGTTCTATAGTTGTCTATCGAGCTGAATAAAGAGGTGTCGGCTGTGATCATGGGCGATAATGTTTTAGTCTGCTCTCTCCTGATTTCTCATTTCTTATGCGAATGTTATTGCTATTGACGATCGGATCAGACGACGTCGTGGCATGTATCGAACATGAAATTTAAGAGAAGGAATTAACGGACGTCTTTGAGAGGGTATTGTTAGGTGAGGTGATAATTCCATAGACGGAGAGATTCCTAAGGAAATATATCATTCTCCTAACCTTGCAGAAATGGCAACATAATGAGCTAGATAATATTCAGGATGAATTCTGCATTGTTCACAGTTTCCTCAACAGTCACAAGAGGTGCACGATTATTATAGGATACGGCACTCCCCGTCTAGATTCTTGTTGTTGGTCCTTGATGTTGCTGCCCAAGAATCTCTGTTAATTTCGGCTGTCCTTGACAAATTCACAACCGTAAATGACCATCAGTTAGGGCTAGGCCGACTATTCCTCATCACTGAACACGACGCCCTGCTAGTTGTTGTTTTCGCTACCGTCAGAAGCAAGTTTCTCTATGATGAGGAGTTATAGGGAGCTTGACACACTCACGTCTGTTCCGGAAAAATAGGTCCTTAGTTGGCGCAATGTGTCCAACATTGGTACTAATACCTACATTGATCGGCCCTTGTGGCCGTGCGGTTCTAGGCGCTTCAGTCTGGAGCCGCGCGACCGCTACGGTCGCAGGATCGAATCCTGCCTCGGGCATGGATGTGTGTGATGTCCTTAGGTTAGTTAGGTTTAAGTATTTCTAAGTTCTAGGCGACTGATGACCTTAGATGTTAAGTCCAATAGTGCTCAGAACCTTTGAACCATTTTGAGCCTACAATGATCGCGGTGTGATACGAAATGGTGCAGCTGCGTCCAGAGTCGCGACTACTGCAGCTCACTTGAACTACTGGAGCCAAAACTGATACATATGTCGTTCAACTTATTCTATGGAAGATCCATCCAGCGTCCAACAGACCAACAGTGCAACCTTGCTTAAGAAGGGACATCCGTGAAACTGACCAAAGATGTTAATTTTCAATTTTTTTTTTTTATACATTAATAGAGTTCATGGATTACAGGGATACAAAATTTCAGTGATGAAATCGGATCCGAAGTGTCTGAAAAATAATGGAATGTGTGACGCAACCTTACTGACACACCCATTTTGAAAGCAACAGTTCAATACTAGTTCGGTGAACAAAAATTCCGCAGATCGCTTTCAAGCAAACTTGCATGGTATACATTTAGAACGCTGTGACATATACTCTTTGGTTTCATGGAACTTCTGTGACTCTGTTCCCTATGTTAGATACAATAACAAACCAGCTCCTTTTTTTTATGAAGAAACAGTTCTTGTTTTGCCTTGCGCTATTGATGGTGATATGTGCAAGAGTTCGATTATTTCACCGTTCGATAATGCCACGGCGACAAAGAATGTATAAAAAACTGCAGTATGGGCTGCATGTTTCCACATGGTGTCAGCAGATGAACATCCAATTTATCATCTGCACCACATTAGCTAGTATCAATATCTATATGCTCAGAGCGAAAACAACACCTATATTCATAAGGAAAGGTTTGCAAATCGTATCCTAGATATTGCCAGTGCTACTTACTGGTTTGTGTCCGATCCTGAAATTCTAAAAATCTGGCAAAAATGTGGCATGGAAAACCCAGGATTCACACGTGTCTCTAAACTCACTCATATGGAAACGATGCCCTGAATCCAAAATTTCATCTGCTACAGTTGTCAGAACTGCGACTTAGGTCGCATTTCTTGTATTTTGTGATAGGAACGTAGGGAGCATGAAGGTATTCGAGCGAATGGGCTTGGATATAGAATGTATTCACTCAAGACACCTTGAGAAAAATAGTACCTCTCTGCAGCTGAAACTTCAGTTAAAGACCTGGTAAACGAAAGAAGGCACGAAACAAGCCTTGAAGGGAAAGGCGACCCTGAGTACAAATCTTGGGTCTTCTGATAATGTGACATAAGGAAAAACATTACATTGAAAATAATGTTTTGTGAAGTTTATGTACCCTTTTGTCGAAGGCTATATTTATCAAATATTGTACACTTATCTCTATAAAAGCAATAAACATTATGTGAAACGTAAATTTTGAAATTTTGAATGTAATCTGAGATATGGGAAAAAGTACTTGGAATTTTGCATGGATTGTATATTATACTTACAGAACTATAATGAAAAATTACTAAAATTAACCTATTCTGTGCACTCAAAAAACCTCTTGAGAGAAGTTTTCCGCGTGCAAAGAGATCAAATAGACAAGATTTTTTAAAAAATGTCATAAATTATTTATGAGAAAAGATGTATAAAACTGATGGAAAAAATCGCAACAACAACAAGAAGTAGTGCGACATAATAGAATTTTTTTTGTTTATTTATAGACGCAATCACAGGAAAATTAAAGAGACCTTTGGAGAAAAGAGAACCACTTGCATGAATATCAAGAGCTCAGATGGAAACCCAGTTCTAAACAAAGAAGGGAAAGTAGAAAGGTGGAAGCAGTATATAGACGGACTATACAAAGGCGATGTTCTTGAGGACAATATTATGGAAATGGAAGAGCATGTAAATGAAGATGAAATGGGAGATATGATACTGCACGAAGAGTTTGACAGAGCACTGAAAACCTAATTTGAAACAAGGCTCCGGGAGTAGACAACATTCCATTAGAACTACTGATAGTCTTGGGAGAGCCAGCCCTGACAAAATTACCATCTGCTGAGCACGATGTATGAGACAGGCGAAATACCCACAGACTTCAAGAAGAATATAATAATTCCAATCCCAAAGAAAACAGGTGTTGACAGATGTGAAAATTACGGAACTATCGGTTTAATAAGCCACGGCTGCAAAATACTAACACGAATTCTTTACAGACGACTGTAGAAACTGGTAGAAGCCGACCTCGGGGAAGATCAGTTTGGATTCCACAGAGATGTTGGAACACTGAACCTACGACTTACCTCAGAAAATAGATAAAGGAAAGGCAAAACTACGTTTCTAGCATTTGTAGACTTAGAGAAAGCTTCTGACAATGTAGACTGGAATACTCTCTTTCAAATTCTGAAGGCAGCAGGGGTAAAAGACAGGGAGCGAAATGCTACTTACAATTTGTACAGAAACCAGATGGCAGTCAAAAAACTCGAGGGGCATGAAAAGGAAGCAGTGGTTGGGAAGAGAGTGAGACATGGTTGTAGCCTAGCCCCGATGTTATTCAGTCTGTATATTGAGCAAGCAGTAAAGGAAACGAAAGAAAAATTCGGAGTAGGCATTAAAATCCATGGAGAAGAAACAAAAACTTTGAGGTTCGGCGATGACATTGTAATTCTGTCAGAGACAGCAAAGGACCTGGAAGAGCAGTTGAACAGAACGGACAGTGTCTTGAAAGGAGCATATAAGATGAACATCAACAAAAGCAAAACGAGGGTAATGGAATGTAGACGAATTAAGTCGGGTGACGCTGAGGGAATTAGATTAGGAGATGAGACGCTTAAAGTAGTAAATGAGTTTTGCTATTTGGGGAGCAAAATAACTGATGATGGCTGAAGTAGAGAGGATATAAAATGCAGACTGACAATGGCAAGGAAAGCGTTTCTGAAGAAGAGAAATTTGTTAACATCGAGTACAGATTTAAGTGTCAGGAAGTCGTTTCTGAAAGTGAAGCGTGGACGATAAATAGTTCAGACAAAAAGAGAACAGAAGCTTTCGAAATGTGGTGCTAAAGAAGAATGCTGAAGCTTAGATGAGTAGATCACATAACTAATGAGGAGGTATTTAATAGAATTGGGGAGAAGAGAAATTTGTGGCACAACTTGACTAGAAGAAGGGATCGGTTGGTAGGACATTTTCTGAGCCATAAAATGATCCCCCGTTTTATTACTGGAGGGCAGCGTGGAGGGTAAAAATCGTAGAAGGAGACCAAGAGATGAATACACTAAATAGATTCAGAAGGATGTAGGTTGCATTAAGTACTGGGAGATGAAGAAGCTTACACAGGATAGAGTAGCATGGAGAGGTGCATCAGACCAGTCTCTGGACTGAAGACCACAACAACAACAATCATATGTGTTTCTCACGTCTCGTGAACCAGGAAATGCCTCTTCCACTTGTGTTTTACCATGTCAGTGCAAACAACACATCAGAATCTATATTCTATCAACCAAATAAAGATGTGGAATGTGTAGAATGGCAGAGCTATAAGTCAACTTGTCAGTTTTCATGGGTGGGGAATAATTGTCCAATGCAAACACTATCCACATTGAATCTTCTCAAATTTCAACATAAAAATTGGAGAATACTCACGACACATGCAGTCACGAAGGCTGTCCAACACATATTATCAGTTTACTGTTCTCTCCCCCAAAAGGGTGAGACTGTTACATCAACTGCATTCATGTTACTAGCCTGACCGGGTCAGGACTCCCAGCGATGGCTTGCACCTTAAGCTGGAAGTGTCCACTCGTTCCAGCAACAGGCTACCTCCGTGGATGACTCCCATGACCCAGAGTAGACCTGAGTTGGCGTTCGATGTGGATCTGCAACGTGTTGTATCTGGAGTAATGTTGGGTGGCAAATCTACAATACACTACATCCAGAATAGGGTTTGAATGTGGATCTGCCATGCGTTATATCCGCAGCGATGTGTGGTATGAAACATCTGGGATAGGCTTCAAAGGTGGATCCACAATGCGTTACGTATAAGATAAGGTTCGAAGGTGGATCCACCAAATGTTAAATCCGGAGACGTGTTCTATGACCGAAGGTGTATCCACTAGTGGGATGACTGGGTCACGTTTATGGGAGTCATCCACGCCAAATGCACAGACACAGACGTATAGAAAATAGATCTAATGCACTGCAACTTGAGAATATGTAACTGGAAGTGATTGGATGCTTTCGAGTACAGTGCTATACTATACCATCTCATTAATGTGTGGCTGTATCTCATGCATAAGAATGAGACTCACGAAGGACTGTCTCCTTTCATCCTACGACATCTAGTACTCTAAATAGGGTGATTGGGGTGATCATGTGCCATCATCGTGGATCTTTAGAGTATAAAAGGATGTGTGATAGGCGCAGTGAGACGTCTTGGATGGCTGTTATTACTGGAGAATCTAGACAATCTTGTTAGAAATATTGGTGTATAAATTACATCGAAGATGTTATAATCTTTACAGGATGAATTTAAATGTGCTTACATCCACTGCAGAACCCTTTTTCAAAGAGTATGCCGCACGGGGTAGCCGCGCTCTTTGAGGCGTCTTGTCACGGTCTGTGCAGCTCCCAACTTCGGAGGTTCGAGTTGTCCCTCAGGCATGGGTGTGTGTTGTCCATAACATGACAGTTTAAGTTGGATAAAGTAGTGTGTAGGCATAGGGACCGATGACCTCAGCAGTTTGGTCCCATAGTACCTTACCACAAATTTCCAAAGAACTTTCAAAGAACATTTTGCTATTTGTAAAGCTTTAGCGCTATCGAAAATAATAAAGTGGTTGATATCGACACTTCGCGATTGAAAATATGGGTGCAGATTGTCTCTCTCTCTCTCTCTCTCTCTCTGTGTGTGTGTGTGTGTACAGCTGTCAGCGGTAGATGATGCAGTTCAGACACATAAGTTGCTGCCAGGGAAATGCACTCTGCAGGTAGAGAGGGTAAACGGACACTCTTATGACCCAAGATGCTACCTGCAGTGGACACACTGTCAACTAACGAATAACTTATTACTAGGGTAATAAAAATAAATACTTGAAAGCTACAGTTCGTAGCTGTTCTGGGAGGATTGTGGGTACGTATCAGAGTTGTAAAGTATAAACAGAAATAACGAAACACTTCTGATAAGCAATAAGAGCATATACTTGCGGAAAAAATATCTGAGCAACAACAGAAGTCAACTTTGTATATATGTGAACTCTCTGCTGTAGATGCCTGCACAATGGAGTGGAAATCAAATGAACGTGGAGAACTGTTTCCAGACTTTGAGTTTCTGTTAAGTGCAGCACAATGTGAGTCTGCAGACAAACTCTCTGATGGGTCAGGGCAGTACAAGGAATTGTTTCCAAACTTCGTGTTTCCGATACATCTATCATCTGCACCAACTGTTCAGCTGCACATGGGCACAAAGCAACTGTTACTATATCGTCCTATCCAAAATAAATGCATGTGGATCGCAGGGGAGAGGGCGCAGTCTTAGTTTTTTAGTAGATTGTTGTATAAGACACGCAAATATTCTCATAGAAAATCAAACAACACATGGATATGTAAGCAATATGACGATATACATATCGAAAACTGTCGAAAAAATATATAAAAGACATAAAATACGTAATATTTGAGGAAAACCTGGTATAATCACGAAAAAGTGAAGTGAAATACGTAAAATTGATGGAAATACGATGAAATTTATAAAATAGCGAAAATTTAGCAAAAGTTACGAAAATTCACTGAGAATACATAAACCCCCCCCCCCCCAAAAAAAAAAAAATTCATGAAATGAGTACTTACCGAAATCAATAAAACTGCGTGTTCTGGAGGAGAGTGGGCCAATGCTGCATATACACACCTTAATAGTGGAAAGAGGAGGCATTCTAGAGCTGTGGTGTTTAGCCGAAACCGCTATATTGTCCTGCACGCGGGCAAAACAACCTAACATTGGACCTGACTTGTGTATGCAAGAGGAAGGTTACCAGAGACGGTGGTAAACTGCGACAAGACTGTTATATCTCGTCTGGCTACTGATTGTGGTGTTTATTTCCTTGTAAGATGTCGCTATTTCTTCGTATGCATTTTCAGCTGGCGATGATCATTTTATAGGATTGTTGTGAACCAATCAATATTTTCGAACCGCAGTTGTGATTGAACTTTATAAACAGCGGGCGTCATACATCTCTGGAAATCTAGGTAGTGTTTATGTTACAAAGAATAGATGTTTACTTTGCAGGGTAGTTGTTTTCTCACTTAAAATTTGTCACCACAGTTTATCGGAGAGAAACGTTCAGGGAGAATGTATGTCATACGCTGTAAATATATGCCATACATGGGAATATTAACAGCATTGCATTCCACTCGAGTGATAGGTCAAAAACCGCACTAATGTACCTCTAAGCGTGTTTAAGTGCGTAGCATTGTAGCCCTTAGATTGTGTTTTTGTACTACGCTCATTTCTCTCTTTCCGATACCTTCGGACACCAAACATCGGAACAAGACTTCAAAATTGTTACCTCAAGTGATTCACGTAATATGTTTCGAATCCTTTTCTAAGTTACTGACAGAGGTTTGTGAGGTACTGAAAACCCTGTGCGCACATTTCCTTGACAGTTGTCCTGTTTACAAAGTTAGTACAGCATGGTGTGTAATTTCACACGTCAAACATCGCTGCTATGCATTTGTCTGTTTCCTCACAAGATGCATTTTCCATTGTTGGCCATCGTTTTATAGGAATGATGTGAGCATAGCATAATTTCTGAACCATAATAAGATGTGTGCACTGGGCCCTATACACCTCCAGAAAGCTGTATTGCTTTTATATCACAAACAACCTATGTTTTTCTATGGCGTAGAAGGAAGCAGTTTTATCATCTTAATGTTGGTCACCGTAGTGAGAAAGAAAACTTGAAGTTGGATACATGTCAAATGAAGGACATATACCAAGTGGCACACACACGCTATCGTCCATTACCGTTAGTTAATTCCAGATACCACAGACGCCGAAAGCTTTGCCCAAACAGAACAGTAAAGGAACCTTCAGCTTGCTAAACGTAAGAGCAGCACTTGAAAACAAATACTTTTGAGCTATAACCGGTCTTATAGCTCTTCGCTAGGAAACTTGCTTGTTGTAGGAGGTGTGCCGGACTCGATTCCTGGGCTTGAGAAAGGTGTCTGTGTAGAAGAATGATGTCCCTAAGCAAAACAATATGCACAAGGGTCAAAACATATTAATTACCTGTTCCAAGGCATATCTACATGTGATAAATATTTATTAACAACACACTATTCACCAATTCGTGCTTCATAACTAGCAGTATTACCTAAATGCTCTCATATCTTTGATTGGAGTAAAGAACAATGACTATAATGAACATCATAAATGATCTTCCTTTAAACCTATGTTATAGACTGACAGATCTGTATAACTGCATTATTCATAATACAAATGTTCAAATGCATGTCCTTCTTGTTGCATGCATTGATGTAAGCGCCTCTCGGTATTAGCATGTCTGCAGGTATTGAAGTGCAAGAATGACGTATTCGTTCTTTTAGCGCATCCCGATTTTCCAGTTCCGTTTCGTAAACACTGGCTTTGATATAACCCCATAAAAATGCAATGGCATTAAATCAGGCGATCTCGCTGACCATCGAGTGCAACCATCACAAGCTATCCACCGTTTTGGGTACACACTGTTGAAATATTCCCTAACCCTTCTACAATAATGGGATGGCGCACCATCGTGCTGAAACCATTGCCTCACAGCTAACTTAAGTGGGATGTCTTGTAGGAGATGCCCAAGGTTCAGCTCATTCTGTAGCAATTGAAAATACAGCCGATCAGTTAGTTGAGAGCCAACAAAACTAGTCCAATGTTGTGTTCTCCTAGAATGCTGCACCATTCGTTAACAGCCCAGTGCGCTTGCATGTGATGTCGTCGTAACCAGTGACGATTTTCAGCAGCTTAGTAATGTAGATTGTGTCTATTGACAGTGGCGTCATTGGTGAAATAGCATTGATCTCCCCATAAAATATACTTGATGAAATCTGGATTTACGGCTACTTTATTTAAGAGATGTCTGCAGAACGATTATCGATCTACGAAATCGTTTTCATATAGCTGTTGGTGTACGTGCAGGTGCAGTATGATGTTTTCGTTCCTCCAGACTCCTTTGTACCGAAGATCTCGATATCTCCAGGTCCGCAGGAGCTCTTCCTTGTCCCGATTACTGGGCGAGATCTAACGACTTTCATATATTAATAATAATGGCCATAATAGTACTATTATTATTACTGTTTTAGTTACAAATAATACTGCAACGTAATGCAATAGCATGATAACACTTTCGTTTATACCACATTGTATGTGCGTGTTATTTTCACTTAATTAATGCTTGTCGTGCATGACATTAGAGAATTAAGAACGTTGCACTCTGCACAACCAATATTTCAGAAACCACATGGCTTTAATATTACAGCGTGTTGAAGTGCAGATCCATGTAGCCTTAGGTGTACGAGTGTTTATGTTCTACGATCGTTTCTCTCTTGCCACTACCTTCGTGTACCGACATCAGACACTAGGACAATACTTTAGAATTGATAGCACAGTTGATTTATGTAAAACGCTTCAAACTCTGTCCATGTGGAGCTTCATCATGCATAAACCACACGTTTCTCCTTAACCAACTGTTATATCATCACAACACTCTCATATCTACTATACATCGACAAGGGGTGCTAACCTCCTCGACGTGCACCAGTCTGGAGAGATCTTGTGCACTTGGATGGATACCCTGAGTATGACTGGTGCGGAACAGTGTTCGTTGAATCGCAGCTACAGACTCGGCTCGCTCTGTTGCTTCATAAGACATGGAATGTGGCGGGTATAGAAGCCTTCTATTTCTGATGAGTTGCAAATTAAATCGGCGACGTTATTGTAGGGAGGGTTGGTTAAAGACAATGCGGGGAGTTCTTTCAATCTCGAAATTTATCCTGAAAATGCGAGAGTACTCTGTGACTCCCATCCACATAGGGCCAATCGTAAATCCGCACTGTGATCAAAGTGCTAGAAATACGTAGATAACCTAACTGGATCCGTGTAGGATGCCATCTGGTACCCTTTGATGTGTGTGTTAGAGAATTAAACATGAATGGACGTACTGCATAGTCATCTATCTACATTTACAATCTAGCGTATCGTGCTCGCAATGTAGTGGACTGGTGCTTTAGCAAAGATACAAAACCTAGGAAGTATGCTGTAGTGTCACAGGTTGGCGTTAAAATTACAGAAGAACTGGTAAGACTGCTAATATTGATCACACTATCAGCTGTGGTGCTTATTACAGCACATCGTCCCATATCGATGGTGACTTTTCTATCTTATCCGTCCACTGATACATTGTTGATTACCACATAATGATTGAATGACACCACATGTTTGAGATTTAGAGAAACTTGGTGGAAGCAGTACCTTCTGGGGATGGGCAGCACCGAAACAATGATCACGTACATGGCCACAATATGAGGAATCAAAGCACTTGGTCTTTGAAACGGAACACCGAGACGTCTGCTACCCCATCACTGTGGAAATGAAACTGATGTAGAGGTCATCACCTTTGGTCACCTGTTTGGAAACACTCCACAATGCTGCAGACTTTTCCGGTTTCCATGTGCTGCGATGTTTTCCACATTTTGTCAATAAGAAACACCACCTCTGACTTTTATTTCAACCATCCTGTGTGTCACAGGAGCAGCATAGTTTACATCACTCGATGTCCAGATTTCTGTGAGCGACAATGGATCAAGACGTGTTAATATATGTTTAGCACCTAATACGGACCTCGAATTCATGGTAGACAAACAAAATGTATGGCTGTGTACACAGCTGTAGTCATAAACTGCTGCGATGTGTTACAGCAAAAAACAATATATCAAATTGCTTATGAAACAACAGCACAGCAATCATCTCCTTGCGACTGGTAGTCGCTGTGGTCATCCTCCAGTACAAGCGACAAAACTTTACACATGTCCATGGAAGTGACTTGGATTACTAGTCGCCTGCTCCAGTGGACCGATCCATGTGTATTTAATGGGATAACCACATATGTTTGATGTGAACATGCATATGGTATTTGTTTCCTGATATATCGGAAGAGAGAAATGCGGTAAAATCTTATTGAATTGAGTTCTCTACTAGGTGATGTTAGCGAAGATTTTTATTTCGTAGTTTTACTCCTTTGTGCGTTACAAAAAAATGAGGAGAGGGTCAGAGAGAGAGAGAGAGAGAGAGAGACAGAGACAGACAGAGAGAGAGAGAGAGAGAGAGAGAGAGGGAGAGAGACAGAGACTGTGCTGCCAACGAAGACTTAGACACTATTGCACTGTGGTATTTCTATTGTGATAATCATAGAAATAGGATAACCAAGATCAGGACATATAAAGGGTGATATTCATAGACTTTCATCCAATATCGATGAACGGTAGGTGTTATGCTTCTGAAGTTCTTTCTGCCGACCATGTATAGTCTGAATGTTGATAATTTCCTCCTCTATATTAGTGTGCTAATTTTCTAGTTCTGATAGCTGATGGAACAGTGCCGTTGGAACAAGATCTGATTCAGCAGGGATCTGTGTTTTGGCTGGGGTATCAGTTCTAACTGCTCTGACAAAACGCTGGCTATTGAGCAAGAACACATGTAACATAAATAAAAGATGAAGGGCTTTTTAATGGTAATTACGCCATTTATTACTCGACAAATATGTGATAAAGACGATGTGACGCCGGCCGAAGTGACCGTGCGGTTAAAGGCGCTGCAGTCTGGAACCGCAAGACCGCTACGGTCGCAGGTTCGAATCCTGCCTTGGGGATGGATGTTTGTGATGTCCTTAGGTTAGTTAGGTTTAACTAGTTCTAAGTTCTAGGGGACTAATAACCTCAGCAGTTGAGTCCCATAGTGCTCAGAGCCATTTGAACCATTTTTGAACGATGTGACGGAACGGTTTTGCAACTGGGAATCCATGGTAGGCCGTGCAAAAGGTACCCAGCTCGTGTTTGTGTAGGACTACCATAATTTTTCGGACCTAAACACGATACTCACGCAACGTGTCAGGAATGTTATGCTGTTGCAATGTAACAGTACTGTGGTCAATATTCCAGCATGTGCAGAAAAAAATGACTGTCTGTTAGTAAGGGAGATATATATTTGACGTGGCGAAATTGTGACTTCAGTGCGTCGATAGCCGTAAGGGATATGAATGATTCTGCGTCATAAGGAAGATATAGATTTACCTGAGGAATTAATATTTCCAAAGCTGCAGTAGTTAGGAGGAGGGATTTCCGATACACTCATCGTTAAACGTCACCAGATTGGTAGTACATTCATAACATTTAATTGTAATTAAACTGATAAATATGTGGTTAGTTTCTAGGACTACACTGCTTGATGTGTGAGGGGCGTGGAGGAGGTAGCCAGTGGCCAGAACGACCGGACATTTCTGGCTTAGGGTGCAAACCATAGCACAGAGTCCCGAACCAGTCAGGTTGTGATCGGGGATGCAGTTGACCTAACCGTGTCACCCTCTATGTGGGAGAATAGCAAACTAACACTCAGCATGTGCTGGGCAGCCCTTCGTAATAGCGTGGATTGCCAGTATTCTTCGACTTTAATGTGGAAATTTGAGAAGATTCAATATTATGAGTGTTTGCTTTGGACAGCTATTCCCCACCAACGTAAATTGACCAGTTAACTGCTTCTACTGCATTCTACACTTTCCTTTCTTTATGTAGTTGAGAGAACTTAGACTGTGATGTGTTGTTTGCTTCGAGATCGTGAAACACAAGGGGAAGAGACTTTGCTGGTTCTCTAGACATGAGAAACACATAAGATTATGAATGTTAAAAGCTTAGTTGACTTTGTAAAGTAAAAGGATGATCTGGAAACGGTTATAACATTGACGTCGATATTCGGTAAAAAATTTAAGTGGGAAAAATCTTGGCAGATGAGGTAAGTTTCTAGTTACTCAGTGGTTTGCTGCATGGCCCCCATGATAGCCTCGCTAAGGTCTTGGCTTTTTAGCGATATGTTTGCAAGTCATTGTCTTCAGAATTATACTGTGGTATGTGGTTGATATCGAGAACAGCCGCGTAAATGGTATGATATTTTGGCAAACCGTGTGAAAATACATGAAATTATGGTAATTTTCGTATGCTATCCGATGATTTCAGCATAAAAGTGTCTCAAAGACGTCGTTTTTTGACGTGTAATATTAGATACTGCAGCTGATATCGATTGATTAATTGACTGACGGAGCATTTCTCATTGACAGAGGTCAGAAAATAAATGCTTTTATTATCCCAGAGCCTGGAGATGGTCGCAACTCGTTGCAGAAATTATGGCAGCAAGCAGGCCAGACCGGAAACATTACTGTTGGTTGACGTCTTTGTGCTGGGGGAACCCACAAACCCTTTGTACACCACTTTGGAGAGTGCCCACTGTATGCGGAGGGTGCTTTCATCGAGCACTGGGCTATGAAAGTGCCTCATGTCTGTTGGCCACGGTGGATGACTGACTGAGCTTACAGGCAGAATCTAGTGCTGTGACTCCATACAGTGCACATGCTTATGTTTGGGGGTGTGTTTGTCTTTGTGGTGTATATATGAGTCTCTGGTGCACGACGCTACACGCAGGATGCAGAACTGATGATTTTTTATGGTATTTGAGGTTGCTTTCATACCAAGCAGTAACACAGTAGTGTAACTGGCGAAGTGTCTTTGGCGGCAGTTTCTGTATTTCATGATCTGTAGATCATTTCTGAAGGGTTTAACAGTCAATGCAATATGATTAATGTACGTTTTCCGATCTGTACAAAATAATTTTCCGCTGAATTCTCGTAATTTGTGCAGCTGTAGAAAGTGTCAAGACAGTCCTCACACACCAGAAGCAGTAATTTGGTGGCTAAATTTAGTGAGAACCTATCAGAATGCTCCATTCACAGGATGTTCCATGACATCATAGAGTCACAAGACATCATTTGTTTGTGTATGTGTGTGTGTGTGGGGGGGGGGGGAGTGGGAATAGAAGTCTCTACAAAACAATATAGGGGCAGAACAGGATACTACAGGAAGTTCCGTGACATCAGAGGGTGATGTGTTTCCTTCTTTATTCGAGTTTTTAGAGGCAAGAACAGACAGATCAGTCTCCTCTGTTTCAGACAGGTGGGATGCGATCCCCCACCTGCCATTGTGGCCTTAGAGCGCCTCCAGAGCATCAGCTGTAGAACATTGAAAATTCACCGAAAATTCAAGTCATTTTTCTCGTCAATAGGACAGTGCTTCGAATTCTAGGAGAATGTTTTAGACATCCGCTCTGCTGTGTGTCTGTGTGTTTCTGATGACCTGTTGTGGATTTCGAAACATGTTATCAACTTTTAGGTATGTAATTTCCCTAATTTCCCGTCTGCGCTTAGACGCCAGTGTGATTCGAAAAGTGATGAAAATAAAAAGGAAAAGCTTTAACATGCCTGACTCCAGCAGGAAATATAAACCAAGCCCACTTAGCGTTTCAGAAAAAATGATGAGTACCACAGTAGCTGCAGGATTCATAAATTTTCTTTCTCTACGACAGTGCCTTCAAATAAGAAGCTAAAGTCGAAAACTGGCGAGTGTCCTGTTTAGAGTTACATAGATGTTTACTTCCAGTTGTAGGTGAAGGGAGCACTCTATGTAGAGTTTGAGTCTGCTTGTTACTAGTTTCGAGCGGTACTGTAATATTTTTAACACCAGTTGTTAGACATAATCAGTCTGAAGCTGTAGGATGATCTTTAGAAATAAATAATCTGTGTGAAATCCATCTACGCAAACTGGTTAAATAAACAGTATTCTGCGCTTCCTTGTCTGGTGCAAATTGCATAAACAATAACCCATTGCTGGAAATTGTTTGATGCAATGTTAATCACGATATATAAGCCTACTTTTGTGAGATATTCCCAGTCCAACCGTCCTACACAGACTGGGCGATTTTTCTCACCTTTTTTTCTGGGAGTGGTGGCATGTCCTCTGGTGGTGGCATGCATAATCGTTTAAACAAATAAACACAGTGACATTGTCTAAATAATTAGTATACTATTCCTTCCTACCTGGCAGCTCAACAGAGACTTAGCGAGTTTCCCACCATTTCCAGGGCAGATGGGTGGAGGGGGAAGGATGGACTGAGGGGAGAGGGGCAAGTGGCAGGAGAGGGGTAGTGGCAGAAGGGACGCATGTGCAGTGGGTGGGGGTAATTGATTGATCAAATAATTAATTTGTGTAATTGATGTGATAGCAATCAGATACAAAAAGTAGGCTAGAAGCCGCTTTGCCCTACTACTATCGCTATCCCATGTCTTCTGTCACCTCAATGTACTTTGATGCAGTGATTTATAAAAGTGATGTATTTTGAAATTGCAATGGAAACTGAATTCGATACATACATTTCCGTAATAGCATTGAAGTCAGTATCAGAACCTGTTAAAAAACACAGAACAGAAAGTTCCAACACTTCTATGAATCCCGGGCAAAAGATTTTAACAAAATGTTACCTTTTTAAAAACCGCCAGTCGTAAAAGTTTCAAAAAGTTACAATGGAGATAGAATAAAACTAAATTATAATCGTAATGACAGAGTCAGATAGCGGAAAACACGTGACAGTTTGCATTACATTGGAATCAACAATCAGAGATGTGTAACCATTCTTAAACGTTACGAGAATAAGAGGGAAAAAAAAGTGGATCTCATACCTGCTACAACTGATACTACGCAGAAGACAGGAACAAAAGTACAGATGTAGAAAATAAGTTTTCCTTCTTATCCATGCTGAATAGTCCAATGTTTTGAGGTGTGCATTCTTTACGGAACTACAGATAAATAAACATACACTAGCTTACGAACTAGACGTTATGGAACGTTAAGAAAACACAGCGACTGATCTTCGGTGTTTATAAAGGGCGGGATCTAATGAATAACCAGATTCTTACGAGGTGTGATACATTTCATAGCTATATTATTTTCTTCACACATTGTAACTTACTGTTGTGCTAAAGGAAAGGTGACTGTTATTCACAGTGACACCAGGCTGCTGATAGGCAAACAGTATGTGATTCTCCAAGTCGTTCCAGTAGAGAACACTGCCGTCTCTCATACACAAGAGCGTCCTGTTGCCTCTGGTCACGACTCCACCTACGAAGATACAAAGAATCGCGTTACTACAAAAACAGATTGAACTACAAAAACATATTGAAATGTGATTCAGATCGAATGTGGTCAAATAACTAGACGGTCGCTCGCTGAAAATGTAATTGCTGAGATTCAGTGTTTACATGTTATGAGCACAGAACCCGACGGCCTGCGTGTACACGAGTCGGTTGCTTATCTGGAGTGTACCCAGACGAGGCTGCTTGTAACAGGAAGCTCGGAACTAATTGGCTTCCACTGATTATCTGACTGCCCGGAATAAATAATACGTTTAGTAGCTCAGAGCACCACGTGAACAAAACATCTGTCTCTGAAACTGTGTGTTCGTTATGTTTCTCATTTACCGGGTGTCACTTGTTCCTCGCCAAAACATAACGAAGGAATTTTTAGCTATCGTTGACTGACGGTGACGAAAAGCAAGGTCCATATCAGGCTATGACACGAACAGAGAATTTGCACATTTATGTACAATTTTGACGCAGTATCGTTTACCACACTGAATGAAACATTTGATACTAGCCTTTATTAGAGTGAAAACTATCTACACCTGTTCATGCGGCTCACATATCCACAGTGGATACTGCAGCAGGATATACTTATTCACTGGTAGAATTTCCTCAGATCTGAATTTGAGTAACTTATGGAGGATTCCAAAGTGCAAGCAAACACTTTCATATAATATTTTCTTGCACAATTTTTCTGAAATGAAGTTTGTGGGATTCGATGGGGAGATATCGTAGAGTAAAAAAGTTGTTATCGCTGGTTCTGATACTCCTTCCATTTGCGCAGTCAGATTTTATTATGTTTTGCAGTTCAGTAGGTTGAGAGAGAGAGAGAGAGAGAGAGAGAGCGAGAAGAGAGAGAGAGAGAGTGTACGTGCATGGGAAGTGAACTCAACCTGTTACACTTACCATGCCTTACAAAGCTGTTAAGAAGATGAGCTCCAAGACATCATGAAGAGGTTGCTCTTTAATTCCTATCAATTACAGCTGTTATATTTTGTTCTGATATTAAATTTCCAAAGATAAAAAGAACTGGCAAACGTTCATAAGCTCCACTGAGCAAAATATGATATTATGAAGGCTTTCACGACCTGTTATGTTAGTTGTTGGTGGATCTTCTGGGTTGTGCGGTCATGGCCAATGGAAACTTTTTTGTTCCTGACGTTTCATTCGGGAATGAACAACTTCGTGGACTACGACCATACTCCCTGGAAAACTCATCAACAACTGAAATGTTATATTATTGAAAATATTTTAATATATCAGCAAATAATATGCACTGCAATTTACGTTGCGCCGATAAGAAAAATTGTTTTTGCGTAGCTGCCTTCTGAAAACCCGTCATGGACCATTCAATGAAAAATATTGAGGAAGAGATACTGCAGATTCTTACAGGCACGGATTCTTCATCTGTATACGCCAGACTAATGTGCATAAATGTACAGTAATTTTTTGCGTGCATATAAAAGGAAGGTACTCAATTTTTGACCAGTTATTGAAGTGTCCGCTCAAGTTCACGCAAAAAAAGAAAAAAGAAAAAAAATCAGGCATAAAACGAATATAAATTTTGTTGTAACATATATAAATAGTCTCCGCTGACAGACTTAGTTTTGAACAGAATAACTGAAAATAAGTCACTTCTTGAATACTGGAAGAACAATCATAATATGTGAATGCTGAGGCCTGGAACTGTCCATGCCCTACGCATGCCACAGTGAAAATCCGCTCGAGAGGACGAGAAAATATTAAAGTGCCAAAGGGATGCACAAGACCTTAAGTCTGGCGTTTTACTGATGGAAAGCAGAGACAAATATTATTAAGTCCATTCGCTAGGGTCGTAGCCTGGGAGATCATATCTGTGTGGTGTAGATACCACGAATAGTGTAGTTCAGTAGCTGACAGGTACTTGAGGTGAAGGTCGACGTGAATGGCGTCGTCGTCGTCGTCGTCGTAGCAGCAGCTCTAAGGCGACATCTTTAATGAGGGAATATTTTCGCTCTCAGCGGCTGGCCCAGGGAGCTCTCACATTTTAGCCTGGCCGCTGCCCCAATTGCTGCCCGGGTGCCAGGATACTGCAGGTACTACTTTCGGTCATGGGGTCCACAGAGGAGAAAATGTCAACAGGGTCTGACCTCTGGCAGTTTTTGGGGCGCCGCCTGTTGTCTGGGCAGAGCGTGGCCGTCCCTTTTCTGTCGCCTGAAGGGTTGCCCCTGCTGCGTGGTGCCTGCATAAGCAGTCTGTGTTGCTGGTTGCAGGCTTAGTAGGAAGACGGCTTCGAAACACTTGGTATCTTGTACATTGTGTAAATAGGCGCTGCAAGGTATTGCATTTTGTGAAACTAGACTTATTTATGAGGGTGGTTTGGCAAGTGTTGTAAAAATAGCAGGGAAAAAATGTTTGTTTCATAAACAACTCGCCTTGCTTCCCGACATTGTCTCATTTGAAGGATACAGATTTGGTCCAGTTATCCTCCAACTTTTATCATCCCATCAGTAAAACGTGTTCTGTCAAACTCTGAAAATTACTCGTTGAGTGCAACTACTACTTTCACATCTGATGAAAATGTCTTCCCAGCAAACCAAAGTTTCCAGTTAGAACACAGGAAGAAGTCACTTAGAGCAAAACTTGGTGAATAGGATGGGTGAGGAATTAGTCCAAAGCTCAGTTCATGAACTTCCAATATTTTTGTCGCAGATGTGTGGGATGGTGCATTATCCTGGTGAAAGAGCACTTTTTTGCATGCCACCATTGGTCTTTTCTCAGCTAATGTATTTTCAGACTATCCAACAATGAACCTAAAAGAGTCCAGTTATGTATCTGCCTTTTCCAAGTAATGAATGGGAATTATTCCCTGGGAATCCTAGAAAACAGTGGCCACCACTTTACCATATGGCAAAATGGTCTTTTTCGTCTTCGGTGGACTTTCACCAGCCTTTGTCCATTGTTTTGACTGATGTTTTTACTCTAGTGCGAATGATGGATCAAAGTTTCATAGACAGTCACAAACCGGCGCAAAATGTCTTGTGCTGGAATGTTGTGCCAGATGCGCTTTTATTCGACTGTGATCAATCGCGGCACCGTCTCACTCACAGCGTTATCATAGCCAAATCTCTCTGTAGGGTACTACGCACTCGCTCGGCTGAGATGCTGACAGTGTCATAAATCTCACGAATTTTTATTTGCGGTCTTGCATTACCGTATCATTTTGTCCTTTGGGGTCATCTCATTTTAATGGCCGGAGCGTGCCTACAGTGCCTGTCCGATCACGTTTAAATCCATTAATCCAGAAGTAAATGATGGTGGAGATTTTGCGTGAACTTCTTCCAGTTTTGTTTTGACTTGTGCGGCTGTCGAACCCTTCAGATGAAAATGTGTAATAACAGCACGAAAATCGGGTTTCTCCATTTTTAATTGCAGGCGACACACTGACCAATTCAGGCTGCCGTGAACAACGCACTGTACGCTGCACACTGTTGAAATTCTTAATGCAATTCTTGGGATAATCAAGTTTACCAGTCATGAATGTGCAACAAAAACGCTCTTACATGGAACTTTACCGGACTTAACAAACCACCCTAGTATATAATTGTAAACTTAAATGCCTTGATTTTCCAGTTTATATCTACAGTAAACATTACTTTTGCATGTGATTTTTGCGACTGATTTGCTGCTTATTCAACAAAAACTTTTTTGCTTTGTCATTACAACCTCTGATCTCTTTAGAAACGTAATCAACAGAATAAGCAAGGATTTATACTAGAATATTATGAACGACATTAATCAGGAAATTATTGTAACGCACCCAGCCGGTGAAAACCATACAGGAAACGAAGAACATAATAATGGTTTGTGTTCTTAAAAAAAAGACAGGTAAAGGAAGGTAAAAAATGCATTTACTTTTTCACGTTAGGTATATTTGGCAGTTACGATTAGTGTCGTTGAGTCATAATTGAATCAGTGTAGGTAACTGAAATGACCCACAATGACGACTTAATAGTCAAACGCGTGTACAAAATACTGCTGTCAATGCTTTCATTATGACAGCTGAATACGATGTTTCTATGTTTACTGTAGAACCTTGAGTGTATATCGTCGTTGTCGTTAAAATACATCGTTAATAGTTCCCGACAGATAAACTTCGAGAAGTGTTAGGTCTTTAAAGTCAATATCGTATCTTTGATTTCTCCATGAAACAAGTGGAGGGTCAGTTAAATAAGTCCTGATATCTCAATCTGGTGACATGGAGTCTCCAGACAGCTCATAAATGGAGGAAAAATCGATGTCTGATCCATGTAAAGATACTTGACCAGTTTGGTACCTCTAATGAAAAAACTGACCAATTCTACAACACGATGACGGAATACGTGAGCTATTAAAACCTGGTAGATCGTATTTTTTTGTGACCTGCTGGTATAGAATACAGCGATGCGCGCGGGTTTCTGAGACTGGATCGAGTCCCTTAGGCGAAAAAAGGAAGATTGGGTATAACGTTCCGTCGACATCAAGATCATTAGAGACTGTTCTTGGGACGGATTAATGACCATGGTCGGTGCACCTGTCAGCCTGAGTGCCATTGCCGGCCGGAGTGGCCGAGCGGTTAAAGGCGCTACAGTCTGGAACCGCACGACCGCTACGGTCGCAGGTTCGGATCCTGCCTCGGGCATGGATGTGTGTGATGTCCTTAGGTTAGTTAGGTTTAAGTAGTTCTAAGTTCTAGGGGACTTATGACCACAGCAGTTGAGTCCCATAGTGCTCAGAGCCATTTGAACCTTTTTTTAGTGCCATTTTCAGGAGGTTTCCCACCCTCGTTTAGGCAAATGCCGGGCAGGTTCCCAATTTCGTTTCAGAAAAATGCGATACATTATCACACAAAAAGTTTACACCACAGCCAGCCACGATGTACCAAACTTCGCCTAGGCGGAGTGGTCGGACTATCTGCGGGCTACGGCTCGGCCGGTCTCGATTTGCCCTGTCCTTCCGGGAAGTACACGCTACAGCGCGACATTTTATTTAGTATTGCCGTGTGGCACTTTTCGGTCGGCACAACTGTCTTCAGTACGACAGAATCTTAATGTTGGCGTTGTTTACTTTTCGCTATAGGTTCGTGGAATGCAGGGTTTTCACAGGTATAGTGAATGCTCACGCAAAAAGAATCACTCTATCGTCACAAGTCTTCAAAAATGAATGGGATTTACAGAAAAGAGGGATGATCATTCTCAATACATACTGTACATTCACATAAGCGACAGGTACTGCACGTTTGCTACGAAACGGTATTACAACACCATGCAGAAATTTTTTTAAGATGTATTTGATAAGGAAAGAGTAAAAAATTACAACGATCGACAGACGGGATTCGTTGTTCAGCGCTAAATTCGCTGGAATGGAGCACATTAAGAAGTTGGTGGTATGTATAATAAAATTTCTGAAGTTGTATGCATTATTCCACTGTCAGCGTAACATTTTTCGATGCAACTGAACCAAGGTAACGAAACTTTATGTATTACTGAAAAATACGGTAACTTTGTCAAGAGGCATGCCTGGATCGATGTTCCGATTTAAAATTCGCTATTACGGAATTTATGGAGGAGGAAGAAGTTCAGGAACGAAAATAAGAATGTCCTGAATGGACTGCACACTTTCCGCAGTAAGACACTGTAAGATGAGAGACAACTTCTTTCTGATTTGGTGGGGATGCATTTAAAAAGAAGGTCGCGTTATTGAAGGGACACATTCTGACAAATGAAGTCCCGTTACTTAAGTTCACTACCATCAAAGAAAAGAGGAAACTTGAAGAATTCATTGTGGCCTTGAAAGAATTATAAGCGTCTTTTCGTAAACATTTTGGGTACACTGCCAGATTTACAGTTGTTTTCGAACTGTTTTCGAGACCGTTTGACATTTCAGTTGAAAGCGCTCCTGTGCATCTGCAGATGTAAGTGATTGACGTGCAAGGTAATTTCCATTTTAATGATAAATCATTTTATGTTAAAACTGTCCAGGACATATACATTGATTTCCTCAGGCATAATTTCCACTTCTCCGTAATGAGGTCGCAAAGGTGCTATAATATTTCGATGGATATAGTTGTGCAAACGACCTCTTTCGATTATGAGACTAATTAGGTCACGATTACGGAGCAACTTGGTTGCAAAAATTCGTTAAATTGTATGTGACTGTTCTAAAGTTGACAGCTTGTACCAGATAGCCGGCCGGTGTGGCCGAGCGGTTCTAGGCGCTTTATTCAGTCGTAGGTTCGAATCCTGCCTTGCGCATGGATGTGTGTGATGTCCTTAGGTTAGTTAGGTTTAAGTAGTTCTAAGTTCTAGGGGACTGATGACCTCAGATATTAAGTCCCATAGTGCTCAGAGCCATTTGCACCATTTGAACCAGATAAAATTTATATGACGTCTTCTTGGAACCAAAAATAATAAATAATACAGAAAATATGTTTTGTTTGTGATACATGTTGTTGAGAAATGTGAATATAAAACCAAGTCGTAATTTGGGCGACTGAATTGCCATTTAAAAGCTGCACGTACACAGTTTCCCACTCTTTCCCCCTCAGGCAGCATCCCGTGGCGGTGGGGTGAACGTGCGGCAAGGCTGAGATCGGTATGGCACTCGTGTCAGGAGATGATCTGCGAGTCGAAATATTGGTCGGCTCTGGTTTACACAATTCAGACAGGTGTCACACTCGATTTACCTCCCTTGTGTAACCGACGACTGTGTCGACAGGAATGGTATCTGCCCCCAAATTTAAATAAAATAAATTTGCCGCTCAGTGGAGACCATACTAGATGGGACAGACGCTAACAAAAAGATTAGTTCTCTTCTCCAGCTGAATTCTTGGATCTACAGGAGCCCAGTACATACATTTTGGTGATTTAAATTTTCATTGCGCTGAATTGCACTTCTAAAGACTAGAAACACTTTCTGAAACTAAGACCATGTATTGGAGTAAGAGTGCACCATTTCAAGTACTTCAACTTCCAGGTACAAATAGGTTTGTGAACTTAGGAGATGACAGTGAGAAGTTTTCGAACGCCGGCACTTTACCCAGATCTTACTTTTCGCACGTCAGGACAGTACTGTCGGCTTCAAGTCTGTCACGCGTTGGTAAGAGACTTCCAGGCTCGTTTTGTCAGGTACTGCGTTCACAATTGCAGTACAACTCCAGTACAGCCTTGCATAACTCAAAGGAAAGCATCGTTCAGTCATTCTTGTTTCACTGACTTGTGCACACAGCACTCAAGTGACTTTCGTAATTGATTATTTAAACATTACCGTACAGTAATGGGCAATAACTGTAACACTGTTTCATTCTGTTCCAAAGAGTTGGCTCTTAATAACTGAGTAATCTTTTACATGACCCCCTCTATTCCGTATCTCCAGACCCATCGTATTTAAAATTTTCAGTTTAAGTGCGATTGAAGGTCAGAAGTCTGATCAAAACTGATGAAGCTGTGGAAATTATGGAAAAAGAGATATCAGTATGTGCTTAGTTGTTCTTCGATCATACGGAATTACCGTAAAAGTGACATGAAAATCGCTGACTTTAAGGGGAGATGATGATCCACTGCAATGAGATGACATTCATGAGATCGTTGCAAGGGAAATGGTGAACTTCATAATCGTACCAGACCACACCCATACTCCACTAACGAGTCAGATGTTAAACAGATTTTCGAAAGTGACGAGAACATAGTATCAGTTGTGCGACTATAAACTGCCGGCTGTAATGCCTGTGTGGTTCTAGGAGCTACAGTCTGGAACCGAGCGACCTCTACGGTCGCAGGTTCGAATCCTGCCTCGGGCATGGATGAGTGTGATGTCCTTAGGCTAGTTAGGTTTAATTAGTTATAAGTTCTAGGCGACTGATGACCTCAGAAGTTAAGTGGCATAGTGCTCAGAGCCATTTGAACCCATTTGACTATAAACTATGACATTCAGAACGGTGGAATATACACTCATATAGGAGAACGAAAGATGCAAACGGTTAACGGTTACGATCTCGGTAGCAGCAAGTGGGCCTTACAAACGAAATTGTAAGGATCATTGGTGTGTCATTAGTGTGTTTTGTTGTGACGAAAGACTAAATAAACGTGCATGTCCCGGAAAAATTTACTGGAAGCGGACATGTACGCATAGTGCACAGTGATGTAGTGCTTCACCTACAAATTAGGACTTACAGTGTGGTAGGTCAAAACTTGAATTCCGTACCTTATTAATCACAATACAGCAAAATGAAATTCACCGTTGTTGTCAACCGCCATCTTTTACGATCGAACACAAGGGCAGAGACAGCATCAGAGGACTGACTCCAAACGCAGACTTAGCATGAAGACACGTCTTCGCAGTTCCATCACTTCTCTGTTGCCAGCAGCCGGCCTTTGGGACCGAGCGGTTCTAGGCGCTTCAGTCTGGAACCGCGCGACCGCTACGGTCGCAGGTTTAATCCTGCCTCGGGCATGGATGTGTGTGATATCCTTTGGTTAGTTAGGTTTAAGTAGCTCTAAGTTCTAGGCGACTGATGACCTCAGATGTTAAGACCCATATTGCTTAGAGCCATTTCAACCATCTGTTGCCAGCGATGTTAATAAAAGCATGAGAGAAACTAGCTTGACTTATGACGTTTATGAGATAAAAACCGAGGTTTAACGGTAAATGTGTATGAGTAGTGAACATCTTTTGATTCCAGACTCAATTAAAATATTATCATTCATATAAAAGACTACAATCTTGTGTAGTGGAGGTTATTTTCTTAAGTTGAAACCTTGCAAATTATTTCAACTTGGGCTGAACCGCACAATAACCCTGGGTTCGGTGTGGGGCGGTGGTGGGGTGAGTGGACTACTGTGGCCTGTTGTGGGGTTGTGTACCACTGAGGGCTACAGCGGGGACGAAGCCTCTACGTCGTTTCTAGGTCCCCGGTTCAATACACAATACACGCACACAAGTTTATTAGTAAAATTTCTGTTTATTAAATATTGGATTATTATATAAATTAGGGAAAGCAATGAGCACTATTTTAATATCAATCCCTGCAGTCAGAAACCAGCAACAAACCCATGACATAAGAATCGGTGCAACATTGTAAAGAAAATAATGAACCTGTAGCCATGTGGAGTGGCCTGTTAGATGGTATGCAGTGTGCAAGACTTACCCCCACCTGGTCCATGTGGTAGCTTCTCGACGTTGTCCTCAGACATCAGTTGCATTGCAGAATGGTATTGTCCCTAGTTGGGAAGTATTTCACAAAGTACAGTAGCCGTGAAGTGCAACGCTCAATTTGCGTTAAAAGATTAAAAAAAAAGAGGACACACAACAAACTCGCAACATCATACAAGGAGAGAACTTCCACAATGTTCCTTGGGAGATAGGGTAAATTTTATTGATGTACCTATAATTTTATTGGTGTGCTGTAAATGCGGGGTAACAACTGAATCCTTAACGTTGTGGTCGCTTCAGGACGAAAAATTGATACCATCCAAAAGGATCGATGCAGGGAAATCATCAACGTGTCACCATTTCCTTTCGCCGCGCAGCGACCGTCTCCTACACTTCTTTGCTAGACACACAGGCCGACTTTTGCCACTGCCTCAATCCCATATCGATGGTGATCTCTTACTCCTTCGCCTTGATTAGAATTTTTCAGTCTCTGTTCGAAGTCCGTGTTCGTCGCTGGGAGTAATAGCAATAAAATCAGTTAACTCAGAAACCGGTTATTTTGAGCAGTTTTAGCACTCAGGTTAAACTGGAAACAAATGAGGTGGTGTAACTGAAAAACGGTTGCATCCGCGATAATCGCCATCCCAACTTCACGCCAGAATTGTGCCTACTCAAGACACAGTTGATTTTTATTAACTCAGCAGTGGGCTGATACACTTTGTTTTGGCTCCTCTAGTGGCAGGTTACAGCATTTTGTCGCAGAGTTTTCGTTGTTTAGCTGGACGGTGTAGATGTACTTGCAAAAAGCGAATCTCCATTATCTAGAGGTGATAATTAAAACCCTGTCTTCATGAGTACCCCTCGTAAATTCTATCCCTGAAGTATAGTTCTGGAAGCTCTAAACTACTAGGTTATGGCAGCCATATCCTATTCATTAACTGAACTCGAAACACTAACAGCCAAAAGTTCCTTTAGATGTGGGAATAATTAGAAATCACAGGTTATGAAAAAGATTAATAGGGCTGATACTTCAACAATCCGTACTTTAAGAATCCATACTTCACCAAGTGCTGATGACTTGCGTAATGTATTACAGATACTATTTTACTTGTTGCAAGTTAATTAACAATAAGAAGCTGAATTTAAACCAGGGAAACAGTTTCCAGAAGCTTCCCAGCAGATTAAATCGACTTCTCCTATTTGGTGTTGGGCCTCCGGCTTCGGCCCATCGTAGTGACTGCGGTTTTGTTGCTGCCGTGAATTTGTGCCCCCACGGCTGACGCACACTACCAAGCCAACGTACAAAAACAGTCAAATTAATTTTGAAGCACTGAGTGCAGTGCCAGAAATCGTTCTTCACTTTCTGATTGGTCTGAGTTCAACAAATAATGCGATGTCTTGAATGTAGGATTCTCGCAGCCAATCGCTGAGATAGAGCGTAACACAATTTTTTGGCTGATATCTATGTTACGCCAGCTACCTCACAAATTTTTACTCACCTTCTAGTACCACAACATGCACATTTTCAAAGTAATCGTCTATGGCCGTAGTCTTTGGGCGTCCTCTATGTATACATCTTCAAACGAAATGAGACCACGTTTCAAGTCTTTAGTTCACTGAATTGTTTAAATTATTGAACACATCCCATATACGCCTTGACCAACTTGGATGACTGTTCGTTAAGAATGCGTCGCCCAAAACAAAGTACTTTCCGTTTTTCAATTTGAAAGAATCACACAAGACATTTTAAAAAGCAAGCAATTCCGCAGATCTACTTGACGGCTATAGTGAAGTTGACACATTATTGTGCAACTTATATCAAACCGTATCTTTGCCAGTCCGAGCTATTTTCTCCTTGCTTTCGTATATACTTGCTGTGTATTTCGGAAGATTCAGTGGTTTGAATATATAATTAAGAAAACTCATAAAATCGAGAATATTACCGGAATCAGTAGTCTATTGGGGGAAAATAGCATGAGCATTTTAACACATTTCCTGATTAATGAAAATTGCCGCTATTGACTTCACTATATTTTGTTATTATCTCCGCAGCACTGAGTGGCATTTCTCGCGGGAAAATTTTGAAGGACTTACGTGAGTTTCACAGTGTTCATATTGCGAACAGCTCATAATTACATTTTAACACTTTCGTTTACAGGTACAATCACTTTCGTCAGTTCAAAGGTATTCAGTGCTAACTATTTAGAGCTAACTCTTTCTTTTTAAAAGTCAGTCATCTCCACCGATCAAAAAACGCGGCGCGGAGTTCTTCTATAGTGCTGCAGTCTATTCATCGGTCAGATAACGTGAGACTAATCCGGCAGACCGAACGTATAGACTTTTCTTCGTGCTACAAAATCACAACTGACCGGTGAACTCTTCTAAAAATAGAAGTAATTCAGTGCGGAAGAAGTATCAAGACGTGGTTTCTACAAGATAACCATGTCAGTGGAGGCGCAGTTAATTGGTATCTTATGCCAAACTGCACATTTGCAGGACAGCAATGATGAAAATTTATCCCTACAATATGAATAACAGATCCAACGGCCTTGCCGCATGGTAACACCGGTTCCCGTCAGACCACAGAAGCTATCGGGCTGGACTAGCACTTGATTGAGTGACCGGTCTGCCGAGTATTGTTGGCAAGTGAGGTGCACTCAGCCCTTGTGATGCCAACTGAGGAGCTACTTGATTGAGAAGTACCGGCTTCGGTCATGAAAACTGACAGTGGCCGTTAGAGCGATGTGCTGACCACATTGTCCTCAATATCCGTATCCAGTGACGCCAGTTGTCTGAGGATGACACGGCGGTCGGTCGGTACTGTTGGGCTTTTACGATCTTTTCCGACGGAGTTTTACACGAATAACACATGTTGCTAATGCCGTCATGCCTTAAAGTATTAGTATCAGAGACAAGACGGAACTGAGACAGTTAAGCAATTGTTATTCTTCAGTTTCTCCCAGCGTATTTCTTGCTCGAACAGTCCACGGGTGTACTGCTGGTCCATAGTGTCCAACGGGCACAATATTTCGGCGATCAGATATGTCGCCATCGTCAGGTGCGCTGACGAATTGAGCTCATGAGGGCGGGCGGCCGTCTTAAATACCCTCCCCTCACGAGACATTTTAAGGCCCTCCGTGTGCCAAAAAGTGTGATCTTAAGATTATGGCAACGATTCCAGCAGGCAGGAAACGTGTCCAGGCGCTAGAGTACGGGACTTCTACAGTGTGCAACACCACAAGAAGACCGATGTCTCACTATCAGTGTCCGCAGACGGAGACGGCGTACTGCAGGTAGCTTTGCTCGGGACCTCACCGCAGCCACTGGAACAGTTGTCTCCAGACACACAGTCTACAGACGACTGAACAGACATGGTTTATTGGCTCGGAGACCTGTAAGGTGCATTCCACTGACCCCTGGTCACAGGAGAGCCCTTAAAGCCTGGTCATTGGAACAGTTATGTTCACGGACGAGTCCAGGTACAGTCTGAACAGCGATTCTCACCGTGTTTCATCTGGCGTGGACCAGGAACCAGATACCAACCCCTTAATGTCCTTGAAAGGGACCTGTATGGAGGTCGTGGTTTGATGGTGTGGGGTGGGATTATGATTGGTGCTCGTACACCCTTGCATATCTTTGACACAGGAACTGTAACTGGTCAGGTATATCGAGACGTCATTTTGCAGCAGTATGTGCGCCTTTTCAGGGCTGCAGTGGGTCCAATCTTCCTCCTGATGGATGATAACACACGCCCCACCGAGCTGCCATTGTGGAGGAGTACCTTGAAACAGAAGATATCAGGCGAATGGAGTGGCCTGCCTGTTCTCCAGACCTAAACCCCATCGAGCACGTCTGGGATGCTCTCGGTCGACGTATCGCTGCACGCCTTCAAATCCCTAGGACACTTCAAGAGCTCCGACAGGCACTGGTGCAAGCATGGGAGGCTATACCCAAGCAGCTGCTCGACCACCTGATTCAGAGTATGCTGACCTGTTGTGCAGCCTGTGTACGTGTGATGATCATATTCCATATTGAGGTCGGGGTACATGCGCAGGAAACAGTGGCGTTTTGTAGCACATGTGATTCGGGATGCTTTTCTCAACTTACTACCAATACCGTGGACTTACAGATCTGTGTCGTGTGTGTTCCCTATGTGCCTACGCTGTTAGCGCCAGTTTTGTGTAGTGCCGCGTTGTGTGGCCCCACATACTTAATTTATGTGCATGAGTGTAGATGGTAGCATTATGAAACGCATCGTCGGAAAGTGCAAAGGTCAGAGTAAATACAGATGGCAGCATTATGAAGTAAGCCATCGGAATGTCGGAATATCAGGGTACCGTGTAATTTGGAAGGGAAAGCTGCCCAGCGTGTGGCCGGCCGGGGTCGCCGAGCGGTTCTAGGCACTACAGTCTGGTACCGCGCGACCGCTACGGTCGCAGGTTCGAATCGTGCCTCGGGCATGGATGTGTGTGATGTCCTTAGGTTAGTTAGATTTAAGTGGTTCTAAGTTCTAGGGGACTGATGACCTCAGAAGTTAAGTCCCATAGTGCTCAGAGCAATTTGAACCATTTGAACCCAGCTCGTGCTCGATGCCGAGATTACGGATGATAAATGTTTGTGGGACTGCGTGAAGGACTGGGTCTGCTCAATTGAATGATGTAGTTGGACAGTGTGTGAACATGGCACGTTAACTGTGTCAAATAGATGTTACAGCAGTGGAGTATACCTTCCGTTTTCTTTCTGTTTCATGGAGAGTAAAATCCACCATCTGTTTACGTACGGTATGTGCAGCGGTACTTGACTAATGCAGCTTGAATTAATATGTACTGTGCTATGTTGCTGCGATAAGAGGGTGTTATCATCGCTGTGATTGGAGCCGTGCGAGTGTTGCACTCTTTGGGGTGGGAGGGAACACTGTTTGTACACTCTTCTGTACACTGTACGGCTCTTGCAGTTGTGTCGAGTTACACTGAGCTCGTTTGACGTTACCGTTTGCACTTTTCCGTTTGCCTTAAGAATGAAATTGATTTCCTTCCTATTGGTCGTCAGGCGCATATTCTCTGTTGTTTCGGCAGATATTTCCAAATTCTTTCTTGCAACTTCTAGCTGATGTCAGCCAAAAGAAATACTGTACATCACGTCTTTCATATTACGCCCAGCGTTGACGGAATGCATCGGTTTCTTTCACTGTTCAATTATGTATTAACAGGATCAGTGAAACACGATGAATACTCAGTACTCCAACAACAATACTCAGTACTCCAACAACGATTCAGCAACGCCCTGGTGTATAGCGGTAACAGTGAGCGCGAGCCAGGGCGGCGCTTTTGGTGATGGAGTACCCGTTACTCCCGGTGTTTTACTGTTAGTTTCATAAATACCAATAAAACAAAAATCAAACTAGACTAATTTGGGAACACTCTGTCCTATGGGCATGTAAACTCCACTCATTTTGTTTACAACGGGAAACAAACCCATGCTTTCCATCGACGCTGGGCATCGCATGAAGGATGTGGTGAGCAGCGTTTGTTTGGGCTGACTCAAGCTATAAGTTGCAAAATAAATATTGTAAATAACTGCCGAAGTACCGGAGAAAAAGAGCCTGACCAGTCTCAATGGATGCACTGAGAAGACTGTTACAAGCACTACTATGTCCAAGGGGTCATGCTGCTCTAATTCTAAATATCGTTAAGACTTTTACAGGTTTATTACAAATGATTGAAGCGATTTCACAGCTCTACAATAACTTTATTATTTGAGATATTTTCACAATGCTTTGCACACACATACAAAAACTCAAAAAGTTTTTTTAGGCATTCACAAATGTTCGATATGTGCCCCTTTAGTGATTCGGCAGACATCAAGCCGATAATCAAGTTCCTCCCACACTCGGCGCAGCATGTCCCCATCAATGAGTTGGAAAGCATCGTTGATGCGAGCTCGCAGTTCTGGCACGTTTCTTGGTAGAGGAGGTTTAAACACTGAAGCTTTCACATAACCCCACAGAAAGATATCGCATGGGGTTAAGTCGGGAGAGCGTGGAGGCCATGATATGAATTGCTGAGCATGATCTCCACCGCGCCGAAAATTCAAAGCGTTTGACTTTGTCATCGGGTGTCAGGGCTTGTAGCAATTGTAAACGGTAAGGCTTCTGCTTTAGCCTTTTCCGTAAGATTTTCCAAACCGTCGACTGTGGTACGTTTAGCTCCCTGCTTGCTTTATTCGTCGACTTCCGCGGGCTACGCGTGAAACTTGCCCGCACGCGTTCAACCGTTTCTCGTTTCTTCGCTCACTGCAGGCCGACCCGTTGATTTCCCCTTACAGAGGCATCCAGAAGCTTTAAACTGCGCATACCATCGCCGAATGGAGTTTGCAGTTGGTGGATCTTTGTTGAACTTCGTCCTGAAGTGTCGTTGCACTGTTATGACTGACTGATGTGAGTGCATTTCAAGCACGACATACGCTTTCTCGGCTCCTGTTCCCATTTTGTCTCACTGCGCTCTCGAGCGCTCTGGCGGCAGAAACCTGAAGTGCGGCTTCAGCCGAACAAAACTTTATGAGTTTTTCTACGTATCTGTAGTGTGCCGTGACCATATGTCAATGAATGGAGCTACAGTGAATTTATGAAATCGCTTCAATCATTTGTAATAGCCCTGTAGAATAGTGTAATATTAAGACTGTAAGTTATCTGCTGGCTTACATGGCACTGTGACCAGTGTTGGTACTCGTTGTTATTATGACAGTTGTTGTTAAGATTTTGGGGGATTATTTATAGTGCTTTGAAACTGTGGCCATTTTGATATACGTACATATTAGGCGAGTGCCGTCACGGTAGTCAACCGGTGTTTATGACTGCCGATTGCGTGGCATGATATTAGTACGGTTTTCTTTGCAGATGAGCATACTGTGGGCATCCAAACAGTACTTAACTGGTGCACCCTCTCGTGCGGCGACGCTGTGGCCTGTAGCATGTCGTATACAGACCAGGGGGCCAAACGGAACATAAAAGAGTCAGCCGCTGTTTACTGGACGGAATATAAAACGTTTTGTTTGGGCAACCTGTTATTAATGTATACAGATGATTACGTTTTCAAAATGTATGGCTCATTTTCAAGGAATCTGAACTTAAATTGCATCTGTGGAATTTAATATGGTAAGTTTTTTAAGTAATAAACCTGCTCCACATCATCCAATGGAACAGCACTATATGACACATGGTTAGGTGGCGCAGACGTTCCTTGTGTGGTCAAACAAGTCTGAACTAGGACCTATTTCACCACTGAGCTAGTTTGGACATTTTATACTTCGCCACCTCCCCCCAGAAATATTTGTCATTCCTTCTGGAATAATCTGTATGAAGGGTGGTTTCTCAGCATGTATATGATCATCATCATTTTCTCTGGGCAATTGTCCCACTTCAACGCGGGGTCGGCCTTGTTACTATGGACGTGGCAATGTTAGTGTGACAGGGTGGCCAGGTACCCTTCCTGTCGCCAGTATTAGTTAGCTTGATATAAAAATTTATTCCGAAGTATGTCTTTGGCTTGGAAGTTGGTACAGCACAGACATGTAGGGGAAGAGCTATATCGTTGGTGCAAGCTAAGTCTCGGCGCCTGTTTTAAAAAGCTAATCTCCATCTCTGATGTCATAATCTCCATATTAAAAAGTTGGACAAAATTGGAGCTTGGTTATTATACTGAATATTCATGTATTTGGACAAGAAAAGTGGGAACGGCTAGATAGGAATAAATAAGGTGAAATTACTTTTAAGAAACTTTACTTTATCAGATTATGTGTAAAAATGCCTATAAACATCATTATTCAAGTGTATTTTAGTGTTTTCTTATTAAGAAATGCCATTGTTGTTTACTTCAAAGATGTTTCTCTAAAAATGGTTCAAATGGCTCTGAGCACTATGGGACTTAACTGCTGAGGTCATCAGTCCCCTAGAACTTAGAACTACTTAAACCTAACTAACCTAAGGACATCACACACATCCATGCCCGAGGCAGGATTCGAACCTGCGACCGTAGCGGTCGCGTGGTTCCAGACTGTAGCGCCTAGAACCGCTCGTCCAATCCGGCCGGCTGATGTTTCTCTAGTGGAGGTCTGTTCAAAGTATTGTGGTTGCTTGGGAGCGAGAATAGCAAGTAATTTTTCTATGTTAATTGTGCTATCACGCAGGTCAGTCAAGTTTTTTGATTACGAATCTTGCAACTTCGTTGTCTTAAATAAATTCATTATCAAACCACAGCCAGTTCACGAACTTCATTAAATCATTCGTATGCTAGAGACCATAACCTGCGCTTAACGTCAGCCGTAATAATACCTGCGCAATAATCTGCACTCGGTGTGAAAATGAGTACAATCCTTGAAACCAATATTACTCCATAAACTCTACAATCGTTTCCAACAGAGGGAACACAAAAGTTGCAGTATAAGAATATCTTGTGTTTATAGTGAGCTGTTTTAGACAGTAAGTAGTATCAGAAGGCACACATACCTGCTAAGGTCCTTGGATACTTAGCATTTACATATCCTCCATTCACCTCCTGCCAACAGTATCCCAGGAATACTGGCTGCAAGGCTCTGACCTCGCTCCACAGCAGACACTCGAAACAAGAGATTACTTCGCGCCTAACGCGATACAGTGCTGGCACGTACGGGCCCTTGGCAGTCCCGCACTTGCGCCTGTGGTACACCGTGGAGTTGAATCCCCTGATGTAGGAGTATCTGTGAAAAAATATAGATGACAACATTATGAAATAGTGCACCATCGGGAAGTGCGAAGGCCAGCGTACAGTTCGATTTGAAATAATACGCATGGTCATTCTAATTCTACACGGTTTGAAATTTCTAACATTTTCAGGTAATAAGAGTGAGTGTTTTAATTTCTCTCTCTTTCATACACACACACACACACACACACACACACACACACACACATACATACACACTAATTGCAGATATTTATAATGGTGACTGAGGACTGAGTACTGAACAACATTACATCAGTATTTACGCCATTTGCAGACTAATAATTATAGCCATTACAAGTCGTATGTTTTTAGTTTGTTTAGTGCCTCAAGTATTGGAGAGAGTAAGCCATCAATGCTTATTTTTCCCTGAGCACAAGGTCAGGTGCTAAAGTGTGGACACAAAACAATTGGTCTAGGCGTAGTTCACTTAGTGGTGCAGTTATGACCATGCAGAAAACATCAGGTAGTAATACGATATTGCAGTGCCTGTGTTATTCCAAATTACGATGCAGTGTTCCTTCGTGACATGTTTGTGGGAAGACAGTACTTATTAAGCTGCAACATATAAAAATATCTGCTCTTATACCCGTTACATTATAAAACCGGCAAATTTCAGGGACGGATTCCTGGTTGGAAATGTAGGAAGAAATGTTCCATGAACATGTGTCCGAAAATGGATCTTTGCCGCGGTAGATGGCACTGACGAACGAAAGTTCTTCTGCCCAAGTGCCGTGTATTCCTTGTGTGTTTCAGGCTGCGTGAATGACGCAGCGTAATGTAAGAAGCAGAATTGTTCGGCATTTATGTCGGGAATAAGTCGCGATGGTGCTGCAAGGAACGGTCGAGAGGCAGCACAGCTATAACGAAACAAGTACCCTCACAGATATCAACCACAACCACAACATTTACAGCCATTTTGGGTGTTTTTGTGATAATAGCTCCATTCAGGCAAACGAACGTGCAGGGAGGTGGCAGACTGTGCATATACCATATTTGGTGGACTGGGTTCTATAGGATATTGAGATGAACCCTAGTACAAGCTCCAGGAAAGTGGCAAGTCAACATGTTGTGAACCAAAGTACGATTATGTGCATCCTGGATGACAACCTCTGCTACTCGTATCCCTGTCACACGTAACGAGTGCAAGGATTATCAGCAACGGATATCCCTCTATGGGAACGATTTTGTCGATGATTTTTGCACCAGACCACAAGAATTATGGGATTACTGTTATCGGTCCTCTTTACCGACGAAGCAAACATTACCAGAACTGGCACCATCAGTCTCCGTAGTAGTCATCTGTGGGCTACAGACACGGCACTTGCTCAACGGAACCTTCATTTGTCAGCGCCATCTGCCGTGGCAGCGATGCGTTTCCGGACATATCTTCGTAGGACCTTTCTTCCTCCATTGCCCTTCAGGAAACCGTCCCTGCTGTTTGTCGGTTTTATTAATGCACACCCTAGCACATTACTAGCCATTCCGGCAGTAATTCGATGTTGCTGTATATTTACGGAACTGGATACCTTCTAATATGGACTATCCTTGGGAAGAGTCAAGGATCTCGAAAATTTCTTGACCACTTTGGTTCAAATTTTTAGTCGATACTCTAATAAACATTTGGATGGGCATAGACTGTATATTTTTTAAACAACAATGTTAAGCTTTCCTGTTACAGTTTACAACGCGGAATAAAATGCTGTTCTGTAATGTGAAAACGTGCATTTTTGTTTTCTTTCATACAGTTGGTTTTTACTACGACAGGGGTGGAGGGGGGAGGAGGGATTTAAACCATTAGACAAATAGTAAGAAAATGAAACACCTATAGCCGTCCTTACGATGTCATTTATTGTGTGGCTACCAGTTTCGGCGCGTCAGTGCACCATCTTGAGGCATAAGTTGATTCTGAGGCACCGAAACCGGTAACCACACAAGTCGGATGTAGGTGTTTCATTTTCTAAGAATAGTGAACGGCCGTATTTCCTCATACCTCCAATCACAAGGATGGACATACAAAAAAAAAAATTAGACGATCTGTTCCTCCCATATACGATGAGGTGCAAAGTCATGGGATAACGATATACACACATACATATGGCGGTAGTATCGCGTACACAAGGTATAAAGGGGAATGCATTGATGGAGCTGTCATTGAGTATTCAGGTGATTTATGTGAATAGGTTTCCGACGTAATTATGACTTCACGACGGGAATTAACAGACTTCGAACGAGAAATCATAGTTGCAGCTAGACTCGTGGGTCACTCCATTTCAGAATTCGGTAGGGAATTCAACATTCTGAGACCTACAGTGTCAAGAGTGTGCCGAGAATACCAAATTTCAGAACAACGCAGTGGCTGACGGCCTACACTTACCGACCGAGTGAATGGCGTTTTCGTAGAGTTGTCAGTGCTAAAAGACAAGCAACACTGCGTGCAATAACCGCATAAATCAATGTGGAATGTACCACGAACATATTCGCTTTGACAGTGCGGCGAAATTTGGCGTTAATGGGCTACGGCAGCAGATGAGTGACGCGAATGCCTTTTCTAACAGCATGACATCGCCTGCAGCGACTCTTCTGGGTTCATCACTGTATCGTCTGGATCTTAGACTATCCTAGACTTGGAAATCAAAACCGTGGTCTTGTTAGAGGAGTCCTGATTTCAGCTGGTAAGAGCTGATGGTGGGGTTTGAGTGTGGCGCAAGCCCCACGAAGCCATGGACCCAAGTTGTCGGCAGGGTACTGTGCAAGCTGATGGTGGCTCCATAATTACGTAGGCTGTGTTAACATGGAACGGACTGGATCTTCTGGTCCAACTGGCCGATCTTTGACTGGAAATGGTTACGCTCGGCTACTGGGAGACTATTTGCAGACCTTCATAGCCTTCATGCTGCCAAACAATAGTGTCATGCCACTGGACAACAATTGTTTGGGACTCGTTTGAAGAACATAACTAGAGAGTTAGAGCGAATGATTTAGCCACTTAGGTCGCCCGACATGAATCCCGTCGAAAATTTATGGGACATGATAGAGAGTTCAGGTCGTGCACAACATCCTTACCAGCAATACCTTCGCACTTATGAACGGCTTTAGAGGCAGTAGGGCTCAGTATTTCTGTAGGGGAACTGCAGCGACTCGATGAGTCCATGCCAAGTAGAGTTGCCGTAATACACTGGGCAGAAGGAGGTCCGACACAATATTAGGAGATATCCCATGATTTTTATCACCTGAGTATACTCACACATATACAGGGTGTTCATTTTAACTCAACAAATTGAAATATCTCGAAAACTATCCATCGGATCAAAAAAAGTTATAATTCCCATTTCTTTTTCTCCGAAGGCGACATCCAGTGATACCACATTAGACACCCCCTCAACCCCACCCTGTGCGTGGATGGCGGGCGGCAATTTTGAAATCTTCAATGGCAACCCCCCTTTTTTTTATTGCAGATTACGTTTCTAGGATAAAATTTGCATACATTTTGTCAAAAGAATTTTCTCCGTTTCGTCCCAGATGGCGCTGTAATCGGAGGAATAAAAATGGATACACAATAGTAATTTACGACGTGCTAGTCAATGCCCCTTGAATATTCAATAGCATGCAGAATCCCACCACCATGCTGAGAGGGTATGACAGGCCAGTATTTCTTAATTTCTAATTGGAAACTCCAATCGCAACATTGTATTCCTGCGACATACCGAACGGGGGACTACACGACGAGACACTGTGGCCGTTTCTGGATGCGAACGTTACTCTACTTTTCCAATTGATAAATATTCAAACGTAGTACTGCCAGCTTCAAATGACGTTACACAGGACAGGAGTATATCTGTGGAAATGTCAGCACAGGCGTTTCTGATACGGTCGACCATGTCTGCACGGCCTGTTGGCACCTACTGTTACACCTTTTCTTTTATTATCCCAACAAAAAAAAAAAATCCAGCGACGTAAAATCCGGTTACACTCGCCTGAAGATGGCTGTAAGGTTGTCAGCCGAAATATCGTGGAAAGAAGTCGATGAGATCCGGCTGCAATCCCGAAATCTTGTGGAAGTGTCATTGGATATTCAAGGGTCTTTGACCAGCATGTCGTAAATTACGATTGTGTGCCCATTTGTATTCCTCCGATTACAGAGTCACCTGTGTCGAAACTAAGAAAATGCTTAAGACAACACTTTTGTAGATTTTGCCGTAGAATCGTAATCTGCAATAAAAAAGGGCGATCCCCATTAAAGATTTTAAGGACACCCCAACACCCACGCATGGGATTGTGTGGCAGCTCGAGTGTGGTATCACTCCGAGACAAACGAATTGGAGTTAGGACTTTTTTTGATCCGATATGTAGTTGTCGAGATATTTCAATGTCTTCCGTTAAAATAATGAGTGTGTGCGTGTGTCAAGAGTTGGTAGCAAAACCCCACTAGTCAAAAAATCGAAAAATGAGGTTTAGAGGCGCCATCATGCATTGCGCACGCGGTTGCACAATTGCTTCTGTCAAATCAAGTGAAGTCGTAGTGTATGAGAATAGCAAAATATGGAGTCTCGGCAAAATCCCTACATGTCTGGACTATTGCTGGCAAGAACACCACTAGAATGAGATTTTCACTCTGCAGCGGAGTGTGCGCTGATATGAAACTTCCTGGCAGATTAAAACTGTGTGCCGGACCGAGACTCGAACTCGGAACATTTGCCTTTCGCGGGCAAGTGCTCTACCAACTAAGCTACCCAAGCACGACTGTCGCCCCGTCCTCACAGCAAAGGTCCCGAGTTCGAGTCTCGGTCCGGCGCACAGTTTTAATATTCTTGGATGTTTCATATCAGCGCACACTCCACTGCCGAGTGAAAATCTCATTCTGGAAACATCCCCCAGGCTGTGGCTAAGCCATGTCTCCGCAATATCCTTTCTTTCAGGAGTGCTAGTTCTGCAAGGTTCGCAGGAGAGCTTCTGTAAAGTTGGGAAGGTAGGAGACGAGGTATTGGCAGAAGTAAAGCTGTGAGGAGGGGGCGTGAGTCGTGCTTGGATAGCTCAGTTGGTAGAGCACTTGCCCGCGAAAGGCAAAGGTCCCGAGTTCGGGTCTCGGTCCGGCACACAGTTTTAATCTGCCAAAAACTTTCAAGAACACCACTAGATATTGATGCTCAGCTCAACTCCCGAGAAACCACTGGAACACTACACTTTGTTTACAACCGTTCTCGTTCTTCTAGGTTACACTCCTCAAGTTTTTACGTTAATATGCATACAAATGATACAGAGTGGACGCGAAAAAACCAAGGAAGAGGAAAAAGAATGATCACATTCGCGATGCCAAAGTGCGTGGTCGAGAAGACGTTCACCACTTCGGGAAATTCGCATGACTGGAGAGAACTGGAGGTTTGTAGTATCACGTATTTACTGTTTTGTCATTAGTCAGTGGTATCGCATGGATTATCATAAGGTGAACATTTCTAAGCTGGTACATTTGAAATAGCTCAGACGTCAGTTTTATTTCTATTTGTCTTTACCATTCTTCAAAAATTAATAGAAAGAATGCCATGTAACACCGAAAATGCAGGATGCATGTCACCTGTTAGCGATAAATAATTTTTTCTCTGAATTTTGTGTAAATATTTGTAGTTTAAATCTTTCTTTTAATAAGGAAGGACATTGCTTCACTGTATGTGTAAATTTAGGTAGAAGTATGTTGACGTTTCATTGTATTTATCTGTGTCTTACAGTGAAACTTAGAAGCTCTGGGAAAAAGTCAAAGTAATTGTTATTTGCATCGACTTGCAACGATAATAGCAGTGCTTGTGCACTGTAAAATCTTTGGAGAGGGAGTTGTTGCGCGGAGAGAGAGGGAGACGGGTTCCAGAGGTTGTAGTGTGCGGAAGCGTGGTGTTAACGCTCTCGCAGTAGAGAGTACCATTTTCGGTGGCTACATGTACGCGCGCCAGCCAGATGTCTAGTAGCAGGAGTACGGACAGTGGACGGGCGGAAGAGGCTGTATTAAGTACGATTCCCCGTTCCTGTAATTAGCCATGCTACCACAAGATGCTACCGTCTTCAACAACAACAGCAGCAGTTCCAGCAACACAGTTTCGTCGTCGGATCCGAGTTTCGTCGTTTGCACAGCACTGAAGTAAGACCGTGCATTGGTACAAAGTATTAACGGCTAACCCAGCAGCACAACAGCAGGAGTACGGACAGTGGACGGGCGGAAGAGGCTGTATTAAGTACGATTCCCCGTTCCTGTAATTAGCCATGCTACCACAAGATGCTACCGTCTTCAACAACAACAGCAGAAGTTCCAGCAACACAGTTTCGTCGCCGGATCCGAGTTTTGTCGTTTGCACAGCACTGAAGTAAGACCGTACATTGGTACAAAGTATTAACGGCTAACCCAGCAGCACAACTGACTGTGATTTTATTGGTAAAATTTGTTTAAATAATAATTAGTTAAACTCATGTCGATTGTGTCCTTATTGCCCCCAGGTAGGTTACAGCCATAAAATATACTTCTTTTGTTTATACTATAAAAGTAATTTTGCAAAAGAAAATATATATTTGATGCTTTAATGGTGCCTACTATTTTTTATTTTCACAAGCGTATTGGTTTTATTTCGCAACTGGCCAGGACAGTGATCAAAGAACTGGTACTGTACCGGTAAAACCCGTTCGAATGGACACCTCAGTTATCGTAATTTTTATTGCTGTCTCCTGTTATTTCTGTGATTGTGGTATACCTGTCACATCTAAAGAAAATGTAGTCCCTAAACACTTTATCTTTGAAATATAATCAGTTATTTTCTATCTGTTTTTCTATCTGTGTTAGAGGCTCCGCTGTTTTGAGAAAGTAGGGGAAGAAGCCCGGCGCAAGATCGTTGCAGTCTTTAACAAAATGGTGTCGAAAGATACTAATCTCAGTGTTTTGACAGGCACGCATGTTATCGCTAACTTTAGACCAAGAAAAGTGATGGAAACAATATGACATCTCGGGCAGCGACTTTCACCTACAGCGAGCATGTAACAGGAGATGTTGCTGTTTGTGGAACTGCTTTTTCCCTCTAGTACCATGGACTCTGTGCAGAACCTCCTCATTCCTTACCTTATCAGTCCATCTAATTTTCAACATTCGTCTGTAGCACCACATCTAAAATTCTTCGATTCTCTCCTGTTCCGGTTTCCCCACAGTCCGTGTTTCACTACCATACGATGCTGTACTCCAGACGTACATTTTCAGAAATGTCTTCCTCAAATTAAGGCCGATAATTGGTATTAGTAAACTTCTCTTGGCCAGGAATGCCCTTTTTGCCATTGTTAGTCTGCTTTTGATGTCCTTGCTCCGTCCGTCATTGGTTATTTTACTGCATAGGTAACAGAATTCCTTAATTTCATCTACTTCATGACCATCAGTCCTGATGTTAAGTTTCTAGCTATTCTCATTTCTATTAATTCTCATTACGTTCGTCTTTCTTCGATTTACTCTCAATCCATACTCTGTACTCATTAGACTGTTACTTCCGTTCAGCAGATCATGTAACTCTTCTTCACTTTCACTCATGTCATCAGCGAATCTTATCATTGATATCCTTTCACCTTGAATCTTTTTTCCACTCTTGAACTTTTCTTTTATTTCCATTATTGCTTCCTCGATGTACAGATTGAACATTAGGCGCGGAAGACTACATCCTTGTCTGACACCCTTTTTAAAACGAGCACTTCGTTCTTGGTCGTCCACTCTTATTATTCCCTCTTAGCTGTTGTACATATTGTACATGACCCATCTCTCCCTATAGCTTACCCCTATTTTTCTCAGAATATCGAACATTTTGCACCATTTTACATTGTCGAAAGCTTTTTCCAGGTCGGCAAATCCTATGAACGTGTCTTGATTTCTCTTTAGCCTTGCTTCCATTATTAACCGCAACGTCAGAATTGCCTCTCTCGTGCCTTTACCTTTCCTAAAGCCAAACTGATCGTCATCTAGCGCATCCTCTATTTTCTTTTCCATTCTTTTGTATATTATTCTTGTAAGCAGCTTCGATGCATGAGCTGTTAAGCTGATTGTGCGATAATTTTCGCACGGGTCAGCTCTTGCCGTCTTCGGAATTGTGCGGATGATGTTTTTTCCGAAAGTCAGATGGTATGTCACCAGACTCATACGTTCTACACACCAACGTGAATAGTCGTTCTGTGCCGGCCGCGGTGGCCGAGCGGTTCTAGGCGCTTCAGTCCGGAACAGTAGGACTGCTACGGTCGCAGGTTCGAATCCTGCCTCGGGGATGGATGTGTGTGATGTCCTTAGGTTAGTTAGGTTTAAGTAGTTCTAAGTTCTAGGGGACAGATGACCTCAGATGTTAAGTCCCATAGTGCTCAGAACCATTTGAACCATTTTAGTCGTTCTGTAGCCACTCCCCCCCCCCCCCTGCGATTTTATAAATTCTGATGGAATGTCATCCATCCCTACTGCCTTATTTGCTCTTTTAAATTCTGATTCTAATACTGAATCCCCTATCTCTTCTAAATCGACTCCTGTGTCTTCTTCTATCACATCAGACAAATCTTCTCCCTCATAGAGGCTATCAATGTATTCTTTACACCTATCCACTCTCTCGTCTGTATTTAACCATGGAATTCCCGTTGCACTCTTAATGTTATCATCATTGCTTTTAATGTCACTGAAGGTTGTTTTGACTTTTCTGTATGCTGAGTCTGTCCTACCGACAATCATTTCTTTTTCGATTTCTTAAGATTTTTCATGAAGCCATTTCGTCTTGCTTCCCCGTATTTATTTCATTCCTCAGCGACTTGTATTTCGGCATTCCTGAGTCTCCCGAAACATTGTTGTACTTCTTCCTTTCATCGATAAATTGGGGGTATTTCTTCTGTTACCCACGATCTCTTCACTGTTAGCTTCGTTATACCTATGTTTTCCTTCCCAACTTCTGTTATCGCCCTTTTTAGGGATGGCGATTCCCCCTCAACTGTACTGTCTACTCAGATATTCCTTACTGCTATATCTATAGTCTTAGAGAACTTCAAGCGTATCTCGTCATTCCTTAGTACTTCCGTATCCCATTTCTTTGCGTATTGATTCTTCCTGACGGATGTCTTAAACTTCAGCCTACTCTTCATCGCTAATATGTAGTGATTGAGTCTATATCTGCTCCTGGGCCTGCCTTACAATCCAGTATCTGATTCCGGAATCTCTGTCTGGCCATGACGTAATCTAACTGAAATTTTCCCGTATCATTCGGCCAAGTATACTTCCTCCTCTTGTGATTCCTGAACAGAGTATTCGCTATTACTAACTGAAGTTTATTACAGAACTCAATTAATCTTCCTCCTGTCTCATTCCTTGTCCCACGCCCATATTCTCCTGTAACCTTTTCCTCGACTGTTTCCTCTACAACTGCATTCCTGTCCCTCATGACTATTAGATTTTCATCTCCCTGTACATACTGTATTACCCTTTCAATATCCTCATACACTTTCTCTATCTTCAGAATGCGACGTCGGCATGTATACCTGAAGTATCGTTGTCGGTGTTGGTTTGCTGTCGATTCTGATAAGAACAACCCTATCACTGAACTGCTGATAGTAACACAATCTCTGCCCTACCTTCCTATTCATAACAAATCCTGCTCCCGTTTAACTATTTTCTGCTGCTGTTGATATTACGCTATACTCATCTGACCAGAAATCCTTTTCTTCTTTCCACTTCACTTCACTGACCCCCACTATATCTAGTTTGAGTCTTTGCATTTCCCTATTCACATTTTCTAGTTTCCCTGCCACGTTCAAGCTTTTGACATTCACGCCCCGACTCGTGGAATGTTATTATTTCGCTGATTATTCAATCTTTTTCTCATGGTAACCTCCCCTTTGGCAATCCCCTCTCGGTGATCCGAATGGGGGATTCGCTTTAGCAAGAAATAAAAGCAGATAAGAAGATACGGAGAGAAAACGTTTTGAGGTACATAAAGCCGTTCACCTCAGAGCGGTGCAGGCATTCTTTGATGGAAAGAAAAAGTTCGTTCTGAAAGCCAAACAGGGAAAAGTTAACTGCGTCTTACTTGCTTATATACAAAATTTATCTCCTCCTCATATCTACCAACGAGTGTTGTATACTACATCTGACAGTTGTGGCATTATATCTTTGAAAACAGTAAATGTTTAAATACACAGATATTTGGAAACTGAGGGGAAGAAGGGTCCAATGGGATTCTGCTGCATTTCAAAAACAGCATCTCACACTCAGAGTTAACCGAGGAGCTGGTTGTGACAACTGTCCTGGGGAAAACAAAAATAAAATAATGGTTTACGTCCTCTTCTGTATAGTGCACGTTCTTAAAATTTTTGTAAAAAGGGTTAGGTACTTATTTCCCGTTCATGGTCATAGCAATCTACCAAAGGACCATGGATTTTCATTTATTTCTGGGCAACGCAGGATAATTATCATCGCCGAACTTCCCGAAACCTGGGATGAAAGGCTCCTGAAGGCCCAAGCATGTCCATATCCATTTGTTTTTGGTATATTCACCCACCGTAATTTCAAGGATTTTAAAATAGCAATGGACAGTTTGTTTTTAAAATCAACAAAGCCGGCATTCAGACTTCAGGGTGTTTGGTCTATACAATTAAACTTAAAAAGAAACTGTATATTTGATACACGCGTACCATGGTACTTGGAGCTCCAAAGTGATTCAAAACTCCCGATACAATCAGCTTACTGCGAGCTTTCACAGCCCCTCTTGGACTAAAGCCTGAGAAGGCTTCACTTGACGACCGAGAGCAGCGGCATTTGCATAGGTTTGTCAGTGAAAACACACAAGCAACGCAGCGTGAAATAATCCCGGAAACAAATGTGGAACGAACGACGAAAATATCCTTGGTGCGAAATTTGGCGCTAATGGGTATGGCAACAGACGACCGACGCGAGTGCCTTTGTTGACAGCACGGCATCGCCTGCAGCGCCTCTCCTGAGCAAGTGACGATATCGGCTGGGCCAAATATAACTAGATTTCAGTTGGTTAAAGCTGATAGTAGGATTCCAGTGTGGCGTAGACCCCACGAAGCCATGGCCCAAGGTTGTCAACAAGGCAGTCTGCAATCTGGTGATGGTCCCATTATGGTGTGGGCTTTCTTTACATGGAGTGGAATGGATCGTGTGGTCGAAATGAACCTGTCGTTGACAGGAAATCGTTATGTTCGGCTGGAGACCATTTGCAGCCATTCATGGACGTCATGTTCCAAGACAAAGATAGAATTTTTATCGATGACAATGCGCCATGTTATCTGGCCACAGTCGTTCGCGATTGGTTTGAAGAACATTGTGCACAATTTGAGCGAATGATATGGCCATGCAGATCGCCCGACATGCATCCCATGGAACATTTATGGGACATAAAGACAAGAATTCAGCTCGCGTACGAAATGCTGCCCCGGCACACAGTATCCCATCTCAGTGAACATCACCATTATGAGTATGCTGTTGACATTCCTGCAAGATGAAAACAGCCGTCCTTACGGGGCTGAACGTACACTTTTACAGTCGTACGAACACACAGGCACGCTACTGCTTCTTCCAAAAGAAAAGATGTGTTGCAATTCTGAACAGTGGATGAAAGGCAGCACTTGACACCAACGCAGTTCGGTAGCTCTTCGTGATCTAATAATTTTTTCATCTGGATATGCATACGTCAGATACTTGTGAACTCCGTCCTTCGTCGAAATAAGGCCGTTATCAAAGCTCAAGACGGTGTTACATGTTATTAGCGTGATTTATCTTGCGTGTGACTAATCTTTTTCCAGTGTGGACACAAGAACAGATTCTTATTTTAAGACCGCTGCTCTTTTTCATTTTTGATGTGTGTTTTGAATGTAACTATGATAACTTAGCTAATTGCCGGCCGAAGTGGCCGAGCGGTTCTAGGCCCTACAGTCTGGAACCGCGCGACCGCTACGGTCGCAGGTTCGAATCCTACCTCGGGCATGGATGTGTGTGATGTCCTTAGGTTAGTTATGTTTAAGTAGTTCTAAGTTCTAGGGGACTGATGACCTCAGAAGTTAAGTCCCATAGTGCTCAGAGCCATTTTTTTTAACTTAGCTAATTAGTGTCCCATGTGAGCATAAGTCGTTAGAAAAAGGCTTTACCCATTATTACATAGCATTTTATGCTTTATTCTACGTTAACATTTTTACGTAATAAGGAAAACAAATTTTTTCTGTTAAATTACAGGACGTATACACAGCGACTTCGATTGCACAAAATTTTGTGAATTGGCCACGGTTTCACCTGCACTAGGGCAATCTTCATCAGAATAAAAAGTTACATGGAAAACAGGTAATCACACCATGTTCTAAAAAATCTGAGCAAAAGTGTTTCGTTAAACATGTTTTCCATGTAACTTTTTATTCTGATAAAGATTGCCCTAGTGCAGACGAAACTGTGGTCAATTGCCAAAATTTTGTGCAACCGAAGCGGCTGTAAATACGTCCTCTAATTAATTATCGTACGGTTGCTGGATCACAGCCAATAAAATGGTTAAAATTTCTATTCTATTACTTACTTATCGCTCTCTTTATCTTCTCCACTGCCACTATCATTGTCGTGGAATGTGCATCGGCCGCACTCGTACAGGTATGGTTCCTAAACAGTTACAAAACATTGAATAAACAGAAGAAGAAAAGAGATAGTAACAGATTAAAAAGCGAAATTGCAATGATTTTAAAATTGTAATCTGATCCCAGTAAAATAGAGTAGATACATACGCGCGCGCACATACACACATACACACACACACACACATACACACACACACACACACAAACACGCAATCATACGCTTCTTATAAGTTGTAGCTCGGTGCCGTGTAGCTGTATTTTTGTCATGGCAAAACATCTCGAATGTTTTTGTCGCTGCAATTTACTTTCATAAATTTTTCGCTGTTTGCCTAGAAATCATTGCGAAACTTTGCCAGAGTGTGAAGAGACTATCAGGACTTGTGTTCCAAATAAAATGAACATATTACACCGCCATTTCCAGTTGCAACAGATGCTGTGATTTGGAAATGCAATGAGAGGTAACTGAATTACAAGATCCTTGTATTTGTATTACTTTTCCTTAGAACACGTGCTATGGTGAATTTCCTGCGGTGATACTGTGATATTCACTACCTGGCAAAGGTAGTGAAACACACAGAAGACATCGTTGGATGTCGCTGCAACTTCGTACTATCGGCAGGTACTTAAATGATCAGAGCTACAATTCTCTGTGACAGGTCGAACGGTCACCAGATTGCTTTAATTTTGTTGATGTTTAGTGTTGTTTCAGGCCTGGTAGTGTTATAAGATGCTTGAAGGCCTTCAGATGTTTGAATCACCACTGTGAAGGATATGGAGATGCTGCGTTCTCGTGTGAGACAGCATTTCGTCAGCTGGTCGAACTGTGAAATATCGAAATTTGCGGATCATTCTGATGCGACAGTGGTCCGATGTTGGGCCATACGGAAACGTGAGGGTAGTTATATTAGTCGTCGAGGTGTTGATCCGTCACATCTGTCCAGCACAAGGGGGATCGCCGTATTGTGCACCAAGCACATTGTAACGATTTCACATCAGTGTCTCCATCCGAGAACAAGTAATGGAGTCCCAATAACATCCTATGTTCTTCCACACTATTTGTCAGAGACAAGCAACAGCTGGACTAAGGAAGTACCATCCCATGGCCGGCCGGAGTGGTAGAGCGGTTCTAGGCGCTACACTCTGGAGCCGCGCGACCGCTACGGTTGCAGTTTCGAATCCTGCCTCGGGCGTGGCTGTGTGTGGTGTCCTTAGGTTAGTTAGGTTTAAGTAGTTCTAAGTTCTCTGGGACTGATGACCTCAGAAGTTAAGTCCCATAGTGCTCAGAGCCATTTGAAATATTTTGAACCATCCCATGCGTTGGCTACCGTAAACACCACAACATTTAGGCTAAGTCTGGAGTGATGACATGATTGTGAAGAACTGACTGCTGTTGAATTACGTCGCACAGCGCTCAATGATGAACCGCGGTTCTGCGGTAACCTGTGCGATCATCGTCGGTGAGTATGGCGGCGACATGGGAAGAGGCCCCTTCCTTCCAGTAGTTTGGTGAAGCACAGCGGTGTTATTTCTGGCTTTATGGAGTGAGGGGGGGGGGGGGCACTGCTTATGACCTCAGGTGACAGCTGGTAGGGGTTGTTGAAACAATGATATGACAACGGTACGGGATAGTCATCCTATGTTCTCATGTGTTACCTCTCATACAATGTTTGTGGTGTCATTTTTCAACAGGAAAATCGTCATCCAGACATGACAGGTGTCTCTATGAACTGTCTGAGTGATGTTAGGGACTCCTGGGGCCAGCGAGGTCATTAGATCTGTACCCGACAGAACTTTTGTGGGACCGTCCAGGACATGAATTCCGTACCAACGCAAGTATCCAGGCTAGCTAGCCTCGGGAGAAGATTCAACGGCCTTATGACTGCCTTCCCAAACGCATCAGTGCCTGCATCCAGGCCAGAGTGGATGTAACGTCATCACGAAGCGTGGGCATATAAGTCCTGTCCAAATGTGACTCGATTTTGTAGTCAATCAGTTAACATCACATATCTTCCAACCAGTAAAGTGCCATTTTGTTTGTTCCTTCCCTGGTGGATGCTTTACTTTTTTTGTCACGAAATGTGGATGTACAGGCATTTCCAATTTTTAATATTACGTTGAAATGCAGACCACATCAGCTCTATGTTTGAATCGTTTTTTACTATTCTGAACATCTTATTACTCGTGAAAAAATAGAACGAAATAGAAGTTCGCAGCATCGCAATCCAATATTTGTTATAGAGGAGCCAACAAATTTCGGCATATTTTCCTCTATATGGTTTGGAGTCTTGTTACGTGATGCATGCATCAGAAAGAGACAGATCTGTTTCCGGATTTCGTTTTAACCTCAGAGCTAATATTCCATGTGAAATGCACAACGTTTCACAGTAAAACTTCTTACAAACAATATGATCCTCGCCACTAGCTGACTGTTATCTATATAGTCGTAATGTAATATTTCCCATCTTAAAATGAGGAGAATTTCTGTCGAGGCTCACTTCTATATCGGACACACTATCTGTGCAATTTTTAGTTTGTGGAAGGTGGCGTGCAGAGGGCTACATTGACTGAACCACAGAAGTAAATTCTAGATAGTTTCAATCAGATGCAGCCTTGCTTATTTCATCACTTTTAAAGCTGTTATGTCCCCATTGAATTTATTTTCTGTTAACCATGGCTCTTAACATGCGATTTAAAGACTGTGACCACCTCATTTACTAATTCAGATCAAAAGGAGAAAGTGTGTCCTCACAATTAACCTATACGAGAGCCATTCTGAACTCATTAAGCACAGTAACGACTGTAGAATTTGATTTTAACCTTTTGAACACTATGCCATTCACAAAGCGATGCTCTGCATGGGTTTGCATGTTTCTTCATTTCAGATCGTCGCCATACTTGCAATAAAATTTTTCGTTGTTTTCTCAAGTGAAAAGCAGCACTCGTGGTCTTTAGGATGCCACAATCAGGATGGCGGTTCAACGCTGGGTGCAAACTTTTCCCATGAGAGAAGCAAAGTTTAACTCACTTGTGGTTAAGAAATAACCACTCGTAGCACACCCATGTTGCCTGTATGAATGTTAGACACCGTTTTGGACTATCCTGTATCCGGCCTGCCCGCGCAGGGCGCACCTTCGTGATTGGTCGGTAGTGTCCACCAATCATTTGTAAAATTACATTAATTCTTTCATTAATCTTTTTAGGTCATTTTTAATAATTGTAATCGTTGCTGTATAGATGCCGGTGTGAGTAAAATCATCAGTATTGTCAGATTGGTCTCTTGATAATTTAAACATTAAATAGTAATACTGGGCGTTATGGATCTTGGTGTCGATTCTGATATTGTATTCCCTGTCGTGGAATCTCTCCAAACGCAACCATTTGTGTTCTGGCGTAAGCGGGAGCCTACGCATGGGGTGGCACTGAGCCGTGTTGGGCTAATGTTATGAATTGGTTTATATCTTAGTTCCTCTTCTGTGTTTGGTTTCCCACGGTTATTGCGATTATGCTGTTGTTCTCTCTCTCCGTTAGAGGCAGCAGCGGTGTGTATCGATAGTCGCACCTTGTACTAGCTTTGGTCTTGTGCTTATAGTTCCCGGCTGTGCTGTGTGCGTGCAGTCGGTCGGTTGGCGTGGAGCAGCGTGGAAACCTCCGCGGGGCGTTGTTTGGCCGGGCCCCCTGGCGGTTTCTACGCAGTGTCGGAGTGTGTGGAGCTGTTCAGATTGCTACGAGGTCCGTGGCTCACCGACTCTGGACACGAAAGTTGAGTTTGGATTTAATTTACCAGCAAGTCAAGACTGTTCACATTGTGCCGTTTGGTTCTCGTTGTTGGCTGTTGGGACATTCCCGTGGACAACAACGTGTGTGTTCGAGTTGGCGAAGGCTTAGCCACGGTCTGGTGGTGCCTATCTGTATTTCGTTATTTACAATCGAAGTGCACTGGTGGAATTTTCTGACTTGTGGCCGCTAACGTTCCGGTTATCTGGCCTGGCAGTGGACGTAAATTCAGGCAGTGTCCTTTCCTCACCGTGTTGTCGCTGTCCAGCACAGTGTGTAGTTTGACAGCTTAATGTATGCTTGGTTGTGGGCGTCCATGCCTTTTTACGTTTTGCATTGAACTCCCGGTTGTGTGCTGGTCGAGTGGAGCACAGGTTACCTTGCCGGTCTGTTGACTGTCTGTCGGTTGGGCCGACTGCCTGTCTCACATAAGTGATCATTAGTATTTCAAGTGCTGGCCAACTCCCGGAACTTCTGAGCGCCGTTAGGTGCACTGCCTTTTCTTATTTTCTGTTGTGTGTATTTGTATGGCTTATAGCCGATGGTTTTGAATTAAAGTTGAATTGTTTTTAGTGTTGTTTTAAGTTATGGGCCTTCAGCTGCTTCAAAATTAAAATTCCTTGCGTGTCAATTGTTAGATTGTTTGGGCCTTCAGCCTGATTAATATGTTGTTTAAAGATAAAGCCTTGGCCTGCTGCTACTAAAAATTATTTTAGTTGTGTTTTAAGTCATGGATTTTCAGCTGTTTTAAAGTTCCTTGCTTGTCAAGTGTTAAATTGTTTGCTGCCTTCAGCCTAATTTAAGATAAAGCTTTGTTGTTTAAATTTATTTTACCTTGAGTTTTAAGTCATGGGGCCTTCAGCCGTTTTTAAAATTAAGGATCTTTGTCTTTCGAGCATTAGACTGTTTGGGGCTTTCAGCCTAATTGAAGATAAGGCCTTCCGCATGGTGTCTTTTTTTTGTTTAATTTTACTTTGAGTCTTAAATCATGGGCCTTCAGCCGTCTACTTAACGTGAGGCCTTCTGCCTTCTAAATATTCCCTTTGGCGTCTGAATTTCATGTTAATGGTTTGTAGCGTTTTTTTAAAATTAAAGTGGTTGTGCCCTTAAATCATAAGATAGTGTGGCGTATTCAGCCGATAACTAAGTTCAAGAATTTGTACTGTAATGTTTGGTCAAATAAATAAAATTATATGTCTTCGAGTGTAACTGACAGCCGGTCATTTTGGCCCCTTTCCACAGTTCCAACTACCTGCCCTGTCATGCCGGTTTAGCAGGGCGTATCAGGTACTTCCATATTCCGGTTGCTGATAGTCCCTGTTCAGCGGTGTGGAATGACACAGAATGTTGCAGGTAGTTTATATCTGTTCTCGTTTGGTAGATGTAGATCCAAAGGGGTTATGATGTGCTTGATGCACAATTCGCACATCCTCCCTTTTCGTGGTCAGATATTCTCAACCATAAAATTGCAGACTATGTCTGCCTTCACGTTCTTATGCAGTGCAACATCGCCCAAGATCAAAACCCTACAAATCTGGATATTGCACGCTTCGATCAACTGGACAAGTGGAGACATAGAATGATGCTTCTTTCAATGTCCGTCAGGTATTGATAATATTATTTCACACAAGTACACGGCATCTCTGTATCTTCACCACCTGACTCGTTTCACGCTCCTTTCATACCCTACCAGACTTGGTAGTAACACTAAACACGAACATCGTTAATGCACTCTGGAGCCTCTCTGCTTAACACACAATCGCATTCCGTATTATTTACATACTCGACGATGGTGTGTACTCACAGCTACACTGAGGATCATGTCCCTTTGGTGCTCCTTTTTTATTTTTTTCAGGCTGTGTTCAACTATCTGCTGGTCCAGAGGTTGTATCACAAACACCGTAACTAATGAGCTATGCTGATCGCCAATGACAGGAGTTACAGCAAAGACAAACCTCGCTGGACGGTTGGCCAATTTCGGTCTATGGGGTGACAGCCTCCTGAACTGTCATGCGAAGGAGCCACACCACGTATTGTACGTCATTTGATATGGGGCTCCATTGAGCCCCTTCCTCCCTTTCAGAGCGCTTAGCTGAGCTTCTGCTACGTTTTGGAACATCACTTTGTCACATGTGACAGTGTAGTCAGGCTTCGGTTTTCCGTACAGCTGATCTCCGTGCTTCGTGTGATTTCGTGGTTTAGGAATAATCCTTACCTAGTGGACATATTTGTGATTTCTGTGTAGGGGAAAGTGCTGTAACTTCGAACACTTTCCAGACTTTCGCTTCTACTCAGCCCTGTAATTGAAGTTTAATGTATTTTTTTATTCCATTTTGAAATGACAGCATTCACTTTATGTGTGCCGCAGTCTGATCCTGGGTTTTCCAAATGTGAAAATCTATTCCAAGGTACGACTTGGACATGTACCTAGGAACAAATATTCTGTTCAAATTTAAAAGTGTTCCAACGGGAAAATTTTGTCAGTACTGAATTTAACAGTTGTTTGTTACATTATTACTCTGATACATACCAATAATCAGTAAGTGACGTCAAATTAAGAACAAGTGTCATCAAAAACCAGTTACAAGTTAAAAACATTTTGAAATAGCAGCTGCTGGCAGCTGACACATATTTCCATTTCCCAGACAGCGAACAATGTTAAGAAGTTGAAGGAACTCAGTTCATTTGCAAATATAACGTGTTCCATAGTAAAAAGACCCTCCATTTCAAGCCACAAGGTGGTGAATGACTTGGAGCATGCCTTAAACGTCTACACGTCACGTAACTAGTTTTAAAAATACACAGAATTTTACTCAACAAAAAACTCTGTAACTGAAGAATTAATAATATCCTCAAGATAGTTTTAATAAATCAGGCAGCACTTACATATAAAGGATTCATAATATTTATAAACGCTGCACAAAACATGTCATGTCTCACAACACCAAAAGCAGTAGAAAGTGGGAAAACTCCCTTCGGCGGTCTTTACTGCGCATTCTTTTACGTGGTTCTAAAAACGGTCAGTGTACTGAAACTGCAATCAAACACCTCCATGTACAACATCTTCCCCTACCAATCTAACTTAAATGAATTATGCAGGTCGTAGCGCAAGATGAGAATGTCGATGGTTGTGATGACTGGTTTTATGTACTAGGTTTTTTGTTCCGCGTCACCTATGCTCAGGAATCACGCTTAAGACACAATTGGCATACACTGCGTGGACCTTCTTCCATTTTTCGTTGAGGAAGAAGATGTCGCGATCTGGCTGTTGAACAAACCCTCGGGATCTTCCAGAAAACGATCTTATTTTAGTATGTGTGCCTGCTACGCCAGTTCTGGCAGCAACATTGTGTTTGTAGTCCGTATGCTTAGTCATGGCAGGACAAGGAATGCTCTGATCTTGAATTCATCTTTCATTCTATTCTGTTTACCGATCTCCCTTGTATCCTCAACAAAAGGTAGACGCTGGGTAGGGCAAGTTCCCGGAAAATCGTCGACCTAGAAAGGTCTCTGATTGTAGGATTTCCCTTCAGGTGATAATTTAGTTAATCGGCAGCTGTGTGGACATTAGAACAGCGTGATCGTTCTCCTTGGGTCTTCGTCCGTTTCTAGTTCTGGCACTGTTCTCATTGAAGTTAATACCACTACTTATGCCAGCTATAGCACCCACATTCTAAATTGTCGGAAAAAGTGCGGTACCCTCAAGATCTGTGTTCAGTGGTATATGTGCATTCTGCGGCGTTGTAGTGTTAGTGATTCATTCATCACGGTCGACGGCGATTAGATGGCGCTGAAGAGGTCCTTCTGTGCGTCCTCTGCTATGACTCTACAGGCAGTAAGTGTGCTGAGTTTAGAGCTGAGAAGTGTTTGCAACATTCATTCTAGGGCACAATCATACCCCGCAGACGAGTATATATTCATTTTGAACAACTTCATCATCTTGAACGTGTTCGCGTTGTGGACCTGTGGGAATCCAGGTGACGTATTGACTGGATTCTGCAAATGTCGGGCAACATGTGGTGTGTCGCTTCTTTCAGCAGTGGTCTGTGGAACATTCCCACATTATAGACAAGGTTCTGGACGTCCACGCAGTACACATGCTCCTCAAGTTCGACGCATCGAGCGAGCATCGGTGACCGACCGAAAATCATCCAGGTAAGAAATCGGGGCACAGGCTGCACCTGCTGTGTCGCCGGCCGCGGTGGCCGTGCGGTTCTGCCGCTGCAGTCCGGAACCGCGGGACTGCTACGGTCGCAGGCTCGAATCCTGCCTCGGGCATGGGTGTGTGTGATGTCCTTAGTTAGGTTTAAGTAGTTCTAAGTTCTAGGGGACTTATGACCTAAGATGTTGAGTCCCATAGTGCTCAGAGCCGTTTGAACCATTTTTTTGAACCTTCTGTGTCACCAAGGACCACTGGGAAATGCCTGCTTGCAGCAGGACTAGCATCACATATGTTTCTGGCCAAAATTCCACACCGCCGAGCAACACATCTCTACCGTCGTGGAAGGGTTGATTGGAGAGCGGAATGGTGCTCTGTGATGGGGGCAGGTTCTGTCTGTATGCGAATGATGGACGTACATGCGTATGACGAAACCTGACGAGCTGCTTATTCCAGGATGCATTCGCTCACAACTCACTGGTACCATCCAAGGCTTAATGGTGTGGGGGGCTGGCCAACAGTTACATCTCGCTGTCACAACTGGTGTTTCTGCAGCGTAAAGTAACCAGTGCTGCATTGCACAGGCTGTTATCCCCTGCCTCTGCCATTTATTCGATAGGGAGGTGATGGGCTTTTTCCGCAGGACAATGCGCGTCCATGTATGGCTCTTGTGACGCAAGGTGCTCCTCGTGGTGTATAACTGTCAGGCCAGCAAGGTCAACAGATCCCTTGTCTATTGAACTGCTATTGGACATATTGAAGTGAGAACTTTCTCGTTTCCCATAAGCTGCAAGAACAATTGCCGAACTACAACAAAAGGTGCAAGATGCCTGGGACAGCCGGCCGCTGTGGCCGAGCGGGTCTAGGCGCTTCAGTCCGGAGCCGTGCTGCTGCTACGGTCGCAGGTTCGAATCCTGTCCCGGGCATGGATATGTGTGATTTTCGTAGGTTAGTTAGGTTTAAGTAGCCCCAAGTCAAGGGGACTGATGACCTCAGATGTTAAGTCGCATAGCGCTTAGAGCCATTTGAGCCATGACTGGGACAATCTACCGCAGGATGCCATTCGGCACCTTTATGAATCCATTCGAGAATATTTGTCTTCGTTTCCACCAGAGGCGGGTACACTGATTGCTGATCGACTTTGTGGGCACCCTTTACTATGAAATGTGTGTCTCCTACAACAATTAACTACCTGCCACGGCACTTGTCAGTAGAATGACGTTTTGAATTCTGATTTCGGCAGTGTAGCAACACTTAAACACTGCCTCTTCTCCACCGATGTCTACTTCGACTCTCCCCGTTACTTTCCTCACACTAAGCAGCCAATTCAGATAGTACTCAGACAGGGCAATTAGTGGAAAATTTTGTATATGTTTTCTTTGGCTAGGTTTCTATATGTTTTCGAGGGTGTAGAATCTGCATTTTCAAAGTCACTCCAAAATTTCGGCTTGGGAAAAAAATTATTTTGTTTCCCGTTTGTAACTAGTGAACGACACAATTTTCGGCAACTTTGACTATTATGGAAATAAAAAGAGTAAAATTGCCACAAAATAGGTCTGTTTGACTTTTTTCTTCAGACCAAACGTATGGCGTGTGGCGCATGTTGAAGTTAGCGCGATTTCAAAGCTGAGGTGGAACATCTCAGGATGTTGTGTTGCTTGTTCAATTGCCTGTGGTTGGTTCCTAATCAATTCAGCAGCGTTCGTGATGCGACGAAGCAGTTCATCTCGTCTATTTACCTTTACTTAGTGCACCTCTGTTTTCATCCAACCCCATAAACAGAAATCTAAAGGTGTAAGGTCAGGTGGTCTTGGAGTCCAGTTAATAGCACCGCCACGACCAATCCAGCGTTTAGGGTAGATGCGGTTGAGATGGTTCAAATGGCTCCAAGCACCACGCACCACAGGACTTAACATGGTTCAAATGGCTCTGAGCACTATGGGACTTAACTTCTAAGGTCATCAGTCCCCTAGAACTTAGAACTACTTAAACCTAACTAACCTAAGGACATCACACACATCCATGCCCGAGGCAGGATTCGAACCTGCGACCGTAGCGGTCGCGCGGTTCCAGACTGAAGCGCCTAGAACCGCTCGATCACACCGGCCGGCCTAGAGGAACGTCTTCCAATAGTTCCACAAATGAATTTTCCATAAAATGCAGGTACCTCTCTCCCGTCAATTGCTGATTGATAATAAATAGACCTACCAAAGGTTACTGGTCATGCTGCACAAACATTTATGGTAAAACGAACTTGGAAATCGCTGTCCGCTGAAGCGTGTGTATTCTCCTGCGACCATTGATGATTATTTCGTGTGTTGTTTATTCCATGTCGTGAAAACTGGGCTTCGTTAGTGAATAGTGTATATGAAAGCAAATGACAATTCTCAATTACCCAATGACAGAACTGAAGTCGTTGGGCATGGTCGCCAACGTGGATGGATGTTTTGGACACGCTGTGTGAGAAATGGATACAGGCTTTCCGTACACGTGTCTGTGGGACATTCATACGCAGGGACATTGTTCGTATGTTCGTACTGGGACTTCGCTCAACAATTGAGATAATTTCTTCCTGTTCTTGCAAAGTTTGTTGACGTGCACGCTCGGACGAAAACTGTCTGCTTGGAAGTGAACCTGTTGCACGCAAAGTGATAAACACTTTGGTAAACACCTCGCGATCACGTAATTGTCGAGTCGGAAAGCGCCTGTGGTGTTCTTCTCTTTTAGGGTAGCACTATTGTCGCAGAAACCATAAACATACACCATATCTGCGTATTCCTCATTACTGTATAGACGTGTGGCATTGGTTTTTTTTTTTTTTTTTTTTGAAATTTGAGGTAAGATCTTATGGGACCAAACTGCTAAGGTCCTCGGTCCCTATGCTTACTTAAGCTAACTGAAACTCACTTATGCCAAGGACAACACACACACCCATGCTCGAACCTCCGACGGAGGAGGCCGCGCGGACCGTGGCAAGTCGCCCCAGACCGTGCGGCTACGCCGCGCGTCTGGCATTGCTACTAGCTCTTGTACGAACACAATTAACATCGTACACTACATAGCTAACCGATCCGTCGCCAGTACACTACACTATGCGGCTTACACGGCACAACTGCGCATACAATGGGTGATTGTTCTACGTACCTCGTACGTCACATGACCATAATACGCGGTAAGCGGCATAGCGTAAACATGGAATGTACCCGTGCATTGTTTGCAAGAAAATCACGTTACGGCGCAGTTTCATTGCGTATATGTTCACTTTGTGCGCACCAGTTTTGCAGAATGAAAGTTCCTTTCAGTACCCACGCCTCCCTAAAGAAGCATTTGCGGACCTATGTTCATATAATATTTTTTGTTCATAATTACTTATACTGTCAGTGTTTAAAATATTAACCTTTCTTCCCGAAACACCCTGTATAATCCCATTTTGCAGACGAATCGAGAGTAGTGGAGCACAAAGCTCGAATAAGATGAAACTTCTTTGAAATTTCTTTAAATTTATTTTATGATAAGGGGCGATCAAAAAGTTTCCGATCGAAGGCCGTTAAGTGTGTTAGGGGAGTGTTATGGGACCATTGCTTTTCACAATATATATAAATGACCTAGTAGATAGTGTCGGAAGTTCCATGCGGCTTTTCGCGGATGATGCTGTAGTATACAGAGAAGTTGCAGCATTAGAAAATAGCAGCGAAATGCAGGAAGATCTGCAGCGGATAGGTACCTGGTGCAGGGAGTGGTAACTGACCGTTAACATAGACAAATGTAATCTATTGCGAATACATAGAACGAAGAATCCTTTATTGCATGATTATATGATAGCGGAACAAACACTGGTAGCAGTTACTTCTGTAAAATATCTGGGAGTATGCGTATGGAACGATTTGAAGTGGAATGATCATATAAAATTAATTGTTAGTAAGGCAGGTGCCAGGTTGAGATTCATTAGGAGAGTCCTTAGAAAATGTAGTCCATCAACAAAGGAGGCGGCTTACAAAACAACCATTCGAGCTATACTTGAGTATTGCTCATCAGTGTGGGATCCGTACCAGTTCGGGTTGACTGAAGAGACAGAGAAGATCCAAAGAAGAGCGGCGCGTTTCGCCACAAGGTTATTTGGTAAGCGTGATGGCGTTACGGAAACGTTTAGCAAACTCAAGTAGCAGACTCTGCAATAGAGGCGCTCTGCATCGCGGTGCAGCTTGCTGTCCAAGTTTCGAGAGGGTGCGCTTCTGGATGAGGTATCGAATATATTGCTTCCCCCTACTTATACCTCCCGAGGAGATCACGAACGTAAAACTAGAGAGGTTCGAGCGCGCACGGAGGCTTTCCGGCAGTCGTTCTTCCCGCGAACCATACGCGGCTGGAACAGGAAAGTGAGGTAATGACGCCACACACCGCTGGGTGGCTTGCTGAGTATAAATGTAGATGTAGATGTAGAAGTCCAGAATGATATGCCAGTCAGGCAAAATTGCCGTGAGCATAGAGACAATCATCTCGACGGCGCTCCAGGTTGAAGGTAGTCGGTGTCCTGCTGCGTGAAGAAGTTCGTATCTGCCTGCTGCACATCTTCGTCACGGCAGAAGTCGTTAACCCTTAAAGCGTTCTTTAAGGAGCCGTAGACGTGATAATCGCACGGAGAGAGATTAGGACCATAGGGCAGATGCTCGAGTGTGTCTCACGTGAGTTACATTTGGGATGTGGGGACGTGCGTTACCATGAAGTAGCAGCTCCCTTTGGCGCACCATTCGATAGCAATGGTTTTCGTGAGAAGTGCTGCCCCATACACATTCTCCATTCTCCGATGGATGTCTACCGGTGTTTGTCCTTCGGCAGCCAAGAAAAGAATAACTGCACGTTGGTCTTGTTTGGGTGCATTGGTAATAACGCCACCATAGTTCACGTTTGCGCATTTACGCACGTGCATCGGAAAGACACGAATACCACACTAATCCCTTGACTGCATGTCGATACTTATATCCCCGCATCGGAGTCGCGCTACGTTGCATATTCGGTGAAGTGACGCCCTGAAACTGAAACTTTTTCATCAGCCCTTGTTGTGCCTGTGATATTCAGTTCGAAGACTGGTTTGATGCAGCTCTCCATGCTACTCTATCCTGTGCGAGCCTCTTCATCCGAGAATAAGTACTGCAGCCTACACCTTACTGAATCTGCTTGCTGTATTCGTCTCTTTTGGTCTCTCCCTCTCTCTCCGATTCCCCCCCCCCCCTTTCCCTCCAGTACTAAATTGGTGATCCCCTGATGTCTCAGGAAGTGTCCTCTAAACTGAGCCCTTCTTTTGGTCAAGCTGTGCCACAAACTCCTTGTCTCTCCCACCATAGTTCACGTTTGCGCATTTACGCACGTGCATCGGAAAGACACGAATACCACACTAATCCCTTGACTGCATGTCGATACTTATATCCCCGCATCGGAGTCGCGCTACGTTGCATATTCGGTGAAGTGACGCCCTGAAACTGAAACTTTTTCATCAGCCCTTGTTGTGCCTGTGATATTCAGTTCGAAGACTGGTTTGATGCAGCTCTCCATGCTACTCTATCCTGTGCGAGCCTCTTCATCCGAGAATAAGTACTGCAGCCTACACCTTACTGAATCTGCTTGCTGTATTCGTCTCTTTTGGTCTCTCCCTCTCTCTCCGATTCCCCCCCCCCCCCCTTTCCCTCCAGTACTAAATTGGTGATCCCCTGATGTCTCAGGAAGTGTCCTCTAAACTGAGCCCTTCTTTTGGTCAAGCTGTGCCACAAACTCCTTGTCTCTCCTATTCCATTCGGCCCATCTAATCTTCAAGGTTCTTCTGTAACACCACATTTCGAAAGCTTTTATTCTCTTTTTTTCTAAACTGTTTGTCGTCCAGTTTCACTTCAATACACGGCTACACTCCAAATACATTCAGAAAAGACTGTCTATAACTTAAATCCATGTTCGATGATAATAAATTTCTCTTCTTCATAAATGTTTTTCTTGCCATTGACATTCTACATTTGATATCCTTCTGCCATCACCAATTATTTTACTGCCCAAATAGCAAAACTCATTTACTACTTTAACTGTGTCGCTTCCTAATGCAATTCCCTTAGCATCACCTGATGTAATTACATTATTCTTGTTTTGCTTTTTGTATGTCAATCTTACATCCTTCTTCCAAGGCACTGTCAATTCCATTCAGCTGCTCTTCCAAGTCATTTGCTGTCTGTCACGTAATTACAATACCTTCGCCGAACCTCAAGTTTTTTATATCTTCTCCCAGAACTTGAATTTCTCGTTCAGAGTTTTCTTTTGTTTCCTTTACTGCGGCTCATTGTACAGATTGAATAATATCGGGGCAGGATACAGACCTGTCTCACTCGCTGGTTCTGTACAAGCTTTTCTGTACAGGCTCTAAATAGCCTTCTGCTCCATGTATTTTACTCCAGCTACCTTCAGAAATTCAAAGAATGTGTTCCTGTTAATATTGCATTCGTGGGTTTGCCTTTCCTTAGCCTATCTTCTAAGAGAAGTCGCAGGATCAGTACTGTCTCGCGCGTTCCTACATTTCTCTGGAAGCCAAACCGATCTTCCACGAGCTCGGCTTCTACCAGATTCTTTCATTCTTCTTTCAACAATTCGTGTTAGTATTTTTGTAACCATGACTTATTAAACGGATAATTCGGTAATTTTCAGACCTATCAGCAGCTGCTTTCTCTGGAATTGGAACTACTACACTCGATGTATGTCGCCTGTCTCATACATGTTGCACACCAGATGGAAGAGTTTTGTCATGGCTGGCTCTCCCAAGGCTAGCAGTAGTTCTGACGGAATATTATATACTCCAGATGTCTGGTAGCGTTATCGTATCTCCCATCTCACCTTCGTTTACGTCGTCTTCTCTTTCTATAATATTGGCTTCATCTCACTTGTATAGACCCTCTATATACTCCTTCCGCCTTTCTGCTTCCCCTTCTTTGCTTAGGACTGGTTTCCCATCTGCACCCTTTATATTGATACAGCTGCTTCTCTATTCCCCAACGGCCTCTTTAATTTTCCTGTAGGTGGTATCTATCTTTCCTCTACTGAAATATGCTTCTAATCCTTATATTTGTCCTCTATCCATTCCTACTTAGCCATTTTACACTTACTGCCAATCTCTCTCTTTAAACGTTTGAACTCTCTTTCGCCTGCTTTATTTGATGTAAATTTTCGCCTTCATCAATTAAGTCCAGTATTGTGTTATCCAATGATTTCTGCTAGGCCTTGTCTTTTTCCCTATTTCACGTAATATACTATTATAATAATTTTTATTACCATATACCAAAGTCAACAATACTATGACTCATTTACATCAGTTATATGAACACCTTCTAATCGTACCAATTGTAGGAGTGTTGAAAGCTTTCATTTTGCCGTTTGAACGAACATCATAGCATATTCAGGAATGAGGATGGAAGGTACCTCTTACGTGAGGATGACATTTTTACCAGTTTTAATAAATTACTGTCTCTTACTGATGTATTCACGATTCTTAGGAAGTGCTGTAGTCCGTAGCTGGCTATGAGTCGGAGAGCATTTCCCACGCTGGCTGGCTAGGTGACGAAGCGACCATATGTCGCGCGTAATGGGATAGGGCTCGGCGCTGGACCGTAGCAACAAGCGTCAGCCTGGGAAATATACATGTTGGGAAGTACCGCCATCTTGGCGCCAAAGTCACCGATTTTGTTTATTTATATTTAATAATTAAAGTCATTTATGACAACTTGAATACTAGGAGGAGCCTGTGGATGTTTAAAACTATTTATCATAATTTTTCCTCGTTAAAATTCACACCCGTTCATTAACAAATGCATATCTTAATAACTACGAACCTCATCGGAAATCCACGAACTATGACGAAACTAGTAAGAGATACGGACTGCGCGCCAAAGTCGACAGTCGGCGTTAAGAGCTCCTCCTGTCTTGTTCGATGGTAGCCATGCTCTCGGTTACGAGAGTTTGTGACATGAGTGTTTCATTATTGATCTAATAGGAATAAAAGTGATATTACGGCATTATGAATGTTAATTTCGAGTAAATAGATACCCCAAAGTTAACCGACAGCAATTTCAGATAATTAGCTTCCACTGACAGAGACATCCAATGCGCCAATGAAGAATCTGCACGGGACGACGAGAGCTGCACCGCGCACGGGTAGGAGGAAATCCGACGACACGAGCCATCAATGCGGATCAAGGAAGGTCCGACTTACACTCGCAAATTCCAGGTGGAAATGCTGACCAGTTATACTGTACGTCACATATACCACCCTCTACGGACTAGCGGCTAAGCTGAGTAATAACAGAAGCGAGGGGATCTTGCAAGGAGTTAGAGTTTGGTGATGGTGAACGAAATTACGCCACACGGTTGGTTTTACGAAGACAGTCCCGCAGATCTATTCTGTGGGGAATTTATCCTCTTCATTTTCAGGAACAATTTACTTCACCGAGAAACGTAATATGTCTACAACACTTTCCACTACGGATCACCATCTGACTGGACTAATGGTCCTCCGTCCTTCTTCAGCGCCATCGTTCACCGTCAACGTTGGTGTAACTTTTGTGTCGTCACCAGCAGGAAAACCCACCACTGGAAGCGGATGAAAGCTGATACGCTACAAAAGCTCTCCATGTTCTTCTATTCTCTCTGATAGCATACCGATGGTGACGATTTAAACTACTTGCCGATTCTAGCTGTTAAGCTGTACGGCCTGCTCCTTCTGTGGCCTCAGTGGAGCTAGTGTGGTGCTCAGATTACTACATCGTATTATGTGTACTTATCCACCAGAAAAGTGTGCAACGCTCACCATTCTCCACAACAAGAAGAACTTTCGCTGTGTACAAAAATAATCACAACGGAGGGGGGATCGTCATGTTACAGATTGTAAAGTGATAACGGGTGTCCTTTTTTTGGTGAGAAGCCATAACCGGTTTTATCCATTTAATGTCGATCAGAAGTGTACCTGCGACATGTCTAGGTGGACGTGTAGGTCATATTTTTCTACATGCAGCCGAAATATCTTAATGATCATGTACTTCCTTATGCCGATGCAATAACTGGCGATATAATCCGAGGCAGTTCAACGCTTTAGGTGGCCGTCGCAGCCATAACTAGGACTGTTGATATTTTTAAAAATATCGGAAATCCAATGTCACTATTTACATATCATTATCAGCCCTTGGTATGTCGAGAAAAAGTATCGATGTATCGATATGTCGACATAAAAAGTCAACGTATCAGACTATATAAATATCGGCTGCACATTGTAAATGTTCTCCCCGTTTTAGAGCTGTATATTTAAGTATTGATTGTTAGATATTATGTACATCAACAAACTAGCAGTCTGCTCATCCGCCTTAGAGCAATAATGGGAAGGAAAACAATCCACATTCACACTTGGCGATAACCACTTTGCTAACATTGTTAACCGCATGTAAGCTTCCGTCGTTCGGTTTCGTCGCATATCGGATTTTTCCGGAACATTTCAAGTCGACTTCCCTGTTTCTTCACGTCTGCAAACACCAGCGACCTACCAGTTGCAATGTCAAACTTGCGTGGTGAAGTTAAACTTTGCAGGCGAGCGCCGATAACGTCAGCATTCCCGCCCCCCACACGTCTCTGCCCACCGAAAAGACCAGAGTTGTCATTTAGATTTTTGTTCATCATTTTCAGCAACTGCTTTTGTTATTCTATTCACGCCGCCAACCCCCACCACCACCCCAGTAGTGCAATCGGACTTCTCTGTGCCACCTTTACTTACCTCACACAGTCAAAGAGAAAGACTGAACACAATGAAAGCTCTAAAACTAGTAAGACTCCTTCACACAGTAAAAGTAAAATTTTGTTCTTATACAGTTTCAAAAGAACAATTTCAAATATTTTCCGAAAATTGCAAAAAAAAAAATATTGGCTCTCTGTATTACTGCTTCGATATCGATACATCGAAACGTTGGGGAAAAATATCGCCGAACATATAGATATTTTTAGAAAAATCTCCATATATCGATATTTTATCAACCGGCTTAGCCAGAGCCCCACAGAATGTCCATGGAATGCTGTCGGAAAACCTCTAGCTGCCCGCAGACAGCCCTTCCATTCTGGACAGAAGATTATAAAAGAGACCATTCACACCGGCAGTGATACCACTGTACGTCGTGATTTGCACTGTGTTGGTTCTATATCGAACCGTTGCGTAGAAATCGTACGTTTCAAACATGTTTCACAAATTAACATAGATTACTTGTCTGACAATGTTTTTTGTGGTTTATCTTCGCGTCTTCTCAGTCCCGGTTTCAAGAACGTTTCAAGCTTATAAATATCAGGAGCCAAATTAACAGCGACTGTGGCCCATTTTCTTAGAAAAAATGCAGTCCAATAATGCCAAAAGGGCCAAGAGCATACCGGATTGTGACTCTTTTTAGTATGTGAAGGACGTCCGTGAATAAGGTGTGGATGCTCAAAAGCCCAGTAACGCAGGTTTTGTTTATTGACGGTCCTGTTTGAATGAAAATGAACTTCGTTGCTCATCAATAAAATCACATTATCACTCAAAATCACTTGCACTCTGCAAGCAAAGTCTTCGCATACGTCACAATCAGTTGCTGTATATTAAGAAGTTTGTATGGAGGGAATTTCAATGTATAAAAAAATCGGCTAACAGCTTCACGATTGACTGCTACCTCACTAGCATGACGTCCAGCTGACCGTCCTGGGCTTCTGACTATCGCTTCGCTTACCACCGCTAACATTTCCTGGATCTTTACACTGCGTACCAGACCTGTACACGTTTTATGTATTATGTTTCCAGTTGATTTGTAGTGTTCCAGCCGTCTCAAGATTGTGTTACAATTCCGAACTATTCCACGTCGACCGAGATTGAATTGTAACGAAACATTTGCTACATAGCCGTTACGGACTCACCTCTTCTAATGAAACTGTCATAGACGAACATACGATGATCGAAGTCCCAATGCCCCACTGTAGCTGACATTGTGTCTTGTCTAGAGAAGATCAATCCGCTACCACTATGTGCTCCCACCACCGCGCTCTTAGTACTGCGCCGTTCCAAACCGCCCGTCTTCCGTGTCACGCCATATTTTTTGATTTCAGCGTTGATACTGCACCCTACTTCATAGAGCTACTGCCTTGTACGCTCGCTCACACCTAGGTCTGCCACTATCCGCGCAATTCTTCCCTTCCATCACCACTTCAAAGACAATTTTCAGTAACGATTCAAATAATAATTTTTTACCTAATCTTTTCAATGTTTACGCTCTTAATTAGGCATTTATTCCCAATGACTCATTGCAGAACCTCTTCATTCTTCATTACATCAATCCATTTGGCCTTCAACAGTCTCCTCAACACCACACTTCATATGCTTCTAATTGTTTTACTTATGTGTTCCCCATTGTCGTTTGACAATCAATACACAGCTGTGCTCCAGCTGTGCAAACTATTTTCCAGATATAAACCAAAACTACAGAAATAATTAAAATGCTATGGAACTCATAGTAAATTACCAAAATTTCTAGACAGATAGACTATTAAAATTCACTCTTCTTAAGTAACTGACGATTTTGTTGACAGGAAGCGCAAATCGCCAAGGAATTAAAATAAAAAAATAGAAGTAGATTGTATAGACGTACAGAATTTTTTCCAAAATCTTATTTTTGTCAAGTTCTTATCTGAACGAAAAGAAGAGGGACAGGATTAAATGAAAGCTTGCTATAGATGGGCTACTTTAAGCGAGATTTCTTGAAGATGTTGAGAATTACGTCTGTTATTACATCAGGAGTCTACTGGGGTAACGTAATTTTATGACTGGAATTTTTAAACGTTGACTTAAAGTGTTCCACCCATTGCATGGACGTATTCCACCTTATATTATTGTTTCTTACTGTACATATAAACAGCCACAGGTGACGTATATATTTATTTAATACGTTTAGCCCATCAGCCGCAAGAATTGTGCCATTCAGCACCTCCGTCGAGACCGCTTTGTCTTATGGACGCTACTGAACTGTACTCTTAACCTCTAAGGTGTTGCCCCAGCGTAATGAATATCTGAGGACTCTCGCCTCTCATGTCCGAAAGTAGATCAATAAATCAAATAATAAGCGACCTGAGGCGGTTTATGTGGACATGTATCCCAAATTGTCACTGAGTTCCCTGTAGGTGATACTTTCGTTTGCTTATCTTGTTCTGTTTCTTTAAAAACCACCTCATTGCGAATATGTTTCTAACAAACACTCTTCGCCTTTGCCAGCAACCTTGTTTCTCCATTGTCGTGCATACTGATCAAGCAGAACATTATTACCACCGACCTATTACCGACATAACCCCGCCCAGGCGATAGCAGCGACACCTGGTGAGGAGTGATTGCTAGTCAGAAACACGCACGGTGAATGTAGTATCAGTGAGCGTGCTGTCCGTGTGTAGAATGTGGAAGGCGTGCGACCAATCTGAGTTTGACGGAGGGCAGGTTATGATGACCTGGAGGCTCGGTGCAAGCATTTCGGAAACGGCACGGCTTATTCGATGAGTGCCGTGAAGAGCGTCTTCAACACGTGGCGAAACCAAGATAATCTACTTCCAGACTTCGTGGAGTTGTGTGGCCAGCCCTCATTACAGATGTCGGGTGTCGCAGGGTAGGCACCCTGGTAAAACGGCACAGGCGGCCAACTGTGGCAGAACTAACATCAGAGTTTAACGGTGGGCAGGGTACAAGTGTGTCTGAACACACAGTGCACCGAACCGCGATCGCTCCTAACAATGGGCCTCTGCAGCCGACGATCCGTGCTTGTGCCACTGTTAAAACTACGAAATCGGCAACTACGTCTGAAATCCCTTACGCATCGGCACAAGATGTTGGCGCAGTGACAGAGCCTAGCATGGTCTGCCGAATCCTGATACCTTTCTCATCATGCCGATGTGATGGCGCGAATGCGTCGTATTCTAGGGAAACAGCTCCTTGACACCTGTACAGCGGGAAGGAGACAAACTGGCTGCGCCTCGGGCATGGATGTGTGTGATGTCCTTAGGTTAGTTAGGTTTAAGTAGTTCTAAGTTCTAGGGAACTGATGACCTTAGAAGTTTAGTCCCATAGTGCTCAGAGCCATTTGAACCATTTGAACCAAACTGGCGGCGGCTCCAATGTGCACAGGGGAACATTCATATGGATATACGTGCAAATCACCATGACGCCCACGAAGTGTCGTACACTGTTGCAGACCACGTACACAACTTCATGATGATCAAGTTTATCGACGGCAGTGGTATTTTTCAACAGGATAATGCTCAATGTCATAAGGCAAGGAGTGTGATGGAGCTGTTCGAGGAACATAGTAGCGAGTTCCCATTGATGTGCTGCCTCACCAAATCGTCAAATCTGAGACCGATGGAACACATCTGCGATGTGACTGAAAGTTGCGTCAGACCTCATCTCCCATTTCCCCCTCCCCGGTATATACGGGAATTAGGTGCCTCCAGCGATCTACCAAGGCCTTATTGCTTCCATATTCATGCCACGACGCATCGCCGCTGTTATCTGTGCCAACGGTGGACATACCGGCTGTTAGGTAGGGGTCATAATCTTTTGACTGATCAATATATAGAACTATTTTAAGCTCATACGTGTGGCCACACAAGACGTTTATCTGTTTATTTTAAACGCATTCGTACTTCAGCTTGTTATCGATACAAGTGCAAAATGTATTCTCGCAATATGCGGGTAATGTAATACACTGGACTCTTGCTAAACCGACCATTCCTTGCACGTGTGGGTGCCGGATTAGCGGAACTGCCGGATTGTTGAGAGTGTCTAAAATTTAGTATAAACGCATAGTGATTGTACTTTACCAAATCAAAAGATACAGTCATTTTTAAAGAAAAGTTAGTCCTTGAGTGTGTACATGCATATTAATATCACTCGACATTCACTCTGAAACATGTCACAAAGTTTTACTTGTCTCCACGACGTTACGCGACGGCAGTATGGTTTATCACACAACGGCGTTTCAAGCATGTCATAGGTCCTGCCATGTTTCTGATTTTTGCCTAATGTACTCCAGGAAAACGGCTCCAGCTTCAGCACCAGCAGTTTTACATATCCTCATGTTCTCTCGACCTATGTCCACTTCTTTATCAGTTTCATCGTAACTTTCCTGCAAGCTTATGATTACCTCTTTTCTGCTGAACTTTGGTCATAAATACCTGCTCGTCCAACACTATTGCCAGCAAAAATGGTTTTCTGCGAAGAACCTCAGTTCAGTTTATATCTAATTTCGAGTTTCTGGTTGAGGTCCAACATAACATGTTTCCATTTAGAAGTTATGATTACAATCTGTAAGGAAAGCCACAATTTCAGAGTGTACGGGAATGTTGGATATTAACTAACAACATTGTTGCAGACGAAATTTCATTATTGTAGGTGTCATTTCAGATTGAACGACTATAGGCTTGAAGTGTGCCGGATTGCTGAGAGGCCGGACAACTGAGGGTCGTATTAGCGAGAGTTTGGTGTAGCTCTGTAGCTTTTCTATGAGCACTGATACGATTTATTTTTTAACAACATAACCTCCCATCAGGCGTGATTGCTATGCTGATGATGGAACTATACCTCCGAAATACACACAGAAAACAAAAACATTAAAAACATTGAAATACAATAGTCGACAGAACTTTATTTACAAATGTATATCACATTTATTCCCCTATTGAAAATAGTTTTATGTGTAGTTCAGTAAAGAACTTTGTTGAAGTATAATATTTGTATCAGTAAACAGACTTAACGTAAGAATACGATTCGTAATTTTTGTTCTGGTATTAGTTTGATTTACTTTATTTATTTAATTTTTAAGACTTCAGTCGTACACTGTTCCCATTTGTACCTGTGAATCCGTAAATATCAACCGTTGAAGGAATTTTCCGATTTCTAAATTTTACCTCGTCGAAATTGTTATCACAACTGGAAGATCAGCTTCAGTCGTAGGCAAAAGAATCTCATTGTACACTTAATTACTTTTTCCAAATATTAAGATCGCACAACTTGTACGTTTTATTGGCAGAACACTTAGAAGATGTAACAAATCTATGCAAGAAAGTGCCTACACAACACATGCAAGTCGTCTTCTGAAGTATAGCTGCGCGGTATGGGGTCCATACAAGATAGTAATGACGAAAGACATCGAAGAAGTTCAAAGAAGGGTCCCTAATATAGCATCAACGTGAAATAGAGGTGAAAGTATCACAGTTATGATCCACAACTTGAGGTGGCAATCGTTACACAAAGGTGTTTTTGGATGCGGCGAAATATTTTCACGAAGCTTCAAACACCAACTTTCTCCTCCAAATGTGGAAATATCTTATTGAATCCCACGTACACGGGAAGTAATGACCATCGCAATAATATAAGAAACATCACAAATCACACCGAAAGATTTAAGTATTTACTTTTCCCATGCTCTACGCGAGAATGGAACGGACGGGCAATTGTATGAAAGTAATTTTATGAACCTTCTGCCAAGTGTGAACTGCAGAATGCTCATGTAGATGCAGATCAAAGCGAGAGTAGCACAGAAATTCTAGGGGCTTAACGTTAGTGAATGGAAAACTGATCAAATGATTAATACTTGTTACTGGTGCAGGAATATGTACGCACAACGACTGGAAAATGTAAGATGTTTGGTTAATATATATTTACTTGCCGTGAATTGTCCTCTCTTTATCTCGGGAATGAACTTCTTGTACGTTCTCTCCCAGCACTGGTGGTGTCTGTCAGCGGCGTACCACAGACGATATTCCTGTTGGCCGCTGGCTTCGCCCTCGAGCGTTACAGTTCCGAAGTACGCCTTGGGCTCCTTGGACCAGCCTCCGTCCTCCGCGTGGCACGTTGTCCAGATACTGGAGTTAAGGGCGCCTGGGAGATGCTTCGATGAAAATCCTATTATGAGTTCGTCATGCTTGGTATTATTACTGGACAGTTCCCTCACGAATTCGTTTCGCTGTATACACGCTCGCACGCTGTTCACAATGTTCCCTGGCAGCCGGGGCTGTCGGCACCACCACCTTACGGATTCGAGCCTGGCCATCAACCTCAGGCATACTGCGTTTTCCTCCGGCGTTGCGCGCGTGCCGGTGGTGGACGATAGCAGCAACAGCAGCGCCACCGTCTGGATCGGACGCCATACCATTCCTGGAAATTGTACACAAAACCTGTTAAAAGGCAATGAAACTACCAGTGCGTGAAATCAGAGTATCCAGAGTTACGTCTCCGAAACTTAGGTTTATAGAGAAGCTTCAGTCAGTGACGTAACTAGGATACGACAGCCGGAAGGCGCAGCGGGAGCCGCTTCCTTGTGGGTGTGGTTTTGTGACATTCGAAAAGCATGAGGACCGATAGAAGACATAGGGAAGAGCGAGGACGGAAGGGGCCGTGAAGAAGAAGAAGAAAACGAAGAAGGAAAATGATTAGAGGGTACTGTAATGGGAAAAGAGCAGGGGCATATGGAAGAAAACCATGAGATTCTGATTGGGTTGTGTTAAACAACATTTCCGTGGGACCTACCTCCTCCTGTTACGGAGGTGATTGTATCTTGCTTCCGGCTGCTAGATAGAGTTGAAGATATAGGTAAGAGCGAGGACGGAAGGGGCCGTAAAGAGAAGAAGAAAACGAAGAAGGAAAATGACTAGAGGGTACTCTAATGGGAAAAGGGCAGGGGCATATGGAAGAAAACCATGAGATTATGATTGGGCTGTGTTAAGCAACATTTCCGTGGGACCTACCTCCTGTTACGGAGATGATTGTATCTTGCTTCCGGCTGCTAGATAGAGTTTTTAACAGGAACACAGAGCGTAACATTTTCAGTAAACTCATGTATAATTTTTTGATGCTGTTCTCTTTTAGAAAATCGAAATTTGCAAATGATTTTGTGAATAAGAATTTTTATGAAATTTGAAGTTTATAAGAATATATTTTATAAATACAGTATTACATAACGAAAAATAATGTATCAATGGTAGATCTGATTTACATCAATGATGTTACTAATGTTAGGTATGGAAAAGCAAGGGCACGGACCTCTGTAGTAGAATGAGGAGTGTGGTGGGAAGGGGGGGGGGGGGTGGAGTGGTATTTTAGAGGTATCAAAGAAAAACGTGGTAGACTCGTTGTGAAGTACTGCAGATAGAAGCTAACGAACAGCTAACACCCCGTCGAAGAGATGCTAATTTTGTGTGGCGAAACTGATGTAAAAGCCTCGACTGATGGATATAATTGTCTCTATGGAAAAGAAGAAGACACTTTAGGCTCCATAGCACATCACGAAAGCATCCGCTGATACAGTGAGTCGAAATACGTTTCCAAAAATGCGTTGTATTAGCAATAAATGTGCAATGAGGCTGCACAGACTTTGTAAACGTCGATGGTCAACTAAACACATCTTGTTATCGTCTTCTGTTAGAGTAACAATTAGTTATGTAAATGCATGCATCAGTATGTGTGTCTAATACTGTTGTGTTATTTCAAATACATGTAATTCATACTGCCCCCTCCCCCCCACATGTGTCTTTCGTTTTATTGTTTTAACCTACTTGTTGAGTGTTGGCAACTTGATGATGAGACCATTTTCTCTTGAAACACTTAGTTGATGTGTGATGACTAAGATTAAAGTGGCTGAACACTACGAAGTAATATTGACATAATTTGCGAATAATTATCAAAGGTCTAAGTTAATTCTTTTATCCTTCATCTGTGGGAAGCATACATACAATTCCAGTAATGGTAATGGAAAACCCAGTAATCGTCGCACCATGGACTCCCAGAAATTAATAATTCTAGTGACTGTCGAGGTTCAGGAAGACTTTCGAGGAGTGATGAAGATTGTTCAAACGTATTAATCTACTACGATCCAATTCCGTGTACTGGAGAACTGGCAGATGTGATCAACTGTGATAATTCTACCATCGTGCGACATTTGCAAGCAACGGGGAAGGTTCAAATATTGGGTGTATGGGTATTGCAAGCTCTAAGACAAAATCACAAAAAATCTGCGAGTGGCAATATGTGCACCTCTACTTGCTAAACATCAATTGAGCCGTGAACAACACTGCCCAGTCCCATCCTGTATCGTAACTGGTGACGAGAAATGGCGGTGTTATGCTAATATAATTAAAAGAAACGAATGGTTAAACCCAAACGAGGCACCAATTCCGCCTACAAAGACCCGCGCGCATCCACAGAAGATAACATCATGCATCTAGTGGAACAGCGACGGTGTGGTGTACTACGAACTGCTTCCATCACTACATATTTCAAGTGGCATTTACACAAAACACAACTGTTGGTCGAGCCTTTAAATAAAACTCAATTAATGAAAATATTAATTGGTCCAATATCCACCAACGAAAGTCTGAAAATGATAGGTGAAGACTGTGTTAGAACAGATGAGATTTTACAATGTCTAAAAACGATAACAAAGAAAAGAATGAGACAAGACCTAGCACTCAGTGCAAAAAAAGTTTAAAGAAATAAAACACAGATGCTAGAATACCCAAGTACCATACTGGATATAAAGATTTTGTTAAGGCTCAAGGAGGTCGTTCAAAGTTAAAGAAGTAAAACAGCAGATTGTTCCTAGGACACAATGGTTCGTGGAAAGTGACTCGTAAACCACACCAAAAGCACTAATCCTTAAGGATCCAAAAAAGGGTAAAATTCAAAGGTATATTTAAAACATTGAGCATATTACAAATGGAAAACCGATTGGTTGACAATACGAGGTGCATTCAAGTTCTAAGGCCTCCGATTTTTTTTCTCCGGACTGGAAAGAGATAGAAACATGCGCATTGTTTTAAAATGAGTCCGCGTTCATTGTCAATACGTCCCAGAGATGGCAGCACCGTACGGCAGATGGAATTTTACCGCCAGCGGCGAGAATGTGAACTGTTTTAAATACTTAAAATAGCGACGTTTTCCTTACTTGAACAGCGAGCAATCATTCGTTTTCTGAATTTGCGTGGTGTGAAACCAATTGAAATTCATCGACAGTTGAAGGAGACATGTGGTGATGGAGTTATGTACGTGTCAAAAGTGCGTTCGTGGGTGCGACAGTTTAATGAAGGCAGAACATCGTGTGACAACAAACCGAAACAACCTTGGGCTCGCACAAGCCGGTCTGACGACATGATCGAGAAAGTGGAGAGAATTGTTTTGGGGGATCGCCGAATGACTGTTGAACAGATCGCCTCTAGAGTTGGCATTTCTGTGGGTTCTGTGCACACAATCCTGCATGACGACTTGAAAATGCGAAAAGTGTCATCCAGGTGGGTGCCACGAATGCTGACGGACGACCACACGGCTGCCCGTGTGGCATGTTGCCGAGCAATGTTGACGCGCAACGACAGCATGAATGGGACTTCCTTTTCGTCGGTTGTGACAATAGATGAGACGTGGATGCCATTTTTCAATCCAGAAACAAAGCGCCAGTCAGCTCAATGGAAGCACACAGATTCACCGCCACCAAAAAAATTTCGGGTAACCGCCAGTGCTGAAAAAATGATGGTGTCCATGTTCTGGGACAGCGAGGGCGTATTCCGTACCCATTGCGTTCCAAAGGGCACTACGGTAACAGGTGCATCCTACGAAAATGTTTTGAAGAACAAATTCCTTCCTGCACTGCAACAAAAACGTCCGGGAAGGGCTGCGCGTGGGCTGTTTCACCGAGACAACGCACCCGAACATCGAGCTAACGTTACGCAACAGTTTCTTCGTGATAACAACTTTGAAGTGATTCCTCATGCTCCCTACTCACCTGACCTGGCTCCTAGTGACTTTTGGCTTTTTCCAACAATGAAAGACACTCTCCGTGGCCGCACATTCACCAGCCGTGCTGCTATTGCCTCAGCGATTTTCCAGTGGTCAAAACAGACTCATAAAGAAGCCTTCGCCGCTGCCATGGAATCATGGCGTCAGCGTTGTGGAAAATGTGTACGTCTGCAGGGCGATTACGTCGAGAAGTAACGCCAGTTTCATCGATTTCGGGTGAGTAGTTAATTAGAAAAAAAATCGGAGGCCTTAGAACTTGAATGCACCTCGTACAGGAAGATATTAATAACTTCGGGATATACATCTGCATCTACTTGGACACTCTGAAAATCACACATAAGTGCCTGGCAGAGGGTTCATTGAACCACCTCCACCATAATTCTCTATTATTCAAATCTCGAACAGCACATGCAAAAGATGAACACTAACACCTTTCCGTGGGTGCTCGGATTTCCCTTATTTTATTATGATGATCGTTTCTCCCTATGTAGGTCGGCGTCAGCAAAGTGGAAGAGAAAGTTGGTGATTGAAATTTCTTGAGAGATTCTACCGCAATGAGAAACGCATTTGTTTTAATTATGTACGCCGCAAATCCTACATCATGTCAGTGACACTGTCTTCCCTATTTATCGATAGCACAAAACGTGCTGCTCTTTTTTGAACTTTCTCTATGTACTCCGTTAATCCCATCTGGTAAGGATCCCATTTCGCGCAGCAGTACCGCTAAAAAGGATGGGCTAGCGTAGTGTAGGCAGTCTCTTTAGTAGATCTGTTGCATCGTCTAAGTGTTATGCGAATAAAACGCAGTCTTTGATTCGCCTTCCCCACAACATTTTCTATCTGTTCTTTCCAATTTAAATTATCGTAATTGCAATTACTAGGTATTTAATTGAATTTAGGGCCTTCAGATTTGATTTATCGTGTAACCGAAGTTTAGTGGATTCCTGTTAGCACTCATGTGGATGACCTCACACTTTTCATTATTTATAGTCATTGCCTATTTTCGCCCTATACGGATATCTTTTCTAAATCGTCAAAAGCCTTCTGTAAATCTAGGAACACGGAATGAATTTGCAATTCCTTGTCCCTTCGTGTGAGTAAAGAGCTAGTTGTAATTCATAATGTTCGGACGCAATATATGTTCCTAAATCTTGCTACATTCCGACGTTAATAGTATAGGCCTGTCATTTAGTGGATTACTCCCACTGCCTTTCTTGAATATTGGTGTGATCTGTGCAGCTTTTCAGTCTTTGGGTACGGATCTTTCATCGAGCGAGCAACTGATTGTTAAGTATGGAGCTATTGAATCAGCATACTCTGAAAGGAACCTTACATTTAAGAATCGAGGAAGATGGTAAGATGAAGTATTAAGTATTTCACGTTCGAAAGAAACGGAATACAAGTTTGAGAAAAGATAACGAGTCGTAGGGGAATAGGTCACTGTTTGGGAAGGTTGACTGCCAGGAATGACTAAACGAAAGAACTAGATTAATTCTAGATCTAATCTAATATTAAAAAGAGGCGTAGTAAACAACTAATGTACACAATTCATTGAAGTAGTGCAAATCTATTGCTTAATACAGTACAAGCAGCAATTTTGATACTATTGAGCGCTTACGGTGGACTAAGAGATACTGATGATAATCTCTAATTCCAGAGGCCTAGGGTAACTATAAATCACCCTATTATAATGAGGGAGGTCATACAGAGTATACTGGGATTATTTTCCAGGAATAAGTAGAAAATTTTATGTAAAAGCATGGTATACTTTTGAGGTTCATTTTTGGTAGCAAGGAAGGAAGTAATGATGATTAAAGTTATTATATATAATGAGGAATTCTTTAAGGTGAAATGATTCATGATAACAGATAGCCGCAGTTAGGAAAAGTGTTGCTAGAGACAATGCTCTGCGTAAAAGTAATGAAGTATCATCGCTTTAAGGGAACCGAATACTTGCCTATGATGCACTCAAGTAAAAGTTAACCCTCGAAAGCAAGACAGCTACTTGAATGGAATACAAAGTAAAAGTAGACGGTTTCGAAACTTACTTAAACCCGATTAAGTTTTTTTCCAGGAAGTTAGTTGAATCTATTTTAGTACAAACCTGCAATTATGTATTAATGGAGAGTAGGAGGTTCTGTTTACTGTAACACGTATTTTTGGTAGTACAAAAACATATATGGTGTATGTAACAAACCAAGGGAGTGGCATAAATGTTCGGTGGTTCAAGACATAGGTCCCATTCCTATGTACGAATCAGCAAAGAAATTATGAAAGAAAAATAATAACAATATGAAAACATTATTGTCTGAGGACGGTGGTACTGTTCCTCACTGCGGACTATTCTATGGAAAATAACTCCAGGCATGGACTTGCGTGTAATAATGTTGACAAGATATCGTCGAAAAAAGTAATTTCTGCTAATTGATTGATAACACAGGTCTGTGACATAAAAATTGTTTCAAATTTATTAAGTGATTTTTACACTGTTTTCAACGCTGATTTCGGGAAAAATGGTGAAAAAATTCCACCACGTACAGTTATTTCACAAACTGCTTGTCTAGTTTTAGCTTTTTCCAATATTTCAGCATTCTAGTGATTTTGAATTTTGGTTTTTAGGATCTCCATAAACTGTTATTTAGTGGTTTTTATACAAGGTATACGTAAAATAAAGAGTAATTAGGAGAAACCAGCAGTATTCTCATGTCAGTGCCTGTCTGTCATGCTGCCCCTTCCCCCGCCATCACCAAGCAGTGAGCTTCTGCTATTGTCCTTCGGTTCTCATAACCTTTTCACTCTGTGCTATTCACGTGTTGTTGTTACTAGTGCTTTAAAGTAGTGACTATTTGCTTGTATTGTGAAGTTGTTTTATGGACAATGGACAATGGCTACCAGAGAATGTATTAACTCGCCAGATTGCTTTGGCTACGTTTGTGATAACTATACCGTTAAAAAGCAACAAAGAAATATTTCCGATTTTCTTGAAAAAGTATATTTCGCCTATTTTGGTGTAGAGTTAGGCGATCAAGATACTTCTCTCAAGAAGGTGACCTGTTGTTTTGCAGTGATGTTCCAGGACTTATGGTAGATTTCAAAATAGAATATGCTCCTGATGAGTGGAGACTTTTTATTGATTCTTCAAAAAGAAGTCTTAAAGCAGTACTTCTACACAACGGCAATAAGTATGCTTCTATACCAGTTGGACACTCGGTTCACTTAAAAGAATGTTACGAAAACTTTGAACTGCTTTTAACCAAACTCTGCTATTCAGACCACAAATGGACACTATGTGGTGATTTAAAAGTGATTTCAATGCTGCTTGGTCAACAAAGTGGCTATACAAAGTTCCCTTGCTTTCTCTGTGAATGGGACAGTAGAGACAGAAAGCAACACTACATAAAAGAAGTTTGGCTCTTGAGAAAAACCTTACAGATAGGGGTTAAAAATGTTGAGAGGAAAAGCCTTGTAGATCCCAAAAAGGTGTTACTTCCAACACCTTACATTAAGTTGGGGCTCATGAAACAATTTGTTAAGGCATTGCCAAAAGAAGGGGAGTGTTGCAGATATCTTACACAAAGCTGAAGTAAGGAATCTTTGTCGGACCAGACATTAGAAAACTAATGACAGATCCCAACTTTGTGGACAAAATGGAAACAGAAGGAAAGGCAGCGTGGACATCTTTTAAAATAGTTGTTACCGGTTTCCTAGGAAACAAAGGAGATCCATACTACAAGACAATTGTCACAGACATGCTCGACAGTTTTAAGAAGCTGGGCTGTAACATGAGCATTAAAGTTCATTTTCTCCACTCACATCTTGACTCCTTCCCTGCAAATCTTGCTGATGTAAGTGAAAAGCAGGGCGAAAGATTCCACCAAGACATCAATGAAATGGGAAGAAGATATCAAGGAAGATGGAACGTCAACATGATAGCGGACTACTGCTGGATGATAGAAAGAGATGATCCTCAACGAGTTCACAGCCGGAAAACCAATAAAAGAAGCTCCGACAGAAAGTTAAAGCGTTATTATAAGGACTTATGAGCTTAAAGAGAAATGGAAGTGTACTGAAAATGTAGTTTAGAACATGATTTATAAATTAAATAAAATTTTATGACGTTGGAAAAAATGTGTTAAATTTCTTAAATTTTATTATTATGCCCAGAAATACTCCCTGTTTCGTGAGAAAACCTGACGTGATACAAAGTGATAAAAAAAAGGATTGAGTTTTTGAAATTAACGCCGAAAATTACATAAAAGTCAGTTATCAACTTTCAAACAACTTTTAAAAAATAATTTTTTGCCGATATGTGTAATCCAAGACAATCAAATGATATATCTCATGGAAAAGTGATTAATGCAACACGAAATGGTAGTGACTATAGTGTTAATATGAACCGACGTGGTGGTTTTCAGTTACGTCTAACATAAAATGACAGAGATTTCCAAACCTAGTAGTAAGTACGGAGACATTATTTGATATGGGAATATGCTAATGATATCCAATGAAAAGATATAATACAATGTGTAAAAGTGTGTCACAGCCATGTGTCGAGCCGCTGGAGGCGGAGGGATGGGGTGGGAGGGACTGAAGGGGGTGGGGTTGTGCTGGTAATCATGACAGGATAGAGTACATCCTTGGTCAGCGCTACCTTACATCAATGAGGCGGTTCGATGCACTGTTCGTGGTAAGAACTCTTAGTATACACAGTATGTACGAGGGCGGTTCAGAAAGTAACCTCCGATTGGTCACAGTGCGGGTTGTGGGGGGAGTAGCGACGCCATCTGTGCGTTCACGTACTCAACAGGTCAGTCGGCATCAAGCCGTGGTCGAGTGAACGTCGTACCTGCGCTAGTTTAGTTTTTGTGGCAGTTTGAAATGTGTGCTGCAATAGAAAACCCCGCCAAATGTGAAGTGCGTGCTGTCATAAGGTTTTTTACAGCCAAAGGATATTCTGCAGCAGCTATTCATCGTGAGCTTTGTGCCGTGTACGGACCAAGAGTTATGAGTGAAGGAGTTGTCCGTGAATGGGTACGTTTATTTAAAAGTGGACGAGAAAACGTTCATGATGAAGAGAGGAGTGGTAGACCATCATTGGTGACTGACGAACTCGTTCAGACAGTTGATGCAAAAGTTCGTGAAAATCGACGTTTCTCAATGTCGGAGTTGTCTACTGGTTTTCCACAGATTTCTAAGACTCTCTTGTACGAGATAGTGACAGCAAGATTGGGTTACCGTAAGTTCTGTGCACGATGGGTGCCCAAAATTCTTACCGACCACCACAAAACTCAAAGAATGGCCTCTGCATTAGACTTTCTGTCACGTTATGAGGACAAAGGAGAACCATTGTTAAACAGAATCGTGACCGGTGACGAAACCTGGATTAAGTACGTGAACCCTGAGACAAAAGAACAATCAAAGATGTGGGCACATTCAAATTCGCCTACCAAACCAAGAAAAGCCTCGCAAGATTTTTCTGCCAGAAAACTGATGGCAACGGTGTTTTGGGATGCCAAAGGGGTGTTGTTGGTTGAATTCATGGAACGTGGTACGACCATTAATCAAGACGTGTACTGTGAAACAATAAAAAAGTTACGACGGGCTATACAGAACAAACGCCGTCGTATGCTGACTTCCGGTATCGTTTTTTTGCACGATAACGCCCGTCCTCACTCTGTTCGCAGAACAACGGCCCTTCTTGAGTCCTTCAAGTGGGACGTTATCAACCATCCACCTTACAGCCCAGACCTGGCGCCAAGTGATTATCACCTCTTCATGCATTTGAAGAAATGGCTCGGGTCACAGCGGTTTGATGACGACGAAGAGCTCAAAGATGCGGTCACAGGCTGGCTCCAGGCACAAGCGGGTGATTTTTATGCAGAAGGAATTTCAAAGCTTGTGAAGAGATACGATAAGTGCCTCAATCGCTATGGAGACTATGTAGAAAAATAGTGCAAAGATGTAGTTGTAAGATGTATATATTAAAATATTTTTATTTAACTTGGTGTATTTTTTTAAATCAACCGGAGGTTACTTTCTGAACGGCCCTCGTAATATTAGTATCAAAGGAAGCATAGTTAAGCTTTATCGGGCCATAATATCAAAAATGAGTATACATGTATAGTTTTATGTTAGAAAACAATGTGTACTGTTACATGGGCTTGAGGCCGTTGGTGCAGCGGTGGGGGACTTGCTCCAACAGGGTACGGCTTAGTTGAAAGCTTGTCACCGTATGCGCGAAGCAGACGGCCGTGTCAAACTGAAAGACACAGTTGTGGAGACTGCAGCCTTTGATTGTTATTAAAAAAAGGTATTTTTTGTATAGTATTAGTTGTTGCCTCGTTGTCTTCGCAGCATGCCGGCCGGAGTGGCCGAGCGGTTCTAGGCGCTACAGTCTGGAACCACGTGACCGCTACGGTTGCAGGTTCGAATCCTGCCTCGGGCATGGATGTATGTGATGTCCTTAGGTTAGTTAGGTTTAAGTAGTTCTACGTTCCAGGGGACTGATGACCAAAGCAGTTAAGTCCCATAATGCTCAGAGCCATTTGAACCATTTTTCTTCGTAGTATTAAGTCGCACTCATTCGTGTGAGCAAGTAGAGCTTCTGTTATTGTATTGAAGATACAAACGTATTATCGAGACTGATTAAAGTATTGAACACAAGACGTTATTAAAGGAAATTTAAAATGGTTCAAATGGCTCTGAGCACTATGAGACTCAACTGCTGAGGTCATAAGTCCCCTAGAACTTAGAACTACTTAAACCTAACTAACCTAAGGACAACACACACATCCATGCCCGAGGCAGGATTCGAACCTGCGACCGTAGCGGTCGCGCGGTTCCAGACTGTAGCGCCAGAACCGCTCGGCCACCAGCGGCCGGCGAAATTTAAAACCCTTGTTGAGAAGTTATATTACGCAAAAGTGTTTATGCTAGATGCTCATCGTAATAAATCTTGTCCACATGATATTACTGAACAGAACCCAATCATTACTTGAATGAGGCTGAGAAGAAGGGAAGTGGATTATCTTCGAGACTGCTGACTTTGCTGAACTGACTCTGGGTCTTGGAGGCAGTATTAATATCCACGATTAATTTTGATAGGCTAATACACGCTCTTTAAGTGATGTACAGTTTTCAAAATCGTAAAGGTGCCGTAATTTTTGACACTGACGTAACATTAACACAGAGATACGAGATACACAACTGCGCTTATGACTGATTAATTGCATGTGCTAATATCGCTGGTTGTCTTTGCCACGAAACAATACCCATACTTCGAGCTGCGCAAAAGACGTAAATTCCTTGAGATTAGGTGCATATGTACTTATCACAGTTACGTAATTAATGCCCTCCAGCCCTATTAAACAAGAAACTTCTAAGATAAAATATTTATGTGGAACAGTCGATCGTGATACCAACTCAATTAGTATTGGTGGGACGGTTTGAAACTTTGTCACGAAGTTAAGACAATCTTATTAGCCAATGTGAAGACTAGTAAGCTGCTAAGGGCATTGAATGACCGAACCTGTCAACATATTAGCATTAGAGTTGCTCATACAGTTCGAAACGTAATGTTCTTAACGAATTACACTATCAGATCGATTGACGAAAAGGGTGAAGAAATATTATGTGCACGTCGACCAGCAGCAGCATTAACGCATACACTTCAAAGTGCACCATACTATGTCACTTCTACTGAACAAATGCTCATAGCTCTTAAGGTATGCACCTTACAGCTCATGTTTACTGTACATATTTTTCTTAGTTCGGTCCATACTATATCCTCCCAGATAACTGTAAACAAAGAGTTTGTGGTAGAAACGATTTGTTTCACAGTATTGAAAATGAAGACTTGCTCATAGATCTGAAGGTGCCCGTTGAAAAGCTCATGCCACCTGAGACTTTTCTAGTATCGTGTATATTCAGCTATATGCGTTTGCGGCATTAACTGTGATACACCCTGTAACATAGAAAAATACACTTTACATACACTAGGCTTTCAGATTTTATCAAGTGTATACTGCCCCAGATATCAATTGGGATTTGTTCCTATTCTCCGGTCCTGACCAAGTTCTCTGGAGGTGGAAATCCTCACTCAAGTATTCCCATTACCATCTCATCTGAAAAAGTCCTGACTTTACAACGTATCAATATCCGAATACTGTAGTTAGAGAATACTCTACTTGAAGAATGAAAAGCGTACGTAAAAAGAGTTTTATAAGCAGCGAAATATTTGCGGATAAACCAAATGATTCAGAAAGTAGAGAATTTCTTCCCATAACTCCAGTCAACGATCACAAACGTGGTCAAAATATCGTTTTTGTTCCATAACGACCGCCTTGAAATGGAACAGGGTCATTATGGGTGGGAACTGATGACAGTTTGTTTTGTGGTCACTGACTAGAATTGAAGAGAGAAAAAATGAGCAGAAACGAAGATCTGGTTAACTGTGAATGAACCTTACAGTTAGCCTTCGCTTGGGATCTTGAACGATGACAGTTGATGTTAACTAGGAATCCATTTGGTTTCATCATTCGTCATGATACCGTCAGGTCTTGGCCTCATTTTTAGGTAATCTAGTTTCCTTCTTTCCTTTGACCATTTCTGAGATTTAATCTCCCTAACCACTATTAGTGGTTATATCTCGTGCATTTTGGAACAGTTCTCGGAGCGTGAAATAAAATTCCTCTGTACTTTTACCCCACTTACTTTTATTATAACCATGTTGTCCAAGCAAACCCCTTAGTTTGGATTTCGCTTGTCCCAACCACCAACTGAGTCTGCTGGGGTATTTCCTAAGATAGTGACACAGGCCTATCATGTTTACATTACCATAACTGTTGGTAGTGATCTCTGTGTAAAGTATTATTTAATGTACAGTAACTTTCCCGGAAACTCGTTTGCTTTTGTGATATAATCACAGCGATCGAAAAAATTTACAGGCCAATATCTGATTTATTGACTTAATGTAGTAAGTCTTTCGACTCCTGTCATGCCTATCTATTCCTTTGTTATTGTTGAGTAAATCAGTTACTGGTTATTCATGCTGTTAATCAGTTACTTTCAGCCGCTACTTGAGAATGAATAATCCTTCGTTCTGTAATTCCCAGTTGTTATCATTTCCATAGTTGAAATTTCTTTCCTAGTTTTCATTAACTTTTCAAGTATGTAATCTGTAAATGTGAATGAACCAAGGTTTGAGGATTCCGTGAGAAGTGTTTTGGAGGAAGACGACGATTTCAGCAGTGAATGTGACGTACTTTCAAGTGACGAAGATAATTTGCAAATACAGTCTGAACGTGATTCTGAGACTGATGCTGCAATTTCAGATGATGGTGATAATGAGGCGGAGAAGGAGGATGCATCATCAACAAACACGTTCAAAGGAAAGAACGTATTTTTATGGCCTGAAGTACCATCTAACAAAAATAAAACCCAATTTGAAATACTGTGAAAATTCATAGAGGTGCTAACTTGACCCAGAACATTAATCCGGAGATAGATACTGTCAAAAAATTATTAGAGACAATTACAGCTGAGGATGCTTGTAGCTCATACCTATGAGGAAATTAAAAAAAAAAAAAGATGCGCATATACTGACCACCGATTTCTTGATGATGTGGGCAGGGAAGAAATGCGCGCACTAGTGGAATTACTACATACGCCAGGTAGCGGAAAAGATGGCCACCTCAACACTCATAGAAGGTGGTGAGGCTCATCAGTCTACCTATATGTTATGTCTCAAATGAAGTTCGAATTTCTTCTAAATTGTCTTAGATTTCGTGATAAGACCAAGAAAAAATAGGAGATATTTCACCTATTCGTGAACTCTGGATAGCTTTTGCAAGTAGTTGCTGCTCTCGTTATTCTCCTCATATGTATGTAATAGCTGATGAGCAGCTTTTAGGATTTCGTGACAAATGTCCTTTCCGTATTTGCGTTTCTTCGAAACGTGATAAAAATTGCATCTAAATAATAACGTATCAGATCCTATTCCATATGTCGCGAAGGAGTCTAGAAACAGCCACGAAAGTCTGTCAGCGTACCATGTGAAAGCTCCGTCTACAACTAACCTTGGGACAGGTCGAAACATCACTTGCGACAATTCGTTCTCATCCTTATCTTTGAAAGATATGATAGTGAAAGAGAATTTGATAACTAAGACACACAGAATTACAGACATCGGCTGCTAGAGGCCATTCATTGAAATCAGTGGACAAAGCTGAAAACTGGCGCCAGACTGGGATTCGAAGCCGGGTCTCCTCCCTGCTGGGCAGATGCTCCGACCACTAAGCCATCCGGACACAGTGGTCATTGCAACTGCACGGACTACTCTAGGACGCCTCCCGCCAGACCCAGATTCTCAAGTTATCCACACACACAAAGAACAGACACCCCCCCCCCACACACACACATATATATATATATATATATATATATATATATATATAATATTTGGTAATTGTTAGTACGATGAGAAAAAAATGAGGGGGAAATCGCATCAAGTTTCTTACCAGACAGAAGAAAAGAAAGTGCTATCGTCGAAATTCGTTTTTCATAAAAAGAAAAAACACATGTCATTCTTCCTAGAAAGGGAAAATGTGTAGTAGTTTTATCAACTATGCGTAGTGGTCTTTATGTTGATCTGACAACAAATGAAACATAGAATTTCATAATAGTACCAAAGCGGCATTGGACAAAATTGTACACGCCTAATCTTTTTGGAGGACAAGAATTTTGGACCATGCAGCAATCCAGGCAAAAATAAATGCTTTTATTCTTTTCTTAGTACAGTCACAGTAACATATGAAAACAAAAGGTTTTCTAAAGAATCTTGGATTTGAACTTGCTACCACCACACATGCAAAAGCCCCTACAGAAAAAGTTCGTGACGGGAGCTGTCGGAGTAGGTATGACTTCTGGGAACCAAAAGAATAAAGGTCCCTTCAAAAAATGGTTCAAATGGCTCTGAGCACTATGGGACTTAACTTTTGAGGTCACCAGTCCCCTATAACTTAGAACTACTTTAACCTAACTAACCTAAGGACATCACACACATCCGTGCCCGAAGCAGGATTCGAACTTTCGACCTTAGTGGTCACGCGGTTCCAGACTGTAGGGCCTAGAACCGCTCGGCCACTTCGGCCGGCCCAAATAAAGGTCCCTCAAGATCACGAAAAGAGACCCACAAAACTG